>NW_027363815.1:0-446049 GCF_046119375.1 Phyllobates terribilis | reverse complement strand
ATCATGCTAGGATTAGCAGGAAAAAGCAAAAAATTTCAGAATTGCACCTTGCAATGTGGAGATATTACTGTTTGTGCATTTACAATATTCATTGATTTTTGCCATTGAAAAACATGTTTTTCATATACCAGAAATGTTTGAAGCTACTGACTGAATGAAAGGAGCTGGCATCTCACTCTCTTTGAATCTTCTTTATCATGCTAGGATTAACAGGAAAAAGCAAAAAATTTCAGAATTGCACCTTGCAATGTGGAGATATTACTGTTTGTGCATTTACATTATTCATTGATTTTTGCCATTGAAAAACGTCCAGAAATGTTTGAAGCTACTGACTGAATGAAAGGAGCTGGCATCTCACTCTCTTTGAATCTTCTTTATCATGCTAGGATTAACAGGAAAAAGCTAAAAATTTCAGAATTGCACCTTGCAATGTGGAGATATTACTGTTTGTGCATTTACAATATTCATTGATTTTTGCCATTGAAAAACATGTTTTTCATATACCAGAAATGTTTGAAGCTACTGACTGAATGAAAGGAGCTGGCATCTCACTCTCTTTGAATCTTCTTTATCATGCTAGGATTAGCAGGAAAAAGCAAAAAAATTCAGAATTGCACCTTGCAATGTGGAGATATTACTGTTTGTGCATTTACAATATTCATTGATTTTTGCCATTGAAAAACATGTTTTTCATATACCAGAAATGTTTGAAGCTACTGACTGAATGAAAGGAGCTGGCATCTCACTCTCTTTGAATCTTCTTTATCATGCTAGGATTAGCAGGAAAAAGCAAAAAATTTCAGAATTGCACCTTGCAATGTGGAGATATTACTGTTTGTGCATTTACAATATTCATTGATTTTTGCCATTGAAAAACATGTTTTTCATATACCAGAAATGTTTGAAGCTACTGACTGAATGAAAGAAGCTGGCATCTCACTCTCTTTGAATCTTCTTTATCATGCTAGGATTAACAGGAAAAAGCAAAAAATTTCAGAATTGCACCTTGCAATGTGGAGATATTACTGTTTGTGCATTTACAATATTCATTGATTTTTGCCATTGAAAAACGTCCAGAAATGTTTGAAGCTACTGACTGAATGAAAGGAGCTGGCATCTCACTCTCTTTGAATCTTCTTTATCATGCTAGGATTAGCAGGAAAAAGCAAAAAATTTCTGAATTGCACCTTGCAATGTGGAGATATTACTGTTTGTGCATTTACAATATTCATTGATTTTTGCCATTGAAAAACATGTTTTTCATATACCAGAAATGTTTGAAGCTACTGACTGAATGAAAGGAGCTGGCATCTCACTCTCTTTGAATCTTCTTTATCATGCTAGGATTAACAGGAAAAAGCAAAAAATTTCAGAATTGCACCTTGCAATGTGGAGATATTACTGTTTGTGCATTTACAATATTCATTGATTTTTGCCATTGAAAAACATGTTTTTCATATACCAGAAATGTTTGAAGCTACTGACTGAATGAAAGGAGCTGGCATCTCACTCTCTTTGAATCTTCTTTATCATGCTAGGATTAACAGGAAAAAGCAAAAAATTTCAGAATTGCACCTTGCAATGTGGAGATATTACTGTTTGTGCATTTACAATATTCATTGATTTTTCCCATTGAAAAACGTCCAGAAATGTTTGAAGCTACTGACTGAATGAAAGGAGCTGGCATCTCACTCTCTTTGAATCTTCTTTATCATGCTAGGATTAGCAGGAAAAAGCAAAAAATTTCAGAATTGCACCTTGCAATGTGGAGATATTACTGTTTGTGCATTTACAATATTCATTGATTTTTGCCATTGAAAAACATGTTTTTCATATACCAGAAATGTTTGAAGCTACTGACTGAATGAAAGGAGCTGGCATCTCACTCTCTTTGAATCTTCTTTATCATGCTAGGATTAGCAGGAAAAAGCAAAAAATTTCAGAATTGCACCTTGCAATGTGGAGATATTACTGTTTGTGCATTTACAATATTCATTGATTTTTGCCATTGAAAAACATGTTTTTCATATACCAGAAATGTTTGAAGCTACTGACTGAATGAAAGGAGCTGGCATCTCACTCTCTTTGAATCTTCTTTATCATGCTAGGATTAACAGGAAAAAGCAAAAAATTTCAGAATTGCACCTTGCAATGTGGAGATATTACTGTTTGTGCATTTACAATATTCATTGATTTTTGCCATTGAAAAACGTCCAGAAATGTTTGAAGCTACTGACTGAATGAAAGGAGCTGGCATCTCACTCTCTTTGAATCTTCTTTATCATGCTAGGATTAACAGGAAAAAGCTAAAAATTTCAGAATTGCACCTTGCAATGTGGAGATATTACTGTTTGTGCATTTACAATATTCATTGATTTTTGCCATTGAAAAACATGTTTTTCATATACCAGAAATGTTTGAAGCTACTGACTGAATGAAAGGAGCTGGCATCTCACTCTCTTTGAATCTTCTTTATCATGCTAGGATTAGCAGGAAAAAGCAAAAAATTTCTGAATTGCACCTTGCAATGTGGAGATATTACTGTTTGTGCATTTACAATATTCATTGATTTTTGCCATTGAAAAACATGTTTTTCATATACCAGAAATGTTTGAAGCTACTGACTGAATGAAAGGAGCTGGCATCTCACTCTCTTTGAATCTTCTTTATCATGCTAGGATTAGCAGGAAAAAGCAAAAAATTTCAGAATTGCACCTTGCAATGTGGAGATATTACTGTTTGTGCATTTACAATATTCATTGATTTTTGCCATTGAAAAACATGTTTTTCATATACCAGAAATGTTTGAAGCTACTGACTGAATGAAAGGAGCTGGCATCTCACTCTCTTTGAATCTTCTTTATCATGCTAGGATTAACAGGAAAAAGCAAAAAATTTCAGAATTGCACCTTGCAATGTGGAGATATTACTGTTTGTGCATTTACAATATTCATTGATTTTTCCCATTGAAAAACGTCCAGAAATGTTTGAAGCTACTGACTGAATGAAAGGAGCTGGCATCTCACTCTCTTTGAATCTTCTTTATCATGCTAGGATTAGCAGGAAAAAGCAAAAAATTTCAGAATTGCACCTTGCAATGTGGAGATATTACTGTTTGTGCATTTACAATATTCATTGATTTTTCCCATTGAAAAACGTCCAGAAATGTTTGAAGCTACTGACTGAATGAAAGGAGCTGGCATCTCACTCTCTTTGAATCTTCTTTATCATGCTAGGATTAGCAGGAAAAAGCAAAAAATTTCAGAATTGCACCTTGCAATGTGGAGATATTACTGTTTGTGCATTTACAATATTCATTGATTTTTGCCATTGAAAAACATGTTTTTCATATACCAGAAATGTTTGAAGCTACTGACTGAATGAAAGGAGCTGGCATCTCACTCTCTTTGAATCTTCTTTATCATGCTAGGATTAGCAGGAAAAAGCAAAAAATTTCAGAATTGCACCTTGCAATGTGGAGATATTACTGTTTGTGCATTTACAATATTCATTGATTTTTGCCATTGAAAAACGTCCAGAAATGTTTGAAGCTACTGACTGAATGAAAGGAGCTGGCATCTCACTCTCTTTGAATCTTCTTTATCATGCTAGGATTAGCAGGAAAAAGCTAAAAATTTCAGAATTGCACCTTGCAATGTGGAGATATTACTGTTTGTGCATTTACAATATTCATTGATTTTTGCCATTGAAAAACATGTTTTTCATATGCCAGAAATGTTTGAAGCTACTGACTGAATGAAAGGAGCTGGCATCTCACTCTCTTTGAATCTTCTTTATCATGCTAGGATTAGCAGGAAAAAGCAAAATATTTCAGAATTGCACCTTGCAATGTGGAGATATTACTGTTTGTGCATTTACAATATTCATTGATTTTTGCCATTGAAAAACATTTTTTTCATATACCAGAAATGTTTGAAGCTACTGACTGAATGAAAGGAGCTGGCATCTCACTCTCTTTGAATCTTCTTTATCATGCTAGGATTAGCAGGAAAAAGCAAAAAATTTCAGAATTGCACCTTGCAATGTGGAGATATTACTGTTTGTGCATTTACAATATTCATTGATTTTTGCCATTGAAAAACATGTTTTTCATATACCAGAAATGTTTGAAGCTACTGACTGAATGAAAGGAGCTGGCATCTCACTCTCTTTGAATCTTCTTTATCATGCTAGGATTAACAGGAAAAAGCAAAAAATTTCAGAATTGCACCTTGCAATGTGGAGATATTACTGTTTGTGCATTTACAATATTCATTGATTTTTGCCATTGAAAAACGTCCAGAAATGTTTGAAGCTACTGACTGAATGAAAGGAGCTGGCATCTCACTCTCTTTGAATCTTCTTTATCATGCTAGGATTAACAGGAAAAAGCTAAAAATTTCAGAATTGCACCTTGCAATGTGGAGATATTACTGTTTGTGCATTTACAATATTCATTGATTTTTGCCATTGAAAAACATGTTTTTCATATACCAGAAATGTTTGAAGCTACTGACTGAATGAAAGGAGCTGGCATCTCACTCTCTTTGAATCTTCTTTATCATGCTAGGATTAGCAGGAAAAAGCAAAAAAATTCAGAATTGCACCTTGCAATGTGGAGATATTACTGTTTGTGCATTTACAATATTCATTGATTTTTGCCATTGAAAAACATGTTTTTCATATACCAGAAATGTTTGAAGCTACTGACTGAATGAAAGGAGCTGGCATCTCACTCTCTTTGAATCTTCTTTATCATGCTAGGATTAGCAGGAAAAAGCAAAAAATTTCAGAATTGCACCTTGCAATGTGGAGATATTACTGTTTGTGCATTTACAATATTCATTGATTTTTGCCATTGAAAAACATGTTTTTCATATACCAGAAATGTTTGAAGCTACTGACTGAATGAAAGAAGCTGGCATCTCACTCTCTTTGAATCTTCTTTATCATGCTAGGATTAACAGGAAAAAGCAAAAAATTTCAGAATTGCACCTTGCAATGTGGAGATATTACTGTTTGTGCATTTACAATATTCATTGATTTTTGCCATTGAAAAACGTCCAGAAATGTTTGAAGCTACTGACTGAATGAAAGGAGCTGGCATCTCACTCTCTTTGAATATTATTTATCATGCTAGGATTAGCAGGAAAAAGCAAAAAATTTCTGAATTGCACCTTGCAATGTGGAGATATTACTGTTTGTGCATTTACAATATTCATTGATTTTTGCCATTGAAAAACATGTTTTTCATATACCAGAAATGTTTGAAGCTACTGACTGAATGAAAGGAGCTGGCATCTCACTCTCTTTGAATCTTCTTTATCATGCTAGGATTAACAGGAAAAAGCAAAAAATTTCAGAATTGCACCTTGCAATGTGGAGATATTACTGTTTGTGCATTTACAATATTCATTGATTTTTGCCATTGAAAAACATGTTTTTCATATACCAGAAATGTTTGAAGCTACTGACTGAATGAAAGGAGCTGGCATCTCACTCTCTTTGAATCTTCTTTATCATGCTAGGATTAACAGGAAAAAGCAAAAAATTTCAGAATTGCACCTTGCAATGTGGAGATATTACTGTTTGTGCATTTACAATATTCATTGATTTTTCCCATTGAAAAACGTCCAGAAATGTTTGAAGCTACTGACTGAATGAAAGGAGCTGGCATCTCACTCTCTTTGAATCCTCTTTATCATGCTAGGATTAGCAGGAAAAAGCAAAAAATTTCAGAATTGCACCTTGCAATGTGGAGATATTACTGTTTGTGCATTTACAATATTCATTGATTTTTGCCATTGAAAAACATGTTTTTCATATACCAGAAATGTTTGAAGCTACTGACTGAATGAAAGGAGCTGGCATCTCACTCTCTTTGAATCTTCTTTATCATGCTAGGATTAGCAGGAAAAAGCAAAAAATTTCAGAATTGCACCTTGCAATGTGGAGATATTACTGTTTGTGCATTTACAATATTCATTGATTTTTGCCATTGAAAAACATGTTTTTCATATACCAGAAATGTTTGAAGCTACTGACTGAATGAAAGGAGCTGGCATCTCACTCTCTTTGAATCTTCTTTATCATGCTAGGATTAACAGGAAAAAGCAAAAAATTTCAGAATTGCACCTTGCAATGTGGAGATATTACTGTTTGTGCATTTACAATATTCATTGATTTTTGCCATTGAAAAACGTCCAGAAATGTTTGAAGCTACTGACTGAATGAAAGGAGCTGGCATCTCACTCTCTTTGAATCTTCTTTATCATGCTAGGATTAACAGGAAAAAGCTAAAAATTTCAGAATTGCACCTTGCAATGTGGAGATATTACTGTTTGTGCATTTACAATATTCATTGATTTTTGCCATTGAAAAACATGTTTTTCATATACCAGAAATGTTTGAAGCTACTGACTGAATGAAAGGAGCTGGCATCTCACTCTCTTTGAATCTTCTTTATCATGCTAGGATTAGCAGGAAAAAGCAAAAAAATTCAGAATTGCACCTTGCAATGTGGAGATATTACTGTTTGTGCATTTACAATATTCATTGATTTTTGCCATTGAAAAACATGTTTTTCATATACCAGAAATGTTTGAAGCTACTGACTGAATGAAAGGAGCTGGCATCTCACTCTCTTTGAATCTTCTTTATCATGCTAGGATTAGCAGGAAAAAGCAAAAAATTTCAGAATTGCACCTTGCAATGTGGAGATATTACTGTTTGTGCATTTACAATATTCATTGATTTTTGCCATTGAAAAACATGTTTTTCATATACCAGAAATGTTTGAAGCTACTGACTGAATGAAAGAAGCTGGCATCTCACTCTCTTTGAATCTTCTTTATCATGCTAGGATTAACAGGAAAAAGCAAAAAATTTCAGAATTGCACCTTGCAATGTGGAGATATTACTGTTTGTGCATTTACAATATTCATTGATTTTTGCCATTGAAAAACGTCCAGAAATGTTTGAAGCTACTGACTGAATGAAAGGAGCTGGCATCTCACTCTCTTTGAATCTTCTTTATCATGCTAGGATTAGCAGGAAAAAGCAAAAAATTTCTGAATTGCACCTTGCAATGTGGAGATATTACTGTTTGTGCATTTACAATATTCATTGATTTTTGCCATTGAAAAACATGTTTTTCATATACCAGAAATGTTTGAAGCTACTGACTGAATGAAAGGAGCTGGCATCTCACTCTCTTTGAATCTTCTTTATCATGCTAGGATTAACAGGAAAAAGCAAAAAATTTCAGAATTGCACCTTGCAATGTGGAGATATTACTGTTTGTGCATTTACAATATTCATTGATTTTTGCCATTGAAAAACATGTTTTTCATATACCAGAAATGTTTGAAGCTACTGACTGAATGAAAGGAGCTGGCATCTCACTCTCTTTGAATCTTCTTTATCATGCTAGGATTAACAGGAAAAAGCAAAAAATTTCAGAATTGCACCTTGCAATGTGGAGATATTACTGTTTGTGCATTTACAATATTCATTGATTTTTGCCATTGAAAAACGTCCAGAAATGTTTGAAGCTACTGACTGAATGAAAGGAGCTGGCATCTCACTCTCTTTGAATCTTCTTTATCATGCTAGGATTAACAGGAAAAAGCTAAAAATTTCAGAATTGCACCTTGCAATGTGGAGATATTACTGTTTGTGCATTTACAATATTCATTGATTTTTGCCATTGAAAAACATGTTTTTCATATACCAGAAATGTTTGAAGCTACTGACTGAATGAAAGGAGCTGGCATCTCACTCTCTTTGAATCTTCTTTATCATGCTAGGATTAGCAGGAAAAAGCAAAAAAATTCAGAATTGCACCTTGCAATGTGGAGATATTACTGTTTGTGCATTTACAATATTCATTGATTTTTGCCATTGAAAAACATGTTTTTCATATACCAGAAATGTTTGAAGCTACTGACTGAATGAAAGGAGCTGGCATCTCACTCTCTTTGAATCTTCTTTATCATGCTAGGATTAGCAGGAAAAAGCAAAAAATTTCAGAATTGCACCTTGCAATGTGGAGATATTACTGTTTGTGCATTTACAATATTCATTGATTTTTGCCATTGAAAAACATGTTTTTCATATACCAGAAATGTTTGAAGCTACTGACTGAATGAAAGGAGCTGGCATCTCACTCTCTTTGAATCTTCTTTATCATGCTAGGATTAACAGGAAAAAGCAAAAAATTTCAGAATTGCACCTTGCAATGTGGAGATATTACTGTTTGTGCATTTACAATATTCATTGATTTTTCCCATTGAAAAACGTCCAGAAATGTTTGAAGCTACTGACTGAATGAAAGGAGCTGGCATCTCACTCTCTTTGAATCTTCTTTATCATGCTAGGATTAGCAGGAAAAAGCAAAAAATTTCAGAATTGCACCTTGCAATATGGAGATATTACTGTTTGTGCATTTACAATATTCATTGATTTTTGCCATTGAAAAACATGTTTTTCATATACCAGAAATGTTTGAAGCTACTGACTGAATGAAAGGAGCTGGCATCTCACTCTCTTTGAATCTTCTTTATCATGCTAGGATTAGCAGGAAAAAGCAAAAAATTTCAGAATTGCACCTTGCAATGTGGAGATATTACTGTTTGTGCATTTACAATATTCATTGATTTTTGCCATTGAAAAACGTCCAGAAATGTTTGAAGCTACTGACTGAATGAAAGGAGCTGGCATCTCACTCTCTTTGAATCTTCTTTATCATGCTAGGATTAGCAGGAAAAAGCAAAAAATTTCAGAATTGCACCTTGCAATGTGGAGATATTACTGTTTGTGCATTTACAATATTCATTGATTTTTGCCATTGAAAAACATGTTTTTCATATACCAGAAATGTTTGAAGCTACTGACTGAATGAAAGGAGCTGGCATCTCACTCTCTTTGAATCTTCTTTATCATGCTAGGATTAGCAGGAAAAAGCAAAAAATTTCAGAATTGCACCTTGCAATGTGGAGATATTACTGTTTGTGCATTTACAATATTCATTGATTTTTGCCATTGAAAAACATGTTTTTCATATACCAGAAATGTTTGAAGCTACTGACTGAATGAAAGGAGCTGGCATCTCACTCTCTTTGAATCTTCTTTATCATGCTAGGATTAACAGGAAAAAGCAAAAAATTTCAGAATTGCACCTTGCAATGTGGAGATATTACTGTTTGTGCATTTACAATATTCATTGATTTTTGCCATTGAAAAACGTCCAGAAATGTTTGAAGCTACTGACTGAATGAAAGGAGCTGGCATCTCACTCTCTTTGAATCTTCTTTATCATGCTAGGATTAACAGGAAAAAGCTAAAAATTTCAGAATTGCACCTTGCAATGTGGAGATATTACTGTTTGTGCATTTACAATATTCATTGATTTTTGCCATTGAAAAACATGTTTTTCATATACCAGAAATGTTTGAAGCTACTGACTGAATGAAAGGAGCTGGCATCTCACTCTCTTTGAATCTTCTTTATCATGCTAGGATTAGCAGGAAAAAGCAAAAAAATTCAGAATTGCACCTTGCAATGTGGAGATATTACTGTTTGTGCATTTACAATATTCATTGATTTTTGCCATTGAAAAACATGTTTTTCATATACCAGAAATGTTTGAAGCTACTGACTGAATGAAAGGAGCTGGCATCTCACTCTCTTTGAATCTTCTTTATCATGCTAGGATTAGCAGGAAAAAGCAAAAAATTTCAGAATTGCACCTTGCAATGTGGAGATATTACTGTTTGTGCATTTACAATATTCATTGATTTTTGCCATTGAAAAACATGTTTTTCATATACCAGAAATGTTTGAAGCTACTGACTGAATGAAAGAAGCTGGCATCTCACTCTCTTTGAATCTTCTTTATCATGCTAGGATTAACAGGAAAAAGCAAAAAATTTCAGAATTGCACCTTGCAATGTGGAGATATTACTGTTTGTGCATTTACAATATTCATTGATTTTTGCCATTGAAAAACGTCCAGAAATGTTTGAAGCTACTGACTGAATGAAAGGAGCTGGCATCTCACTCTCTTTGAATCTTCTTTATCATGCTAGGATTAGCAGGAAAAAGCAAAAAATTTCTGAATTGCACCTTGCAATGTGGAGATATTACTGTTTGTGCATTTACAATATTCATTGATTTTTGCCATTGAAAAACATGTTTTTCATATACCAGAAATGTTTGAAGCTACTGACTGAATGAAAGGAGCTGGCATCTCACTCTCTTTGAATCTTCTTTATCATGCTAGGATTAGCAGGAAAAAGCAAAAAATTTCAGAATTGCACCTTGCAATGTGGAGATATTACTGTTTGTGCATTTACAATATTCATTGATTTTTGCCATTGAAAAACATGTTTTTCATATACCAGAAATGTTTGAAGCTACTGACTGAATGAAAGGAGCTGGCATCTCACTCTCTTTAAATCTTCTTTATCATGCTAGGATTAACAGGAAAAAGCAAAAAATTTCAGAATTGCACCTTGCAATGTGGAGATATTACTGTTTGTGCATTTACAATATTCATTGATTTTTCCCATTGAAAAACGTCCAGAAATGTTTGAAGCTACTGACTGAATGAAAGGAGCTGGCATCTCACTCTCTTTGAATCTTCTTTATCATGCTAGGATTAGCAGGAAAAAGCAAAAAATTTCAGAATTGCACCTTGCAATGTGGAGATATTACTGTTTGTGCATTTACAATATTCATTGATTTTTGCCATTGAAAAACATGTTTTTCATATACCAGAAATGTTTGAAGCTACTGACTGAATGAAAGGAGCTGGCATCTCACTCTCTTTGAATCTTCTTTATCATGCTAGGATTAGCAGGAAAAAGCAAAAAATTTCAGAATTGCACCTTGCAATGTGGAGATATTACTGTTTGTGCATTTACAATATTCATTGATTTTTGCCATTGAAAAACATGTTTTTCATATACCAGAAATGTTTGAAGCTACTGACTGAATGAAAGGAGCTGGCATCTCACTCTCTTTGAATCTTCTTTATCATGCTAGGATTAGCAGGAAAAAGCAAAAAATTTCAGAATTGCACCTTGCAATGTGGAGATATTACTGTTTGTGCATTTACAATATTCATTGATTTTTGCCATTGAAAAACGTCCAGAAATGTTTGAAGCTACTGACTGAATGAAAGGAGCTGGCATCTCACTCTCTTTGAATCTTCTTTATCATGCTAGGATTAGCAGGAAAAAGCAAAAAATTTCAGAATTGCACCTTGCAATGTGGAGATATTACTGTTTGTGCATTTACAATATTCATTGATTTTTGCCATTGAAAAACGTTTTTCATATACCAGAAATGTTTGAAGCTACTGACTGAATGAAAGGAGCTGGCATCTCACTCTCTTTGAATCTTCTTTATCATGCTAGGATTAACAGGAAAAAGCAAAAAATTTCAGAATTGCACCTTGCAATGTGGAGATATTACTGTTTGTGCATTTACAATATTCATTGATTTTTGCCATTGAAAAACGTCCAGAAATGTTTGAAGCTACTGACTGAATGAAAGGAGCTGGCATCTCACTCTCTTTGAATCTTCTTTATCATGCTAGGATTAACAGGAAAAAGCTAAAAATTTCAGAATTGCACCTTGCAATGTGGAGATATTACTGTTTGTGCATTTACAATATTCATTGATTTTTGCCATTGAAAAACATGTTTTTCATATGCCAGAAATGTTTGAAGCTACTGACTGAATGAAAGGAGCTGGCATCTCACTCTCTTTGAATCTTCTTTATCATGCTAGGATTAGCAGGAAAAAGCAAAAAATTTCAGAATTGCACCTTGCAATGTGGAGATATTACTGTTTGTGCATTTACAATATTCATTGATTTTTGCCATTGAAAAACATGTTTTTCATATACCAGAAATGTTTGAAGCTACTGACTGAATGAAAGGAGCTGGCATCTCACTCTCTTTGAATCTTCTTTATCATGCTAGGATTAGCAGGAAAAAGCAAAAAATTTCAGAATTGCACCTTGCAATGTGGAGATATTACTGTTTGTGCATTTACAATATTCATTGATTTTTGCCATTGAAAAACATGTTTTTCATATACCAGAAATGTTTGAAGCTACTGACTGAATGAAAGGAGCTGGCATCTCACTCTCTTTGAATCTTCTTTATCATGCTAGGATTAACAGGAAAAAGCAAAAAATTTCAGAATTGCACCTTGCAATGTGGAGATATTACTGTTTGTGCATTTACAATATTCATTGATTTTTGCCATTGAAAAACGTCCAGAAATGTTTGAAGCTACTGACTGAATGAAAGGAGCTGGCATCTCACTCTCTTTGAATCTTCTTTATCATGCTAGGATTAGCAGGAAAAAGCAAAAAAATTCAGAATTGCACCTTGCAATGTGGAGATATTACTGTTTGTGCATTTACAATATTCATTGATTTTTGCCATTGAAAAACATGTTTTTCATATACCAGAAATGTTTGAAGCTACTGACTGAATGAAAGGAGCTGGCATCTCACTCTCTTTGAATCTTCTTTATCATGCTAGGATTAGCAGGAAAAAGCAAAAAATTTCAGAATTGCACCTTGCAATGTGGAGATATTACTGTTTGTGCATTTACAATATTCATTGATTTTTGCCATTGAAAAACGTCCAGAAATGTTTGAAGCTACTGACTGAATGAAAGGAGCTGGCATCTCACTCTCTTTGAATCTTCTTTATCATGCTAGGATTAGCAGGAAAAAGCAAAAAATTTCAGAATTGCACCTTGCAATGTGGAGATATTACTGTTTGTGCATTTACAATATTCAATGATTTTTGCCATTGAAAAACATGTTTTTCATATACCAGAAATGTTTGAAGCTACTGACTGAATGAAAGGAGCTGGCATCTCACTCTCTTTGAATCTTCTTTATCATGCTAAGAGGAGCAGGAAAAAGTAAAAAATTTCAGAATTGCACCTTGCAATGCGGAGAAATTACTGTTTGTGCATTTATAATATTAAATGATTTTTGCCATTGAAAAACGTCCAGAAATGATTGAAGCTACTGACTGAACGAAACGAGCTGGCATCTCACTCTCTTTGAATCTTCTTTATCATGCTAAGAGGAGCAGGAAAAAGCAAAAAATTTCAGAATTGCACCTTGCAATGCAGAGAAATTACTGTTTGTGCATTTACAATATTCATTGATTTTTGCCATTGAAAAACATCATGTTATTCATATACCAGAAATGTTTGAAGCCACTGACTGAATGAAAGGAGCTGGCATCTCACTCTCTTTGAATCTTCTTTATCATGCTAGGATTAGCAGGAAAAAGCAAAAAAATTCAGAATTGCACCTTGCAATGTGGAGATATTACTGTTTGTGCATTTACAATATTCATTGATTTTTGCCATTGAAAAACATGTTTTTCATATACCAGAAATGTTTGAAGCTACTGACTGAATGAAAGGAGCTGGCATCTCACTCTCTTTGAATCTTCTTTATCATGCTAGGATTAGCAGGAAAAAGCAAAAAATTTCAGAATTGCACCTTGCAATGTGGAGATATTACTGTTTGTGCATTTACAATATTCATTGATTTTTGCCATTGAAAAACATGTTTTTCATATACCAGAAATGTTTGAAGCTACTGACTGAATGAAAGAAGCTGGCATCTCACTCTCTTTGAATCTTCTTTATCATGCTAGGATTAACAGGAAAAAGCAAAAAATTTCAGAATTGCACCTTGCAATGTGGAGATATTACTGTTTGTGCATTTACAATATTCATTGATTTTTGCCATTGAAAAACGTCCAGAAATGTTTGAAGCTACTGACTGAATGAAAGGAGCTGGCATCTCACTCTCTTTGAATCTTCTTTATCATGCTAGGATTAGCAGGAAAAAGCAAAAAATTTCTGAATTGCACCTTGCAATGTGGAGATATTACTGTTTGTGCATTTACAATATTCATTGATTTTTGCCATTGAAAAACATGTTTTTCATATACCAGAAATGTTTGAAGCTACTGACTGAATGAAAGGAGCTGGCATCTCACTCTCTTTGAATCTTCTTTATCATGCTAGGATTAGCAGGAAAAAGCAAAAAATTTCAGAATTGCACCTTGCAATGTGGAGATATTACTGTTTGTGCATTTACAATATTCATTGATTTTTGCCATTGAAAAACATGTTTTTCATATACCAGAAATGTTTGAAGCTACTGACTGAATGAAAGGAGCTGGCATCTCACTCTCTTTAAATCTTCTTTATCATGCTAGGATTAACAGGAAAAAGCAAAAAATTTCAGAATTGCACCTTGCAATGTGGAGATATTACTGTTTGTGCATTTACAATATTCATTGATTTTTCCCATTGAAAAACGTCCAGAAATGTTTGAAGCTACTGACTGAATGAAAGGAGCTGGCATCTCACTCTCTTTGAATCTTCTTTATCATGCTAGGATTAGCAGGAAAAAGCAAAAAATTTCAGAATTGCACCTTGCAATGTGGAGATATTACTGTTTGTGCATTTACAATATTCATTGATTTTTGCCATTGAAAAACATGTTTTTCATATACCAGAAATGTTTGAAGCTACTGACTGAATGAAAGGAGCTGGCATCTCACTCTCTTTGAATCTTCTTTATCATGCTAGGATTAGCAGGAAAAAGCAAAAAATTTCAGAATTGCACCTTGCAATGTGGAGATATTACTGTTTGTGCATTTACAATATTCATTGATTTTTGCCATTGAAAAACGTCCAGAAATGTTTGAAGCTACTGACTGAATGAAAGGAGCTGGCATCTCACTCTCTTTGAATCTTCTTTATCATGCTAGGATTAGCAGGAAAAAGCAAAAAATTTCAGAATTGCACCTTGCAATGTGGAGATATTACTGTTTGTGCATTTACAATATTCATTGATTTTTGCCATTGAAAAACATGTTTTTCATATACCAGAAATGTTTGAAGCTACTGACTGAATGAAAGGAGCTGGCATCTCACTCTCTTTGAATCTTCTTTATCATGCTAGGATTAGCAGGAAAAAGCAAAAAATTTCAGAATTGCACCTTGCAATGTGGAGATATTACTGTTTGTGCATTTACAATATTCATTGATTTTTGCCATTGAAAAACGTCCAGAAATGTTTGAAGCTACTGACTGAATGAAAGGAGCTGGCATCTCACTCTCTTTGAATCTTCTTTATCATGCTAGGATTAGCAGGAAAAAGCAAAAAATTTCAGAATTGCACCTTGCAATGTGGAGATATTACTGTTTGTGCATTTACAATATTCATTGATTTTTGCCATTGAAAAACGTTTTTCATATACCAGAAATGTTTGAAGCTACTGACTGAATGAAAGGAGCTGGCATCTCACTCTCTTTGAATCTTCTTTATCATGCTAGGATTAACAGGAAAAAGCAAAAAATTTCAGAATTGCACCTTGCAATGTGGAGATATTACTGTTTGTGCATTTACAATATTCATTGATTTTTGCCATTGAAAAACGTCCAGAAATGTTTGAAGCTACTGACTGAATGAAAGGAGCTGGCATCTCACTCTCTTTGAATCTTCTTTATCATGCTAGGATTAACAGGAAAAAGCTAAAAATTTCAGAATTGCACCTTGCAATGTGGAGATATTACTGTTTGTGCATTTACAATATTCATTGATTTTTGCCATTGAAAAACATGTTTTTCATATGCCAGAAATGTTTGAAGCTACTGACTGAATGAAAGGAGCTGGCATCTCACTCTCTTTGAATCTTCTTTATCATGCTAGGATTAGCAGGAAAAAGCAAAAAATTTCAGAATTGCACCTTGCAATGTGGAGATATTACTGTTTGTGCATTTACAATATTCATTGATTTTTGCCATTGAAAAACATGTTTTTCATATACCAGAAATGTTTGAAGCTACTGACTGAATGAAAGGAGCTGGCATCTCACTCTCTTTGAATCTTCTTTATCATGCTAGGATTAGCAGGAAAAAGCAAAAAATTTCAGAATTGCACCTTGCAATGTGGAGATATTACTGTTTGTGCATTTACAATATTCATTGATTTTTGCCATTGAAAAACATGTTTTTCATATACCAGAAATGTTTGAAGCTACTGACTGAATGAAAGGAGCTGGCATCTCACTCTCTTTGAATCTTCTTTATCATGCTAGGATTAACAGGAAAAAGCAAAAAATTTCAGAATTGCACCTTGCAATGTGGAGATATTACTGTTTGTGCATTTACAATATTCATTGATTTTTGCCATTGAAAAACGTCCAGAAATGTTTGAAGCTACTGACTGAATGAAAGGAGCTGGCATCTCACTCTCTTTGAATCTTCTTTATCATGCTAGGATTAGCAGGAAAAAGCAAAAAATTTCTGAATTGCACCTTGCAATGTGGAGATATTACTGTTTGTGCATTTACAATATTCATTGATTTTTGCCATTGAAAAACATGTTTTTCATATACCAGAAATGTTTGAAGCTACTGACTGAATGAAAGGAGCTGGCATCTCACTCTCTTTGAATCTTCTTTATCATGCTAGGATTAGCAGGAAAAAGCAAAAAATTTCAGAATTGCACCTTGCAATGTGGAGATATTACTGTTTGTGCATTTACAATATTCATTGATTTTTGCCATTGAAAAACATGTTTTTCATATACCAGAAATGTTTGAAGCTACTGACTGAATGAAAGGAGCTGGCATCTCACTCTCTTTAAATCTTCTTTATCATGCTAGGATTAACAGGAAAAAGCAAAAAATTTCAGAATTGCACCTTGCAATGTGGAGATATTACTGTTTGTGCATTTACAATATTCATTGATTTTTCCCATTGAAAAACGTCCAGAAATGTTTGAAGCTACTGACTGAATGAAAGGAGCTGGCATCTCACTCTCTTTGAATCTTCTTTATCATGCTAGGATTAGCAGGAAAAAGCAAAAAATTTCAGAATTGCACCTTGCAATGTGGAGATATTACTGTTTGTGCATTTACAATATTCATTGATTTTTGCCATTGAAAAACATGTTTTTCATATACCAGAAATGTTTGAAGCTACTGACTGAATGAAAGGAGCTGGCATCTCACTCTCTTTGAATCTTCTTTATCATGCTAGGATTAGCAGGAAAAAGCAAAAAATTTCAGAATTGCACCTTGCAATGTGGAGATATTACTGTTTGTGCATTTACAATATTCATTGATTTTTGCCATTGAAAAACGTCCAGAAATGTTTGAAGCTACTGACTGAATGAAAGGAGCTGGCATCTCACTCTCTTTGAATCTTCTTTATCATGCTAGGATTAGCAGGAAAAAGCAAAAAATTTCAGAATTGCACCTTGCAATGTGGAGATATTACTGTTTGTGCATTTACAATATTCATTGATTTTTGCCATTGAAAAACATGTTTTTCATATACCAGAAATGTTTGAAGCTACTGACTGAATGAAAGGAGCTGGCATCTCACTCTCTTTGAATCTTCTTTATCATGCTAGGATTAGCAGGAAAAAGCAAAAAATTTCAGAATTGCACCTTGCAATGTGGAGATATTACTGTTTGTGCATTTACAATATTCATTGATTTTTGCCATTGAAAAACGTCCAGAAATGTTTGAAGCTACTGACTGAATGAAAGGAGCTGGCATCTCACTCTCTTTGAATCTTCTTTATCATGCTAGGATTAGCAGGAAAAAGCAAAAAATTTCAGAATTGCACCTTGCAATGTGGAGATATTACTGTTTGTGCATTTACAATATTCATTGATTTTTGCCATTGAAAAACGTTTTTCATATACCAGAAATGTTTGAAGCTACTGACTGAATGAAAGGAGCTGGCATCTCACTCTCTTTGAATCTTCTTTATCATGCTAGGATTAACAGGAAAAAGCAAAAAATTTCAGAATTGCACCTTGCAATGTGGAGATATTACTGTTTGTGCATTTACAATATTCATTGATTTTTGCCATTGAAAAACGTCCAGAAATGTTTGAAGCTACTGACTGAATGAAAGGAGCTGGCATCTCACTCTCTTTGAATCTTCTTTATCATGCTAGGATTAACAGGAAAAAGCTAAAAATTTCAGAATTGCACCTTGCAATGTGGAGATATTACTGTTTGTGCATTTACAATATTCATTGATTTTTGCCATTGAAAAACATGTTTTTCATATGCCAGAAATGTTTGAAGCTACTGACTGAATGAAAGGAGCTGGCATCTCACTCTCTTTGAATCTTCTTTATCATGCTAGGATTAGCAGGAAAAAGCAAAAAATTTCAGAATTGCACCTTGCAATGTGGAGATATTACTGTTTGTGCATTTACAATATTCATTGATTTTTGCCATTGAAAAACATGTTTTTCATATACCAGAAATGTTTGAAGCTACTGACTGAATGAAAGGAGCTGGCATCTCACTCTCTTTGAATCTTCTTTATCATGCTAGGATTAGCAGGAAAAAGCAAAAAATTTCAGAATTGCACCTTGCAATGTGGAGATATTACTGTTTGTGCATTTACAATATTCATTGATTTTTGCCATTGAAAAACATGTTTTTCATATACCAGAAATGTTTGAAGCTACTGACTGAATGAAAGGAGCTGGCATCTCACTCTCTTTGAATCTTCTTTATCATGCTAGGATTAACAGGAAAAAGCAAAAAATTTCAGAATTGCACCTTGCAATGTGGAGATATTACTGTTTGTGCATTTACAATATTCATTGATTTTTGCCATTGAAAAACGTCCAGAAATGTTTGAAGCTACTGACTGAATGAAAGGAGCTGGCATCTCACTCTCTTTGAATCTTCTTTATCATGCTAGGATTAGCAGGAAAAAGCAAAAAAATTCAGAATTGCACCTTGCAATGTGGAGATATTACTGTTTGTGCATTTACAATATTCATTGATTTTTGCCATTGAAAAACATCATGTTATTCATATACCAGAAATGTTTGAAGCCACTGACTGAATGAAAGGAGCTGGCATCTCACTCTCTTTGAATATTCTTTATCATGCTAAGAGGAGCAGGAAAAAGCAAAAAATTTCAGAATTGCACCTTGCAATGCGGAGAAATTACTGTTTGTGCATTTACAATATTCATTGATTTTTGCCATTGAAAAACGTCCAGAAATGATTGAAGCTACTGACTGAATGAAAGGAGCTGGCATCTCACTCTCTTTGAATCTTCTTTATCATGCTAAGAGGAGCAGGAAAAAGCAAAAAATTTCAGAATTGCACCTTGCAATGCGGAGAAATTACTGTTTGTGCATTTACAATATTCATTGATTTTTGCCATTGAAAAACGTCCAGAAATGATTGAAGCTACTGACTGAATGAAAGGAGCTGGCATCTCACTCTCTTTGAATCTTGTTTATCATGCTAAGAGGAGCAGGAAAAAGCAAAAAATTTCAGAATTGCACCTTGCAATGCGGAGAAATTACTGTTTGTGCATTTACAATATTCATTGATTTTTGCCATTGAAAAACATCATGTTATTCATATACTAGAAATGATTGAAGCTACTGACTGAATGAAAGGAGCTGGCATCTCACTCTCTTTGAATCTTCTTTATCATGCTAAGAGGAGCAGGAAAAAGTAAAAAATTTCAGAATTGCACCTTGCAATGCGGAGAAATTACTGTTTGTGCATTTATAATATTCAATGATTTTTGCCATTGAAAAACGTCCAGAAATGATTGAAGCTACTGACTGAACGAAAGGAGCTGGCATCTCACTCTCTTTGAATCTTCTTTATCATGCTAAGAGGAGCAGGAAAAAGCAAAAAATTTCAGAATTGCACCTTGCAATGCGGAGAAATTACTGTTTGTGCATTTACAATATTCATTGATTTTTGCCATTGAAAAACATCATGTTATTCATATACCAGAAATGTTTGAAGCTACTGACTGAATGAAAGGAGCTGGCATCTCACTCTCTTTGAATCTTCTTTATCATGCTAAGAGGAGCAGGAAAAAGCAAAAAATTTCAGAATTGCACCTTGCAATGCGGAGAAATTACTGTTTGTGCATTTACAATATTCATTGATTTTTGCCATTGAAAAACATCATGTTATTCATATACCAGAAATGTTTGAAGCTACTGACTGAATGAAAGGAGCTGGCATCTCACTCTCTTTGAATCTTCTTTATCATGCTAAGAGGAGCAGGAAAAAGCAAAAAATTTCAGAATTGCACCTTGCAATGTGGAGAAATTACTGTTTGTGCATTTACAATATTCATTGATTTTTGCCATTGAAAAACATCCAGAAATGATTGAAGCTACTGACTGAATGAAAGGAGCTGGCATCTCACTCTCTTTGAATCTTCTTTATCATGCTAAGAGGAGCAGGAAAAAGCAAAAAATTTCAGAATTGCACCTTGCAATGCGGAGAAATTAGTGTTTGTGCATTTACAATATTCATTGATTTTTGCCATTGAAAAACATCATGTTATTCATATACCAGAAATGTTTGAAGCTACTGACTGTATGAAAGGAGCTGGCATCTCACTCTCTTTGAATCTTCTTTATCATGCTAAGAGGAGCAGGAAAAAGCAAAAAATTTCAGAATTGCACCTTGCAATGCGGAGAAATTACTGTTTGTGCATTTACAATATTCATTGATTTTTGCCATTGAAAAACATCATGTTATTCATATACCAGAAATGTTTGAAGCTACTGACTGAATGAAAGGAGCTGGCATCTCACTCTCTTTGAATCTTCTTTATCATGCTAAGAGGAGCAGGAAAAAGCAAAAAATTTCAGAATTGCACCTTGCAATGTGGAGAAATTACTGTTTGTGCATTTACAATATTCATTGATTTTTACCATTGAAAAACGTCCAGAAATGATTGAAGCTACTGACTGAATGAAAGTAACTGGCATCTCACTCTCTTTGAATCTTCTTTATCATGCTAAGAGGAGCAGGAAAAAGCAAAAAATTTCAGACTTGCACCTTGCAATGCGGAGAAATTACTGTTTGTGCATTTACAATATTCATTGATTTTTGCCATTGAAAAACATCATGTTATTCATATACCAGAAATGTTTGAAGCTACTGACTGAATGAAAGGAGCTGGCATCTCACTCTCTTTGAATCTTCTTTATCATGCTAGGATTAGCAGGAAAAAGCAAAAAATTTCAGAATTGCACCTTGCAATGTGGAGAAATTACTGTTTGTGCATTTACAATATTCATTGATTTTTACCATTGAAAAACGTCCAGAAATGATTGAAGCTACTGACTGAATGAAAGTAACTGGCATCTCACTCTCTTTGAATCTTCTTTATCATGCTAAGAGGAGCAGGAAAAAGCAAAAAATTTCAGACTTGCACCTTGCAATGCGGAGAAATTACTGTTTGTGCATTTACAATATTCATTGATTTTTGCCATTGAAAAACATCATGTTATTCATATACCAGAAATGTTTGAAGCTACTGACTGAATGAAAGGAGCTGGCACCTCACTCTCTTTGAATCTTCTTTATCATGCTAAGAGGAGCGGGAAAAAGCAAAAAATTTCAGAATTGCACCTTGCAATGCGGAGAAATTACTGTTTGTGCATTTACAATATTCATTGATTTTTGCCATTGAAAAACGTCCAGAAATGATTGAAGGTACTGACTGAATGAAAGGAGCTGGCATCTCACTCTCTTTGAATCTTCTTTATCATGCTAAGAGGAGCAGGAAAAAGCAAAAAATTTCAGAATTGCACCTTGCAATGCGGAGAAATTACTGTTTGTGCATTTACAATATTCATTGATTTTTGCCACTGAAAAACGTCCAGAAATGATTGAAGCTACTGACTGAATGAAAGGAGCTGGCATCTCACTCTCTTTGAATCTTCTTTATCATGCTAAGAGGAGCAGGAAAAAGCAAAAAATTTCAGAATTGCACCTTGCAATGCGGAGAAATTACAGTTTGTGCATTTACAATATTCATTGATTTTTGCCATTGAAAAACATCCAGAAATGATTGAAGCTACTGACTGAATGAAAGGAGCTGGCATCTCACTCTCTTTGAATCTTCTTTATCATGCTAAGAGGAGCAGGAAAAAGCAAAAAATTTCAGAATTGCACCTTGCAATGCGGAGAAATTACTGTTTGTGCATTTACAATATTCATTGATTTTTGCCATTGAAAAACATCATGTTATTCATATACCAGAAATGTTTGAAGCTACTGACTGAATGAAAGGAGCTGGCATCTCACTCTCTTTGAATCTTCTTTATCATGCTAAGAGGAGCAGGAAAAAGCAAAAAATTTCAGAATTGCACCTTGCAATGTGGAGAAATTACTGTTTGTGCATTTACAATATTCATTGATTTTTACCATTGAAAAACGTCCAGAAATGATTGAAGCTACTGACTGAATGAAAGTAGCTGGCATCTCACTCTCTTTGAATCTTCTTTATCATGCTAAGAGGAGCAGGAAAAAGCAAAAAATTTCAGACTTGCACCTTGCAATGCGGAGAAATTACTGTTTGTGCATTTACAATATTCATTGATTTTTGCCATTGAAAAACATCATGTTATTCATATACCAGAAATGTTTGAAGCTACTGACTGAATGAAAGGAGCTGGCATCTCACTCTCTTTGAATCTTCTTTATCATGCTAAGAGGAGCAGGAAAAAGCAAAAAATTTCAGAATTGCACCTTGCAATGCGGAGAAATTACTGTTTGTGCATTTACAATATTCATTGATTTTTGCCATTGAAAAACATCATGTTATTCATATACCAGAAATGTTTGAAGCTACTGACTGAATGAAAGGAGCTGGCATCTCACTCTCTTTGAATCTTCTTTATCATGCTAAGAGGAGCAGGAAAAAGCAAAAAATTTCAGAATTGCACCTTGCAATGCGGAGAAATTACGGTTTGTGCATTTACAATATTCATTGATTTTTGACATTGAAAAACGTCCAGAAATGATTGAAGCTACTGACTGAATGAAAGGAGCCGGCATCTCACTCTCTTTGAATCTTCTTTATCATGCTAAGAGGAGCAGGAAAAATCAAAAAATTTCAGAATTGCACCTTGCAATGCGGAGAAATTACTGTTTGTGCATTTACAATATTCATTGATTTTTGCCATTGAAAAACATGTTATTCATATACCAGAAATGTTTGAAGCTACTGACTGAATGAAAGGAGCTGGCACCTCACTCTCTTTGAATCTTCTTTATCATGCTAAGAGGAGCGGGAAAAAGCAAAAAATTTCAGAATTGCACCTTGCAATGCGGAGAAATTACAGTTTGTGCATTTACAATATTCATTGATTTTTGCCATTGAAAAACATGCAGAAATGATTGAAGCTACTGACTGAATGAAAGGAGCTGGCATCTCACTCTCTTTGAATCTTCTTTATCATGCTAAGAGGAGCAGGAAAAATCAAAAAATTTCAGAATTGCACCTTGCAATGCGGAGAAATTACTGTTTGTGCATTTACAATATTCATTGATTTTTGCCATTGAAAAACATGTTATTCATATACCAGAAATGTTTGAAGCTACTGACTGAATGAAAGGAGCTGGCACCTCACTCTCTTTGAATCTTCTTTATCATGCTAAGAGGAGCAGGAAAAAGCAAAAAATTTCAGAATTGCACCTTGCAATGCGGAGAAATTACTGTTTGTGCATTTACAATATTCATTGATTTTTGCCATTGAAAAACGTCCAGAAATGATTGAAGCTACTGACTGAATGAAAGGAGCTGGCATCTCACTCTCTTTGAATCTTCTTTATCATGCTAAGAGGAGCAGGAAAAATCAAAAAATTTCAGAATTGCACCTTGCAATGCGGAGAAATTACTGTTTGTGCATTTACAATATTCATTGATTTTTGCCATTGAAAAACGTCCAGAAATGATTGAAGCTACTGACTGAATGAAAGGAGCTGGCATCTCACTCTCTTTGAATCTTCTTTATCATGCTAAGAGGAGCAGGAAAAAGCAAAAAATTTCAGAATTGCACCTTGCAATGCGGAGAAATTACTGTTTGTGCATTTACAATATTCATTGATTTTTGCCATTGAAAAACATCATGTTATTCATATACCAGAAATGTTTGAAGCTACTGACTGAATGAAAGGAGCTGACATCTCACTCTCTTTGAATCTTCTTTATCATGCTAAGAGGAGCAGGAAAAAGCAAAAAATTTCAGAATTGCACCTTGCAATGCAGAGAAATTACTGTTTGTGCATTTACAATATTCATTGATTTTTGCCATTGAAAAACGTCCAGAAATGATTGAAGGTACTGACTGAATGAAAGGAGCTGGCATCTCACTCTCTTTGAATCTTCTTTATCATGCTAAGAGGAGCAGGAAAAAGCAAAAAATTTCAGAATTGCACCTTGCAATGCGGAGAAATTACTGTTTGTGCATTTACAATATTCATTGATTTTTGCCATTGAAAAACGTCCAGAAATGATTGAAGCTACTGACTGAATGAAAGGAGCTGGCATCTCACTCTCTTTGAATCTTCTTTATCATGCTAAGAGGAGCAGGAAAAAGGAAAAAATTTCAGAATTGCACCTTGCAATGCGGAGAAATTACAGTTTGTGCATTTACAATATTCATTGATTTTTGCCATTGAAAAACATCCAGAAATGATTGAAGCTACTGACTGAATGAAAGGAGCTGGCATCTCACTCTCTTTGAATCTTCTTTATCATGCTAAGAGGAGCAGGAAAAAGCAAAAAATTTCAGAATTGCACCTTGCAATGCGGAGAAATTACAGTTTGTGCATTTACAATATTCATTGATTTTTGCCATTGAAAAACATCATGTTATTCATATACCAGAAATGTTTGAAGCTACTGACTGAATGAAAGGAGCTGGCATCTCACTCTCTTTGAATCTTCTTTATCATGCTAAGAGGAGCAGGAAAAAGCAAAAAATTTCAGAATTGCACCTTGCAATGTGGAGAAATTACTGTTTGTGCATTTACAATATTCATTGATTTTTACCATTGAAAAACGTCCAGAAATGATTGAAGCTACTGACTGAATGAAAGTAGCTGGCATCTCACTCTCTTTGAATCTTCTTTATCATGCTAAGAGGAGCAGGAAAAAGCAAAAAATTTCAGACTTGCACCTTGCAATGCGGAGAAATTACTGTTTGTGCATTTACAATATTCATTGATTTTTGCCATTGAAAAACATTATGTTATTCATATACCAGAAATGTTTGAAGCTACTGACTGAATGAAAGTAGCTGGCATCTCACTCTCTTTGAATCTTCTTTATCATGCTAAGAGGAGCAGGAAAAAGTAAAAAATTTCAGAATTGCACCTTGCAATGCGGAGAAATTACTGTTTGTGCATTTATAATATTCAATGATTTTTGCCATTGAAAAACGTCCAGAAATGATTGAAGCTACTGACTGAACGAAAGGAGCTGGCATCTCACTCTCTTTGAATCTTCTTTATCATGCTAAGAGGAGCAGGAAAATGCAAAAAATTTCAGAATTGCACCTTGCAATGCGGAGAAATTACTGTTTGTGCATTTACAATATTCATTGATTTTTGCCATTGAAAAACATCATGTTATTCATATACCAGAAATGTTTGAAGCTACTGACTGAATGAAAGGAGCTGACATCTCACTCTCTTTGAATCTTCTTTATCATGCTAAGAGGAGCAGGAAAAAGCAAAAAATTTCAGAATTGCACCTTGCAATGCGGAGAAATTACTGTTTGTGCATTTACAATATTCATTGATTTTTGCCATTGAAAAACGTCCAGAAATGATTGAAGCTACTGACTGAATGAAAGGAGCTGGCATCTCACTCTCTTTGAATCTTCTTTATCATGCTAAGAGGAGCAGGAAAAAGCAAAAAATTTCAGAATTGCACCTTGCAATGCGGAGAAATTACTGTTTGTGCATTTACAATATTCATTGATTTTTGCCATTGAAAAACATCATGTTATTCATATACCAGAAATGTTTGAAGCTACTGACTGAATGAAAGGAGCTGGCATCTCACTCTCTTTGAATCTTCTTTATCATGCTAAGAGGAGCAGGAAAAAGCAAAAAATTTCAGAATTGCACCTTGCAATGCGGAGAAATTACTGTTTGTGCATTTACAATATTCATTGATTTTTGCCATTGAAAAACATCATGTTATTCATATACCAGAAATGTTTGAAGCTACTGACTGAATGAAAGGAGCTGGCATCTCACTCTCTTTGAATCTTCTTTATCATGCTAAGAGGAGCAGGAAAAAGCAAAAAATTTCAGAATTGCACCTTGCAATGTGGAGAAATTACTGTGCATTTACAATATTCATTGATTTTTACCATTGAAAAACGTCCAGAAATGATTGAAGCTACTGACTGAATGAAAGTAGCTGGCATCTCACTCTCTTTGAATCTTCTTTATCATGCTAAGAGGAGCAGGAAAAAGCAAAAAATTTCAGACTTGCACCTTGCAATGCGGAGAAATTACTGTTTGTGCATTTACAATATTCATTGATTTTTGACATTGAAAAACATCATGTTATTCATATACCAGAAATGTTTGAAGCTACTGACTGAATGAAAGGAGCTGGCATCTCACTCTCTTTGAATCTTCTTTATCATGCTAAGCGGAGCAGGAAAAAGCAAAAAATTTCAGAATTGCACCTTGCAATGCGGAGAAATTACTGTTTGTGCATTTACAGTATTCATTGATTTTTGCCATTGAAAAACGTCCAGAAATGATTGAAAGTACTGACTGAATGAAAGGAGCTGGCATCTCACTCTCTTTGAATCTTCTTTATCATGCTAAGAGGAGCAGGAAAAAGCAAAAAATTTCAGAATTGCACCTTGCAATGCAGAGAAATTACTGTTTGTGCATTTACAATATTCATTGATTTTTGCCATTGAAAAACGTCCAGAAATGATTGAAGCTACTGACTGAATGAAAGGAGCTGGCATCTCACTCTCTTTGAATCTTCTTTATCATGCTAAGAGGAGCAGGAAAAAGTAAAAAATTTCAGAATTGCACCTTGCAATGCGGAGAAATTACAGTTTGTGCATTTACAATATTCATTGATTTTTGCCATTGAAAAACATCCAGAAATGATTGAAGCTACTGACTGAATGAAAGGAGCTGGCATCTCACTCTCTTTGAATCTTCTTTATCATGCTAAGAGGAGCAGGAAAAAGCAAAAAATTTCAGAATTGCACCTTGCAATGCGGAGAAATTACTGTTTGTGCATTTACAATATTCATTGATTTTTGCCATTGAAAAACATCATGTTATTCATATACCAGAAATGTTTGAAGCTACTGACTGAATGAAAGGAGCTGGCATCTCACTCTCTTTGAATCTTCATTATCATGCTAAGAGGAGCAGGAAAAAGCAAAAAATTTCAGAATTGCACCTTGCAATGTGGAGAAATTACTGTTTGTGCATTTACAATATTCATTGATTTTTAACATTGAAAAACGTCCAGAAATGATTGAATCTACTGACTGAATGAAAGTAGCTGGCATCTCACTCTCTTTGAATCTTCTTTATCATGCTAAGAGGAGCAGGAAAAAGCAAAAAATTTCAGACTTGCACCTTGCAATGCGGAGAAATTACTGTTTGTGCATTTACAATATTCATTGATTTTTGCCATTGAAAAACATCATGTTATTCATATACCAGAAATGTTTGAAGCTACTGACTGAATGAAAGGAGCTGGCATCTCACTCTCTTTGAATCTTCTTTATCATGCTAAGAGGAGCAGGAAAAAGCAAAAAATTTCAGAATTGCACCTTGCAATGCGGAGAATTTACTGTTTGTGCATTTACAATATTCATTGATTTTTGCCATTGAAAACATCATGTTATTCATATACCAGAAATGTTTGAAGCTACTGACTGAATGAAAGGAGCTGGCATCTCACTCTCTTTGAATCTTCTTTATCATGCTAAGAGGAGCAGGAAAAAGCAAAAAATTTCAGAATTGCACCTTGCAATGTGGAGAAATTACTGTTTGTGCATTTACAATATTCATTGATTTTTACCATTGAAAAACGTCCAGAAATGATTGAAGCTACTGACTGAATGAAAGTAGCTGGCATCTCACTCTCTTTGAATCTTCTTTATCATGCTAAGAGGAGCAGGAAAAAGCAAAAAATTTCAGACTTGCACCTTGCAATGCGGAGAAATTGCTGTTTGTGCATTTACAATATTCATTGATTTTTGCCATTGAAAAACATCATGTTATTCATATACCAGAAATGTTTGAAGCTACTGACTGAATGAAAGGAGCTGGCATCTCACTCTCTTTGAATCTTCTTTATCATGCTAAGAGGAGCAGGAAAAAGCAAAAAATTTCAGAATTGCTCCTTGCAATGCGGAGAAATTACTGTTTGTGCATTTACAATATTCATTGATTTTTGCCATTGAAAAACGTCCAGAAATGATTGAAGCTACTGACTGAATGAAAGGAGCTGGCATCTCACTCTCTTTGAATCTTCTTTATCATGCTAAGAGGAGCAGGAAAAAGCAAAAAATTTCAGAATTGCACCTTGCAATGCGGAGAAATTACTGTTTGTGCATTTACAATATTCATTGATTTTTGCCATTGAAAAACGTCCAGAAATGATTGAAAGTACTGACTGAATGAAAGGAGCTGGCATCTCACTCTCTTTGAATCTTCTTTATCATGCTAAGAGGAGCAGGAAAAAGCAAAAAATTTCAGAATTGCACCTTGCAATGCGGAGAAATTACTGTTTGTGCATTTACAATATTCATTGATTTTTGCCATTGAAAAACGTCCAGAAATGATTGAAGCTACTGACTGAATGAAAGGAGCTGGCATCTCACTCTCTTTGAATCTTCTTTATCATGCTAAGAGGAGCAGGAAAAAGCAAAAAATTTCAGAATTGCACCTTGCAATGCGGAGAAATTACTGTTTGTGCATTTACAATATTCATTGATTTTTGCCATTGAAAAACGTCCAGAAATGATTGAAAGTACTGACTGAATGAAAGGAGCTGGCATCTCACTCTCTTTGAATCTTCTTTATCATGCTAAGAGGAGCAGGAAAAAGCAAAAAATTTCAGAATTGCACCTTGCAATGCGGAGAAATTACTGTTTGTGCATTTACAATATTCATTGATTTTTGCCATTGAAAAACGTCCAGAAATGATTGAAGCTACTGACTGAATGAAAGGAGCTGGCATCTCACTCTCTTTGAATCTTCTTTATCATGCTAAGAGGAGCAGGAAAAAGCAAAAAATTTCAGAATTGCACCTTGCAATGCGGAGAAATTACTGTTTGTGCATTTACAATATTCATTGATTTTTGCCATTTAAAAACATCATGTTATTCATATACCAGAAATGTTTGAAGCTACTGACTGAATGAATGGAGCTGGCATCTCACTCTCTTTGAATCTTCATTATCATGCTAAGAGGAGCAGGAAAAAGCAAAAAATTTCAGAATTTCACCTTGCAATGCGGAGAATTTACTGTTTGTGCATTTACAATATTCATTGATTTTTGCCATTGAAAACATCATGTTATTCATATACCAGAAATGTTTGAAGCTACTGACTGAATGAAAGGAGCTGGCATCTCACTCTCTTTGAATCTTCTTTATCATGCTAAGAGGAGCAGGAAAAAGCAAAAAATTTCAGAATTGCACCTTGCAATGTGGAGAAATTACTGTTTGTGCATTTACAATATTCATTGATTTTTACCATTGAAAAACGTCCAGAAATGATTGAAGCTACTGACTGAATGAAAGTAGCTGGCATCTCACTCTCTTTGAATCTTCTTTATCATGCTAAGAGGAGCAGGAAAAAGCAAAAAATTTCAGACTTGCACCTTGCAATGCGGAGAAATTACTGTTTGTGCATTTACAATATTCATTGATTTTTGCCATTGAAAAACATCATGTTATTCATATACCAGAAATGTTTGAAGCTACTGACTGAATGAAAGGAGCTGGCATCTCACTCTCTTTGAATCTTCTTTATCATGCTAAGAGGAGCAGGAAAAAGCAAAAAATTTCAGAATTGCACCTTGCAATGCGGAGAAATTACTGTTTGTGCATTTACAATATTCATTGATTTTTGCCATTGAAAAACGTCCAGAAATGATTGAAGCTACTGACTGAATGAAAGGAGCTGGCATCTCACTCTCTTTGAATCTTCTTTATCATGCTAAGAGGAGCAGGAAAAAGCAAAAAATTTCAGAATTGCACCTTGCAATGCGGAGAAATTACTGTTTGTGCATTTACAATATTCATTGATTTTTGCCATTGAAAAACGTCCAGAAATGATTGAAGCTACTGACTGAATGAAAGGAGCTGGCATCTCACTCTCTTTGAATCTTCTTTATCATGCTAAGAGGAGCAGGAAAAAGCAAAAAATTTCACAATTGCACCTTGCAATGCGGAGAAATTACTGTTTGTGCATTTACAATATTCATTGATTTTTGCCATTGAAAAACATGTTATTCATATACCAGAAATGTTTGAAGCTACTGACTGAATGAAAGAAGCTGGCACCTCACTCTCTTTGAATCTTCTTTATCATGCTAAGAGGAGCAGGAAAAAGCAAAAAATTTCAGAATTGCACCTTGCAATGCGGAGAAATTACTGTTTGTGCATTTACAATATTCATTGATTTTTGCCATTGAAAAACATCATGTTATTCATATACCAGAAATGATTGAAGCTACTGACTGAATGAAAGTAGCTGGCATCTCACTCTCTTTGAATCGTCTTTATCATGCTAAGAGGAGCAGGAAAAAGCAAAAAATTTCAGAATTGCACCTTGCAATGCGGAGAAATTACTGTTTGTGCATTTACAATATTCATTGATTTTTGCAATTGAAAAACGTCCAGAAATTATTGAAGCTACTGACTGAATGAAAGGAGCTGGCAACTCACTCTCTTTGAATCATGTTTATCATGCTAAGAGGAGCAGGAAAAAGCAAAAAATTTCAGAATTGCACCTTGCAATGCGGAGAAATTACTGTTTGTGCATTTACAATATTCATTGATTTTTGCCATTGAAAAACGTCCAGAAATGATTGAAGCTACTGACTGAATGAAAGGAGCTGGCATCTCACTCTCTTTGAATCTTCTTTATCATGCTAAGAGGAGCAGGAAAAAGCAAAAAATTTCAGAATTGCACCTTGCAATGCGGAGAAATTACTGTTTGTGCATTTACAATATTCATTGATTTTTGCCATTGAAAAACATCATGTTATTCATATACCAGAAATGATTGAAGCTACTGACTGAATGAAAGGAGCTGGCATCTCACTCTCTTTGAATCTTCTTTATCATGCTAAGAGGAGCAGGAAAAAGCAAAAAATTTCAGAATTGCACCTTGCAATGCGGAGAAATTACTGTTTGTGCATTTACAATATTCATTGATTTTTGCCATTGAAAAACGTCCAGAAATGATTGAAGCTACTGACTGAATGAAAGGAGCTGGCATCTCACTCTCTTTGAATCTTCTTTATCATGCTAAGAGGAGCAGGAAAAAGCAAAAAATTTCAGAATTGCACCTTGCAATGCGGAGAAATTACTGTTTGTGCATTTACAATATTCATTGATTTTTGCCATTGAAAAACGTCCAGAAATGATTGAAGCTACTGACTGAATGAAAGGAGCTGGCATCTCACTCTCTTTGAATCTTGTTTATCATGCTAAGAGGAGCAGGAAAAAGCAAAAAATTTCAGAATTGCACCTTGCAATGCGGAGAAATTACTGTTTGTGCATTTACAATATTCATTGATTTTTGCCATTGAAAAACGTCCAGAAATGATTGAAGCTACTGACTGAATGAAAGGAGCTGGCATCTCACTCTCTTTGAATCTTCTTTATCATGCTAAGAGGAGCAGGAAAAAGCAAAAAATTTCAGAATTGCACCTTGCAATGCGGAGAAATTACTGTTTGTGCATTTACAATATTCATTGATTTTTGCCATTGAAAAACATCATGTTATTCATATACCAGAAATGATTGAAGCTACTGACTGAATGAAAGGAGCTGGCATCTCACTCTCTTTGAATCTTCTTTATCATGCTAAGAGGAGCAGGAAAAAGTAAAAAATTTCAGAATTGCACCTTGCAATGCGGAGAAATTACTGTTTGTGCATTTATAATATTCAATGATTTTTGCCATTGAAAAACGTCCAGAAATGATTGAAGCTACTGACTGAACGAAAGGAGCTGGTATCTCACTCTCTTTGAATCTTCTTTATCATGCTAAGAGGAGCAGGAAAAAGCAAAAAATTTCAGAATTGCACCTTGCAATGCGGAGAAATTACTGTTTGTGCATTTACAATATTCATTGATTTTTGCCATTGAAAAACGTCCAGAAATGATTGAAGCTACTGACTGAATGAAAGGAGCTGGCATCTCACTCTCTTTGAATCTTCTTTATCATGCTAAGAGGAGCAGGAAAAAGCAAAAAATTTCAGAATTGCACCTTGCAATGCGGAGAAATTACTGTTTGTGCATTTACAATATTCATTGATTTTTGCCATTGAAAAACATCATGTTATTCATATACCAGAAATGTTTGAAGCTAATGACTGAATGAAAGGAGCTGACATCTCACTCTCTTTGAATCTTCTTTATCATGCTAAGAGGAGCAGGAAAAAGCAAAAAATTTCAGAATTGCACCTTGCAATGCGGAGAAATTACTGTTTGTGCATTTACAATATTCATTGATTTTTGCCATTGAAAAACGTCCAGAAATGATTGAAGCTACTGACTGAATGAAAGGAGCTGGCATCTCACTCTCTTTGAATCTTCTTTATCATGCTAAGAGGAGCAGGAAAAAGCAAAAAATTTCAGAATTGCACCTTGCAATGCGGAGAAATTACTGTTTGTGCATTTACAATATTCATTGATTTTTGCCATTGAAAAACATCATGTTATTCATATACCAGAAATGTTTGAAGCTACTGACTGAATGAAAGGAGCTGGCATCTCACTCTCTTTGAATCTTCTTTATCATGCTAAGAGGAGCAGGAAAAAGCAAAAAATTTCAGAATTGCACCTTGCAATGCGGAGAAATTACTGTTTGTGCATTTACAATATTCATTGATTTTTGCCATTGAAAAACATCATGTTATTCATATATCAGAAATGTTTGAAGCTACTGACTGAATGAAAGGAGCTGGCATCTCACTCTCTTTGAATCTTCTTTATCATGCTAAGAGGAGCAGGAAAAAGCAAAAAAATTCAGAATTGCACCTTGCAATGTGGAGAAATTACTGTTTGTGCATTTACAATATTCATTGATTTTTACCATTGAAAAACGTCCAGAAATGATTGAAGCTACTGACTGAATGAAAGTAGCTGGCATCTCACTCTCTTTGAATCTTCTTTATCATGCTAAGAGGAGCAGGAAAAAGCAAAAAATTTCAGACTTGCACCTTGCAATGCGGAGAAATTACTGTTTGTGCATTTACAATATTCATTGATTTTTGCCATTGAAAAACATCATGTTATTCATATACCAGAAATGTTTGAAGCTACTGACTGAATGAAAGGAGCTGGCATCTCACTCTCTTTGAATCTTCTTTATCATGCTAAGAGGAGCAGGAAAAAGCAAAAAATTTCAGAATTGCACCTTGCAATGCGGAGAAATTACTGTTTGTGCATTTACAATATTCATTGATTTTTGCCATTGAAAAACGTCCAGAAATGATTGAAGCTACTGACTGAATGAAAGGAGCTGGCATCTCTCTCTCTTTGAATCTTCTTTATCATGCTAAGAGGAGCAGGAAAAAGCAAAAAATTTCAGAATTGCACCTTGCAATGCGGAGAAATTACTGTTTGTGCATTTACAATATTCATTGATTTTTGCCATTGAAAAACGTCCAGAAATGATTGAAGCTACTGACTGAATGAAAGGAGCTGGCATCTCACTCTCTTTGAATCTTCTTTATCATGCTAAGAGGAGCAGGAAAAAGCAAAAAATTTCAGAATTGCACCTTGCAATGCGGAGAAATTACTGTTTGTGCATTTACAATATTCATTGATTTTTGCCATTGAAAAACATGTTATTCATATACCAGAAATGTTTGAAGCTACTGACTGAATGAAAGGAGCTGGCACCTCACTCTCTTTGAATCTTCTTTATCGTGCTAAGAGGAGCGGGAAAAAGCAAAAAATTTCAGAATTGCACCTTGCAATGCGGAGAAATTACTGTTTGTGCATTTACAATATTCATTGATTTTTGCCATTGAAAAACGTCCAGAAATGATTGAAGGTACTGACTGAATGAAAGGAGCTGGCATCTCACTCTCTTTGAATCTTCTTTATCATGCTAAGAGGAGCAGGAAAAAGCAAAAAATTTCAGAATTGCACCTTGCAATGCGGAGAAATTACTGTTTGTGCATTTACAATATTCATTGATTTTTGCCATTGAAAAACGTCCAGAAATGATTGAAGCTACTGACTGAATGAAAGGAGCTGGCATCTCACTCTCTTTGAATCTTCTTTATCATGCTAAGAGGAGCAGGAAAAAGCAAAAAATTTCAGAATAGCACCTTGCAATGCGGAGAAATTACTGTTTGTGCATTTACAATATTCATTGATTTTTGCCATTGAAAAACATCATGTTATTCATATACCAGAAATGTTTGAAGCTACTGACTGAATGAAAGGAGCTGGCATCTCACTCTCTTTGAATCTTCTTTATCATGCTAAGAGGAGCAGGAAAAAGCAAAAAATTTCAGAATTGCACCTTGCAATGTGGAGAAATTACTGTTTGTGCATTTACAATATTCATTGATTTTTACCATTGAAAAACGTCCAGAAATGATTGAAGCTACTGACTGAATGAAAGTAGCTGGCATCTCACTCTCTTTGAATCTTCTTTATCATGCTAAGAGGAGCAGGAAAAAGCAAAAAATTTCAGACTTGCACCTTGCAATGCGGAGAAATTACTGTTTGTGCATTTACAATATTCATTGATTTTTGCCATTGAAAAACATCATGTTATTCATATACCAGAAATGTTTGAAGCTACTGACTGAATGAAAGGAGCTGGCATCTCACTCTCTTTGAATCTTCTTTATCATGCTAAGAGGAGCAGGAAAAAGCAAAAAATTTCAGAATTGCACCTTGCAATGCGGAGAAATTACTGTTTGTGCATTTACAATATTCATTGATTTTTGCCATTGAAAAACATCATGTTATTCATATACCAGAAATGTTTGAAGCTACTGACTGAATGAAAGGAGCTGGCATCTCACTCTCTTTGAATCTTCTTTATCATGCTAAGAGGAGCAGGAAAAAGCAAAAAATTTCAGAATTGCACCTTGCAATGTGGAGAAATTACTGTTTGTGCATTTACAATATTCATTGATTTTTACCATTGAAAAACGTCCAGAAATGATTGAAGCTACTGACTGAATGAAAGTAGCTGGCATCTCACTCTCTTTGAATCTTCTTTATCATGCTAAGAGGAGCAGGAAAAAGCAAAAAATTTCAGACTTGCACCTTGCAATGCGGAGAAATTACTGTTTGTGCATTTACAATATTCATTGATTTTTGCCATTGAAAAACATCATGTTATTCATATACCAGAAATGTTTGAAGCTACTGACTGAATGAAAGGAGCTGGCATCTCACTCTCTTTGAATCTTCTTTATCATGCTAAGAGGAGCAGGAAAAAGCAAAAAATTTCAGAATTGCACCTTGCAATGCGGAGAAATTACTGTTTGTGCATTTACAATATTCATTGATTTTTGCCATTGAAAAACATCATGTTATTCATATACCAGAAATGATTGAAGCTACTGACTGAATGAAAGGAGCTGGCATCTCACTCTCTTTGAATCTTCTTTATCATGCTAAGAGGAGCAGGAAAAAGTAAAAAATTTCAGAATTGCACCTTGCAATGCGGAGAAATTACTGTTTGTGCATTTATAATATTCAATGATTTTTGCCATTGAAAAACGTCCAGAAATGATTGAAGCTACTGACTGAACGAAAGGAGCTGGCATCTCACTCTCTTTGAATCTTCTTTATCATGCTAAGAGGAGCAGGAAAAAGCAAAAAATTTCAGAATTGCACCTTGCAATGCGGAGAAATTACTGTTTGTGCATTTACAATATTCATTGATTTTTGCCATTGAAAAACATCCAGAAATGATTGAAGCTACTGACTGAATGAAAGGAGCTGGCATCTCACTCTCTTTGAATCTTCTTTATCATGCTAAGAGGAGCAGGAAAAAGCAAAAAATTTCAGAATTGCACCTTGCAATGCGGAGAAATTACTGTTTGTGCATTTACAATATTCATTGATTTTTGCCATTGAAAAACATCATGTTATTCATATACCAGAAATGTTTGAAGCTACTGACTGAATGAAAGGAGCTGACATCTCACTCTCTTTGAATCTTCTTTATCATGCTAAGAGGAGCAGGAAAAAGCAAAAAATTTCAGAATTGCACCTTGCAATGCGGAGAAATTACTGTTTGTGCATTTACAATATTCATTGATTTTTGCCATTGAAAAACGTCCAGAAATGATTGAAGCTACTGACTGAATGAAAGGAGCTGGCATCTCACTCTCTTTGAATCTTCTTTATCATGCTAAGAGGAGCAGGAAAAAGCAAAAAATTTCAGAATTGCACCTTGCAATGCGGAGAAATTACTGTTTGTGCATTTACAATATTCATTGATTTTTGCCATTGAAAAACGTCCAGAAATGATTGAAAGTACTGACTGAATGAAAGGAGCTGGCATCTCACTCTCTTTGAATCTTCTTTATCATGCTAAGAGGAGCAGGAAAAAGCAAAAAATTTCAGAATTGCACCTTGCAATGCGGAGAAATTACTGTTTGTGCATTTACAATATTCATTGATTTTTGCCATTGAAAAACGTCCAGAAATGATTGAAGCTACTGACTGAATGAAAGGAGCTGGCATCTCACTCTCTTTGAATCTTCTTTATCATGCTAAGAGGAGCAGGAAAAAGCAAAAAATTTCAGAATTGCACCTTGCAATGCGGAGAAATTACTGTTTGTGCATTTACAATATTCATTGATTTTTGCCATTTAAAAACATCATGTTATTCATATACCAGAAATGTTTGAAGCTACTGACTGAATGAATGGAGCTGGCATCTCACTCTCTTTGAATCTTCATTATCATGCTAAGAGGAGCAGGAAAAAGCAAAAAATTTCAGAATTTCACCTTGCAATGCGGAGAATTTACTGTTTGTGCATTTACAATATTCATTGATTTTTGCCATTGAAAACATCATGTTATTCATATACCAGAAATGTTTGAAGCTACTGACTGAATGAAAGGAGCTGGCATCTCACTCTCTTTGAATCTTCTTTATCATGCTAAGAGGAGCAGGAAAAAGCAAAAAATTTCAGAATTGCACCTTGCAATGTGGAGAAATTACTGTTTGTGCATTTACAATATTCATTGATTTTTACCATTGAAAAACGTCCAGAAATGATTGAAGCTACTGACTGAATGAAAGTAGCTGGCATCTCACTCTCTTTGAATCTTCTTTATCATGCTAAGAGGAGCAGGAAAAAGCAAAAAATTTCAGACTTGCACCTTGCAATGCGGAGAAATTACTGTTTGTGCATTTACAATATTCATTGATTTTTGCCATTGAAAAACATCATGTTATTCATATACCAGAAATGTTTGAAGCTACTGACTGAATGAAAGGAGCTGGCATCTCACTCTCTTTGAATCTTCTTTATCATGCTAAGAGGAGCAGGAAAAAGCAAAAAATTTCAGAATTGCACCTTGCAATGCGGAGAAATTACTGTTTGTGCATTTACAATATTCATTGATTTTTGCCATTGAAAAACGTCCAGAAATGATTGAAGCTACTGACTGAATGAAAGGAGCTGGCATCTCACTCTCTTTGAATCTTCTTTATCATGCTAAGAGGAGCAGGAAAAAGCAAAAAATTTCAGAATTGCACCTTGCAATGCGGAGAAATTACTGTTTGTGCATTTACAATATTCATTGATTTTTGCCATTGAAAAACGTCCAGAAATGATTGAAGCTACTGACTGAATGAAAGGAGCTGGCATCTCACTCTCTTTGAATCTTCTTTATCATGCTAAGAGGAGCAGGAAAAAGCAAAAAATTTCACAATTGCACCTTGCAATGCGGAGAAATTACTGTTTGTGCATTTACAATATTCATTGATTTTTGCCATTGAAAAACATGTTATTCATATACCAGAAATGTTTGAAGCTACTGACTGAATGAAAGAAGCTGGCACCTCACTCTCTTTGAATCTTCTTTATCATGCTAAGAGGAGCAGGAAAAAGCAAAAAATTTCAGAATTGCACCTTGCAATGCGGAGAAATTACTGTTTGTGCATTTACAATATTCATTGATTTTTGCCATTGAAAAACATCATGTTATTCATATACCAGAAATGATTGAAGCTACTGACTGAATGAAAGTAGCTGGCATCTCACTCTCTTTGAATCGTCTTTATCATGCTAAGAGGAGCAGGAAAAAGCAAAAAATTTCAGAATTGCACCTTGCAATGCGGAGAAATTACTGTTTGTGCATTTACAATATTCATTGATTTTTGCAATTGAAAAACGTCCAGAAATTATTGAAGCTACTGACTGAATGAAAGGAGCTGGCAACTCACTCTCTTTGAATCATGTTTATCATGCTAAGAGGAGCAGGAAAAAGCAAAAAATTTCAGAATTGCACCTTGCAATGCGGAGAAATTACTGTTTGTGCATTTACAATATTCATTGATTTTTGCCATTGAAAAACGTCCAGAAATGATTGAAGCTACTGACTGAATGAAAGGAGCTGGCATCTCACTCTCTTTGAATCTTCTTTATCATGCTAAGAGGAGCAGGAAAAAGCAAAAAATTTCAGAATTGCACCTTGCAATGCGGAGAAATTACTGTTTGTGCATTTACAATATTCATTGATTTTTGCCATTGAAAAACATCATGTTATTCATATACCAGAAATGATTGAAGCTACTGACTGAATGAAAGGAGCTGGCATCTCACTCTCTTTGAATCTTCTTTATCATGCTAAGAGGAGCAGGAAAAAGCAAAAAATTTCAGAATTGCACCTTGCAATGCGGAGAAATTACTGTTTGTGCATTTACAATATTCATTGATTTTTGCCATTGAAAAACGTCCAGAAATGATTGAAGCTACTGACTGAATGAAAGGAGCTGGCATCTCACTCTCTTTGAATCTTCTTTATCATGCTAAGAGGAGCAGGAAAAAGCAAAAAATTTCAGAATTGCACCTTGCAATGCGGAGAAATTACTGTTTGTGCATTTACAATATTCATTGATTTTTGCCATTGAAAAACGTCCAGAAATGATTGAAGCTACTGACTGAATGAAAGGAGCTGGCATCTCACTCTCTTTGAATCTTGTTTATCATGCTAAGAGGAGCAGGAAAAAGCAAAAAATTTCAGAATTGCACCTTGCAATGCGGAGAAATTACTGTTTGTGCATTTACAATATTCATTGATTTTTGCCATTGAAAAACGTCCAGAAATGATTGAAGCTACTGACTGAATGAAAGGAGCTGGCATCTCACTCTCTTTGAATCTTCTTTATCATGCTAAGAGGAGCAGGAAAAAGCAAAAAATTTCAGAATTGCACCTTGCAATGCGGAGAAATTACTGTTTGTGCATTTACAATATTCATTGATTTTTGCCATTGAAAAACATCATGTTATTCATATACCAGAAATGATTGAAGCTACTGACTGAATGAAAGGAGCTGGCATCTCACTCTCTTTGAATCTTCTTTATCATGCTAAGAGGAGCAGGAAAAAGTAAAAAATTTCAGAATTGCACCTTGCAATGCGGAGAAATTACTGTTTGTGCATTTATAATATTCAATGATTTTTGCCATTGAAAAACGTCCAGAAATGATTGAAGCTACTGACTGAACGAAAGGAGCTGGTATCTCACTCTCTTTGAATCTTCTTTATCATGCTAAGAGGAGCAGGAAAAAGCAAAAAATTTCAGAATTGCACCTTGCAATGCGGAGAAATTACTGTTTGTGCATTTACAATATTCATTGATTTTTGCCATTGAAAAACGTCCAGAAATGATTGAAGCTACTGACTGAATGAAAGGAGCTGGCATCTCACTCTCTTTGAATCTTCTTTATCATGCTAAGAGGAGCAGGAAAAAGCAAAAAATTTCAGAATTGCACCTTGCAATGCGGAGAAATTACTGTTTGTGCATTTACAATATTCATTGATTTTTGCCATTGAAAAACATCATGTTATTCATATACCAGAAATGTTTGAAGCTAATGACTGAATGAAAGGAGCTGACATCTCACTCTCTTTGAATCTTCTTTATCATGCTAAGAGGAGCAGGAAAAAGCAAAAAATTTCAGAATTGCACCTTGCAATGCGGAGAAATTACTGTTTGTGCATTTACAATATTCATTGATTTTTGCCATTGAAAAACGTCCAGAAATGATTGAAGCTACTGACTGAATGAAAGGAGCTGGCATCTCACTCTCTTTGAATCTTCTTTATCATGCTAAGAGGAGCAGGAAAAAGCAAAAAATTTCAGAATTGCACCTTGCAATGCGGAGAAATTACTGTTTGTGCATTTACAATATTCATTGATTTTTGCCATTGAAAAACATCATGTTATTCATATACCAGAAATGTTTGAAGCTACTGACTGAATGAAAGGAGCTGGCATCTCACTCTCTTTGAATCTTCTTTATCATGCTAAGAGGAGCAGGAAAAAGCAAAAAATTTCAGAATTGCACCTTGCAATGCGGAGAAATTACTGTTTGTGCATTTACAATATTCATTGATTTTTGCCATTGAAAAACATCATGTTATTCATATATCAGAAATGTTTGAAGCTACTGACTGAATGAAAGGAGCTGGCATCTCACTCTCTTTGAATCTTCTTTATCATGCTAAGAGGAGCAGGAAAAAGCAAAAAAATTCAGAATTGCACCTTGCAATGTGGAGAAATTACTGTTTGTGCATTTACAATATTCATTGATTTTTACCATTGAAAAACGTCCAGAAATGATTGAAGCTACTGACTGAATGAAAGTAGCTGGCATCTCACTCTCTTTGAATCTTCTTTATCATGCTAAGAGGAGCAGGAAAAAGCAAAAAATTTCAGACTTGCACCTTGCAATGCGGAGAAATTACTGTTTGTGCATTTACAATATTCATTGATTTTTGCCATTGAAAAACATCATGTTATTCATATACCAGAAATGTTTGAAGCTACTGACTGAATGAAAGGAGCTGGCATCTCACTCTCTTTGAATCTTCTTTATCATGCTAAGAGGAGCAGGAAAAAGCAAAAAATTTCAGAATTGCACCTTGCAATGCGGAGAAATTACTGTTTGTGCATTTACAATATTCATTGATTTTTGCCATTGAAAAACGTCCAGAAATGATTGAAGCTACTGACTGAATGAAAGGAGCTGGCATCTCTCTCTCTTTGAATCTTCTTTATCATGCTAAGAGGAGCAGGAAAAAGCAAAAAATTTCAGAATTGCACCTTGCAATGCGGAGAAATTACTGTTTGTGCATTTACAATATTCATTGATTTTTGCCATTGAAAAACGTCCAGAAATGATTGAAGCTACTGACTGAATGAAAGGAGCTGGCATCTCACTCTCTTTGAATCTTCTTTATCATGCTAAGAGGAGCAGGAAAAAGCAAAAAATTTCAGAATTGCACCTTGCAATGCGGAGAAATTACTGTTTGTGCATTTACAATATTCATTGATTTTTGCCATTGAAAAACATGTTATTCATATACCAGAAATGTTTGAAGCTACTGACTGAATGAAAGGAGCTGGCACCTCACTCTCTTTGAATCTTCTTTATCGTGCTAAGAGGAGCGGGAAAAAGCAAAAAATTTCAGAATTGCACCTTGCAATGCGGAGAAATTACTGTTTGTGCATTTACAATATTCATTGATTTTTGCCATTGAAAAACGTCCAGAAATGATTGAAGGTACTGACTGAATGAAAGGAGCTGGCATCTCACTCTCTTTGAATCTTCTTTATCATGCTAAGAGGAGCAGGAAAAAGCAAAAAATTTCAGAATTGCACCTTGCAATGCGGAGAAATTACTGTTTGTGCATTTACAATATTCATTGATTTTTGCCATTGAAAAACGTCCAGAAATGATTGAAGCTACTGACTGAATGAAAGGAGCTGGCATCTCACTCTCTTTGAATATTCTTTATCATGCTAAGAGGAGCAGGAAAAAGCAAAAAATTTCAGAATTGCACCTTGCAATGCGGAGAAATTACAGTTTGTGCATTTACAATATTCATTGATTTTTGCCATTGAAAAACATCCAGAAATGATTGAAGCTACTGACTGAATGAAAGGAGCTGGCATCTCACTCTCTTTGAATCTTCTTTATCATGCTAAGAGGAGCAGGAAAAAGCAAAAAATTTCAGAATAGCACCTTGCAATGCGGAGAAATTACTGTTTGTGCATTTACAATATTCATTGATTTTTGCCATTGAAAAACATCATGTTATTCATATACCAGAAATGTTTGAAGCTACTGACTGAATGAAAGGAGCTGGCATCTCACTCTCTTTGAATCTTCTTTATCATGCTAAGAGGAGCAGGAAAAAGCAAAAAATTTCAGAATTGCACCTTGCAATGTGGAGAAATTACTGTTTGTGCATTTACAATATTCATTGATTTTTACCATTGAAAAACGTCCAGAAATGATTGAAGCTACTGACTGAATGAAAGTAGCTGGCATCTCACTCTCTTTGAATCTTCTTTATCATGCTAAGAGGAGCAGGAAAAAGCAAAAAATTTCAGACTTGCACCTTGCAATGCGGAGAAATTACTGTTTGTGCATTTACAATATTCATTGATTTTTGCCATTGAAAAACATCATGTTATTCATATACCAGAAATGTTTGAAGCTACTGACTGAATGAAAGGAGCTGGCATCTCACTCTCTTTGAATCTTCTTTATCATGCTAAGAGGAGCAGGAAAAAGCAAAAAATTTCAGAATTGCACCTTGCAATGCGGAGAAATTACTGTTTGTGCATTTACAATATTCATTGATTTTTGCCATTGAAAAACATCATGTTATTCATATACCAGAAATGTTTGAAGCTACTGACTGAATGAAAGGAGCTGGCATCTCACTCTCTTTGAATCTTCTTTATCATGCTAAGAGGAGCAGGAAAAAGCAAAAAATTTCAGAATTGCACCTTGCAATGTGGAGAAATTACTGTTTGTGCATTTACAATATTCATTGATTTTTACCATTGAAAAACGTCCAGAAATGATTGAAGCTACTGACTGAATGAAAGTAGCTGGCATCTCACTCTCTTTGAATCTTCTTTATCATGCTAAGAGGAGCAGGAAAAAGCAAAAAATTTCAGACTTGCACCTTGCAATGCGGAGAAATTACTGTTTGTGCATTTACAATATTCATTGATTTTTGCCATTGAAAAACATCATGTTATTCATATACCAGAAATGTTTGAAGCTACTGACTGAATGAAAGGAGCTGGCATCTCACTCTCTTTGAATCTTCTTTATCATGCTAAGAGGAGCAGGAAAAAGCAAAAAATTTCAGAATTGCACCTTGCAATGCGGAGAAATTACTGTTTGTGCATTTACAATATTCATTGATTTTTGCCATTGAAAAACATCATGTTATTCATATACCAGAAATGATTGAAGCTACTGACTGAATGAAAGGAGCTGGCATCTCACTCTCTTTGAATCTTCTTTATCATGCTAAGAGGAGCAGGAAAAAGTAAAAAATTTCAGAATTGCACCTTGCAATGCGGAGAAATTACTGTTTGTGCATTTATAATATTCAATGATTTTTGCCATTGAAAAACGTCCAGAAATGATTGAAGCTACTGACTGAACGAAAGGAGCTGGCATCTCACTCTCTTTGAATCTTCTTTATCATGCTAAGAGGAGCAGGAAAAAGCAAAAAATTTCAGAATTGCACCTTGCAATGCGGAGAAATTACTGTTTGTGCATTTACAATATTCATTGATTTTTGCCATTGAAAAACATCCAGAAATGATTGAAGCTACTGACTGAATGAAAGGAGCTGGCATCTCACTCTCTTTGAATCTTCTTTATCATGCTAAGAGGAGCAGGAAAAAGCAAAAAATTTCAGAATTGCACCTTGCAATGCGGAGAAATTACTGTTTGTGCATTTACAATATTCATTGATTTTTGCCATTGAAAAACATCATGTTATTCATATACCAGAAATGTTTGAAGCTACTGACTGAATGAAAGGAGCTGACATCTCACTCTCTTTGAATCTTCTTTATCATGCTAAGAGGAGCAGGAAAAAGCAAAAAATTTCAGAATTGCACCTTGCAATGCGGAGAAATTACTGTTTGTGCATTTACAATATTCATTGATTTTTGCCATTGAAAAACGTCCAGAAATGATTGAAGCTACTGACTGAATGAAAGGAGCTGGCATCTCACTCTCTTTGAATCTTCTTTATCATGCTAAGAGGAGCAGGAAAAAGCAAAAAATTTCAGAATTGCACCTTGCAATGCGGAGAAATTACTGTTTGTGCATTTACAATATTCATTGATTTTTGCCATTGAAAAACATGTTATTCATATACCAGAAATGTTTGAAGCTACTGACTGAATGAAAGGAGCTGGCACCTCACTCTCTTTGAATCTTCTTTATCATGCTAAGAGGAGCGGGAAAAAGCAAAAAATTTCAGAATTGCACCTTGCAATGCGGAGAAATTACTGTTTGTGCATTTATAATATTCAATGATTTTTGCCATTGAAAAACGTCCAGAAATGATTGAAGCTACTGACTGAACGAAAGGAGCTGGCATCTCACTCTCTTTGAATCTTCTTTATCATGCTAAGAGGAGCAGGAAAAAGCAAAAAATTTCAGAATTGCACCTTGCAATGCGGAGAAATTACTGTTTGTGCATTTACAATATTCATTGATTTTTGCCATTGAAAAACATCCAGAAATGATTGAAGCTACTGACTGAATGAAAGGAGCTGGTATCTCACTCTCTTTGAATCTTCTTTATCATGCTAAGAGGAGCAGGAAAAAGCAAAAAATTTCAGAATTGCACCTTGCAATGCGGAGAAATTACTGTTTGTGCATTTACAATATTCATTGATTTTTGCCATTGAAAAACATCATGTTATTCATATACTAGAAATGTTTGAAGCTACTGACTGAATGAAAGGAGCTGACATCTCACTCTCTTTGAATCTTCTTTATCATGCTAAGAGGAGCAGGAAAAAGCAAAAAATTTCAGAATTGCACCTTGCAATGCGGAGAAATTACAGATTGTGCATTTACAATATTCATTGATTTTTGCCATTGAAAAACATCCAGAAATGATTGAAGCTACTGACTGAATGAAAGGAGCCGGCATCTCACTCTCTTTGAATCTTCTTTATCATGCTAAGAGGAGCAGGAAAAAGCAAAAAATTTCAGAATAGCACCTTGCAATGCGGAGAAATTACTGTTTGTGCATTTACAATATTCATTGATTTTTGCCATTGAAAAACATCATGTTATTCATATACCAGAAATGTTTGAAGCTACTGACTGAATGAAAGGAGCTGGCATCTCACTCTCTTTGAATCTTCTTTATCATGCTAAGAGGAGCAGGAAAAAGCAAAAAATTTCAGAATTGCACCTTGCAATGTGGAGAAATTACTGTTTGTGCATTTACAATATTCATTGATTTTTACCATTGAAAAACGTCCAGAAATGATTGAAGCTACTGACTGAATGAAAGTAGCTGGCATCTCACTCTCTTTGAATCTTCTTTATCATGCTAAGAGGAGCAGGAAAAAGCAAAAAATTTCAGACTTGCACCTTGCAATGCGGAGAAATTACTGTTTGTGCATTTACAATATTCATTGATTTTTGCCATTGAAAAACATCATGTTATTCATATACCAGAAATGTTTGAAGCTACTGACTGAATGAAAGGAGCTGGCATCTCACTCTCTTTGAATCTTCTTTATCATGCTAAGAGGAGCAGGAAAAAGCAAAAAATTTCAGAATTGCACCTTGCAATGCGGAGAAATTACTGTTTGTGCATTTACAATATTCATTGATTTTTGCCATTGAAAAACATCATGTTATTCATATACCAGAAATGTTTGAAGCTACTGACTGAATGAAAGGAGCTGGCATCTCACTCTCTTTGAATCTTCTTTATCATGCTAAGAGGAGCAGGAAAAAGCAAAAAATTTCAGAATTGCACCTTGCAATGTGGAGAAATTACTGTTTGTGCATTTACAATATTCATTGATTTTTACCATTGAAAAACGTCCAGAAATGATTGAAGCTACTGACTGAATGAAAGTAGCTGGCATCTCACTCTCTTTGAATCTTCTTTATCATGCTAAGAGGAGCAGGAAAAAGCAAAAAATTTCAGACTTGCACCTTGAATGCGGAGAAATTACTGTTTGTGCATTTACAATATTCATTGATTTTTGCCATTGAAAAACATCATGTTATTCATATACCAGAAATGTTTGAAGCTACTGACTGAATGAAAGGAGCTGGCATCTCACTCTCTTTGAATCTTCTTTATCATGCTAAGAGGAGCAGGAAAAAGCAAAAAATTTCAGAATTGCACCTTGCAATGCGGAGAAATTACTGTTTGTGCATTTACAATATTCATTGATTTTTGCCATTGAAAAACATCATGTTATTCATATACCAGAAATGATTGAAGCTACTGACTGAATGAAAGGAGCTGGCATCTCACTCTCTTTGAATCTTCTTTATCATGCTAAGAGGAGCAGGAAAAAGTAAAAAATTTCAGAATTGCACCTTGCAATGCGGAGAAATTACTGTTTGTGCATTTATAATATTCAATGATTTTTGCCATTGAAAAACGTCCAGAAATGATTGAAGCTACTGACTGAACGAAAGGAGCTGGCATCTCACTCTCTTTGAATCTTCTTTATCATGCTAAGAGGAGCAGGAAAAAGCAAAAAATTTCAGAATTGCACCTTGCAATGCGGAGAAATTACTGTTTGTGCATTTACAATATTCATTGATTTTTGCCATTGAAAAACATCCAGAAATGATTGAAGCTACTGACTGAATGAAAGGAGCTGGCATCTCACTCTCTTTGAATCTTCTTTATCATGCAAAGAGGAGCAGGAAAAAGCAAAAAATTTCAGAATTGCACCTTGCAATGCGGAGAAATTACTGTTTGTGCATTTACAATATTCATTGATTTTTGCCATTGAAAAACATCATGTTATTCATATACCAGAAATGTTTGAAGCTACTGACTGAATGAAAGGAGCTGACATCTCACTCTCTTTGAATCTTCTTTATCATGCTAAGAGGAGCAGGAAAAAGCAAAAAATTTCAGAATTGCACCTTGCAATGCGGAGAAATTACTGTTTGTGCATTTACAATATTCATTGATTTTTGCCATTGAAAAACGTCCAGAAATGATTGAAGCTACTGACTGAATGAAAGGAGCTGGCATCTCACTCTCTTTGAATCTTCTTTATCATGCTAAGAGGAGCAGGAAAAAGCAAAAAATTTCAGAATTGCACCTTGCAATGCGGAGAAATTACTGTTTGTGCATTTACAATATTCATTGATTTTTGCCATTGAAAAACATGTTATTCATATACCAGAAATGTTTGAAGCTACTGACTGAATGAAAGGAGCTGGCACCTCACTCTCTTTGAATCTTCTTTATCATGCTAAGAGGAGCGGGAAAAAGCAAAAAATTTCAGAATTGCACCTTGCAATGCGGAGAAATTACTGTTTGTGCATTTATAATATTCAATGATTTTTGCCATTGAAAAACGTCCAGAAATGATTGAAGCTACTGACTGAACGAAAGGAGCTGGCATCTCACTCTCTTTGAATCTTCTTTATCATGCTAAGAGGAGCAGGAAAAAGCAAAAAATTTCAGAATTGCACCTTGCAATGCGGAGAAATTACTGTTTGTGCATTTACAATATTCATTGATTTTTGCCATTGAAAAACATCCAGAAATGATTGAAGCTACTGACTGAATGAAAGGAGCTGGCATCTCACTCTCTTTGAATCTTCTTTATCATGCTAAGAGGAGCAGGAAAAAGCAAAAAATTTCAGAATTGCACCTTGCAATGCGGAGAAATTACTGTTTGTGCATTTACAATATTCATTGATTTTTGCCATTGAAAAACATCATGTTATTCATATACCAGAAATGTTTGAAGCTACTGACTGAATGAAAGGAGCTGACATCTCACTCTCTTTGAATCTTCTTTATCATGCTAAGAGGAGCAGGAAAAAGCAAAAAATTTCAGAATTGCACCTTGCAATGCGGAGAAATTACTGTTTGTGCATTTACAATATTCATTGATTTTTGCCATTGAAAAACGTCCAGAAATGATTGAAGCTACTGACTGAATGAAAGGAGCTGGCATCTCACTCTCTTTGAATCTTCTTTATCATGCTAAGAGGAGCAGGAAAAAGCAAAAAATTTCAGAATTGCACCTTGCAATGCGGAGAAATTACTGTTTGTGCATTTACAATATTCATTGATTTTTGCCATTGAAAAACATGTTATTCATATACCAGAAATGTTTGAAGCTACTGACTGAATGAAAGGAGCTGGCACCTCACTCTCTTTGAATCTTCTTTATCATGCTAAGAGGAGCGGGAAAAAGCAAAAAATTTCAGAATTGCACCTTGCAATGCGGAGAAATTACTGTTTGTGCATTTATAATATTCAATGATTTTTGCCATTGAAAAACGTCCAGAAATGATTGAAGCTACTGACTGAACGAAAGGAGCTGGCATCTCACTCTCTTTTAATCTTCTTTATCATGCTAAGAGGAGCAGGAAAAAGCAAAAAATTTCAGAATTGCACCTTGCAATGCGGAGAAATTACTGTTTGTGCATTTACAATATTCATTGATTTTTGCCATTGAAAAACATCCAGAAATGATTGAAGCTACTGACTGAATGAAAGGAGCTGGCATCTCACTCTCTTTGAATCTTCTTTATCATGCTAAGAGGAGCAGGAAAAAGCAAAAAATTTCAGAATTGCACCTTGCAATGCGGAGAAATTACTGTTTGTGCATTTACAATATTCATTGATTTTTGCCATTGAAAAACATCATGTTATTCATATACTAGAAATGTTTGAAGCTACTGACTGAATGAAAGGAGCTGACATCTCACTCTCTTTGAATCTTCTTTATCATGCTAAGAGGAGCAGGAAAAAGCAAAAAATTTCAGAATTGCACCTTGCAATGCGGAGAAATTACAGATTGTGCATTTACAATATTCATTGATTTTTGCCATTGAAAAACATCCAGAAATGATTGAAGCTACTGACTGAATGAAAGGAGCCGGCATCTCACTCTCTTTGAATCTTCTTTATCATGCTAAGAGGAGCAGGAAAAAGCAAAAAATTTCAGAATAGCACCTTGCAATGCGGAGAAATTACTGTTTGTGCATTTACAATATTCATTGATTTTTGCCATTGAAAAACATCATGTTATTCATATACCAGAAATGTTTGAAGCTACTGACTGAATGAAAGGAGCTGGCATCTCACTCTCTTTGAATCTTCTTTATCATGCTAAGAGGAGCAGGAAAAAGCAAAAAATTTCAGAATTGCACCTTGCAATGTGGAGAAATTACTGTTTGTGCATTTACAATATTCATTGATTTTTACCATTGAAAAACGTCCAGAAATGATTGAAGCTACTGACTGAATGAAAGTAGCTGGCATCTCACTCTCTTTGAATCTTCTTTATCATGCTAAGAGGAGCAGGAAAAAGCAAAAAATTTCAGACTTGCACCTTGCAATGCGGAGAAATTACTGTTTGTGCATTTACAATATTCATTGATTTTTGCCATTGAAAAACATCATGTTATTCATATACCAGAAATGTTTGAAGCTACTGACTGAATGAAAGGAGCTGGCATCTCACTCTCTTTGAATCTTCTTTATCATGCTAAGAGGAGCAGGAAAAAGCAAAAAATTTCAGAATTGCACCTTGCAATGCGGAGAAATTACTGTTTGTGCATTTACAATATTCATTGATTTTTGCCATTGAAAAACATCATGTTATTCATATACCAGAAATGTTTGAAGCTACTGACTGAATGAAAGGAGCTGGCATCTCACTCTCTTTGAATCTTCTTTATCATGCTAAGAGGAGCAGGAAAAAGCAAAAAATTTCAGAATTGCACCTTGCAATGTGGAGAAATTACTGTTTGTGCATTTACAATATTCATTGATTTTTACCATTGAAAAACGTCCAGAAATGATTGAAGCTACTGACTGAATGAAAGTAGCTGGCATCTCACTCTCTTTGAATCTTCTTTATCATGCTAAGAGGAGCAGGAAAAAGCAAAAAATTTCAGACTTGCACCTTGAATGCGGAGAAATTACTGTTTGTGCATTTACAATATTCATTGATTTTTGCCATTGAAAAACATCATGTTATTCATATACCAGAAATGTTTGAAGCTACTGACTGAATGAAAGGAGCTGGCATCTCACTCTCTTTGAATCTTCTTTATCATGCTAAGAGGAGCAGGAAAAAGCAAAAAATTTCAGAATTGCACCTTGCAATGCGGAGAAATTACTGTTTGTGCATTTACAATATTCATTGATTTTTGCCATTGAAAAACATCATGTTATTCATATACCAGAAATGATTGAAGCTACTGACTGAATGAAAGGAGCTGGCATCTCACTCTCTTTGAATCTTCTTTATCATGCTAAGAGGAGCAGGAAAAAGTAAAAAATTTCAGAATTGCACCTTGCAATGCGGAGAAATTACTGTTTGTGCATTTATAATATTCAATGATTTTTGCCATTGAAAAACGTCCAGAAATGATTGAAGCTACTGACTGAACGAAAGGAGCTGGCATCTCACTCTCTTTGAATCTTCTTTATCATGCTAAGAGGAGCAGGAAAAAGCAAAAAATTTCAGAATTGCACCTTGCAATGCGGAGAAATTACTGTTTGTGCATTTACAATATTCATTGATTTTTGCCATTGAAAAACATCCAGAAATGATTGAAGCTACTGACTGAATGAAAGGAGCTGGCATCTCACTCTCTTTGAATCTTCTTTATCATGCAAAGAGGAGCAGGAAAAAGCAAAAAATTTCAGAATTGCACCTTGCAATGCGGAGAAATTACTGTTTGTGCATTTACAATATTCATTGATTTTTGCCATTGAAAAACATCATGTTATTCATATACCAGAAATGTTTGAAGCTACTGACTGAATGAAAGGAGCTGACATCTCACTCTCTTTGAATCTTCTTTATCATGCTAAGAGGAGCAGGAAAAAGCAAAAAATTTCAGAATTGCACCTTGCAATGCGGAGAAATTACTGTTTGTGCATTTACAATATTCATTGATTTTTGCCATTGAAAAACGTCCAGAAATGATTGAAGCTACTGACTGAATGAAAGGAGCTGGCATCTCACTCTCTTTGAATCTTCTTTATCATGCTAAGAGGAGCAGGAAAAAGCAAAAAATTTCAGAATTGCACCTTGCAATGCGGAGAAATTACTGTTTGTGCATTTACAATATTCATTGATTTTTGCCATTGAAAAACATGTTATTCATATACCAGAAATGTTTGAAGCTACTGACTGAATGAAAGGAGCTGGCACCTCACTCTCTTTGAATCTTCTTTATCATGCTAAGAGGAGCGGGAAAAAGCAAAAAATTTCAGAATTGCACCTTGCAATGCGGAGAAATTACTGTTTGTGCATTTATAATATTCAATGATTTTTGCCATTGAAAAACGTCCAGAAATGATTGAAGCTACTGACTGAACGAAAGGAGCTTGCATCTCACTCTCTTTGAATCTTCTTTATCATGCTAAGAGGAGCAGGAAAAAGCAAAAAATTTCAGAATTGCACCTTGCAATGCGGAGAAATTACTGTTTGTGCATTTACAATATTCATTGATTTTTGCCATTGAAAAACATCCAGAAATGATTGAAGCTACTGACTGAATGAAAGGAGCTGGCATCTCACTCTCTTTGAATCTTCTTTATCATGCTAAGAGGAGCAGGAAAAAGCAAAAAATTTCAGAATTGCACCTTGCAATGCGGAGAAATTACTGTTTGTGCATTTACAATATTCATTGATTTTTGCCATTGAAAAACATCATGTTATTCATATACCAGAAATGTTTGAAGCTACTGACTGAATGAAAGGAGCTGACATCTCACTCTCTTTGAATCTTCTTTATCATGCTAAGAGGAGCAGGAAAAAGCAAAAAATTTCAGAATTGCACCTTGCAATGCGGAGAAATTACTGTTTGTGCATTTACAATATTCATTGATTTTTGCCATTGAAAAACGTCCAGAAATGATTGAAGCTACTGACTGAATGAAAGGAGCTGGCATCTCACTCTCTTTGAATCTTCTTTATCATGCTAAGAGGAGCAGGAAAAAGCAAAAAATTTCAGAATTGCACCTTGCAATGCGGAGAAATTACTGTTTGTGCATTTACAATATTCATTGATTTTTGCCATTGAAAAACATGTTATTCATATACCAGAAATGTTTGAAGCTACTGACTGAATGAAAGGAGCTGGCACCTTACTCTCTTTGAATCTTCTTTATCATGCTAAGAGCAGCGGGAAAAAGCAAAAAATTTCAGAATTGCACCTTGCAATGCGGAGAAATTACTGTTTGTGCATTTACAATATTCATTGATTTTTGCCATTGAAAAACGTCCAGAAATGATTGAAGGTACTGACTGAATGAAAGGAGCTGTCATCTCACTCTCTTTGAATCTTCTTTATCATGCTAAGAGGAGCAGGAAAAAGCAAAAAATTTCAGAATTGCACCTTGCAATGCGGACAAATTACTGTTTGTGCATTTACAATATTCATTGGTTTTTGCCATTGAAAAACGTCCAGAAATGATTGAAGCTACTGACTGAATGAAAGGAGCTGGCATCTCACTCTCTTTGAATCTTCTTTATCATGCTAAGAGGAGCAGGAAAAAGCAAAAAATTTCAGAATTGCACCTTGCAATGCGGAGAAATTACAGTTTGTGCATTTACAATATTCATTGATTTTTGCCATTGAAAAACCTCCAGAAATGATTGAAGCTACTGACTGAATGAAAGGAGCTGGCATCTCACACTCTTTGAATCTTCTTTATCATGCTAAGAGGAGCAGGAAAAAGCAAAAAATTTCAGAATTGCACCTTGCAATGCGGAGAAATTACTGTTTGTGCATTTACAATATTCATTGATTTTTGCCATTGAAAAACATCATGTTATTCATATACCAGAAATGTTTGAAGCTACTGACTGAATGAAAGGAGCTGGCATCTCACTCTCTTTGAATCTTCTTTATCATGCTAAGAGGAGCAGGAAAAAGCAAAAAATTTCAGAATTGCACCTTGCAATGTGGAGAAATTACTGTTTGTGCATTTACAATATTCATTGATTTTTACCATTGAAAAACGTCCAGAAATGATTGAAGCTACTGACTGAATGAAAGTAGCTGGCATCTCACTCTCTTTGAATCTTCTTTATCATGCTAAGAGGAGCAGGAAAAAGCAAAAAATTTCAGACTTGCACCTTGCAATGCGGAGAAATTACTGTTTGTGCATTTACAATATTCATTGATTTTTGCCATTGAAAAACATGTTATTCATATACCAGAAATGTTTGAAGCTACTGACTGAATGAAAGGAGCTGGCATCTCACTCTCTTTGAATCTTCTTTATCATGCTAAGAGGAGCAGGAAAAAGTATAAAATTTCAGAATTGCACCTTGCAATGCGGAGAAATTACTGTTTGTGCATTTATAATATTCAATGATTTTTGCCATTGAAAAACGTCCAGAAATGATTGAAGCTACTGACTGAACGAAAGGAGCTGGCATCTCACTCTCTTTGAATCTTCTTTATCATGCTAAGAGGAGCAGGAAAAAGCAAAAAATTTCAGAATTGCACCTTGCAATGCGGAGAAATTACTGTTTGTGCATTTACAATATTCATTGATTTTTGCCATTGAAAAACATCCAGAAATGATTGAAGCTACTGACTGAATGAAAGGAGCTGGCATCTCACTCTCTTTGAATCTTCTTTATCATGCTAAGAGGAGCAGGAAAAAGCAAAAAATTTCAGAATTGCACCTTGCAATGCGGAGAAATTACTGTTTGTGCATTTACAATATTCATTTATTTTTGCCATTGAAAAACATCATGTTATTCATATACCAGAAATGTTTGAAGCTACTGACTGAATGAAAGGAGCTGACATCTCACTCTCTTTGAATCTTCTTTATCATGCTAAGAGGAGCAGGAAAAAGCAAAAAATTTCAGAATTGCACCTTGCAATGCGGAGAAATTACTGTTTGTGCATTTACAATATTCATTGATTTTTGCCATTGAAAAACGTCCAGAAATGATTGAAGCTACTGACTGAATGAAAGGAGCTGGCATCTCACTCTCTTTGAATCTTCTTTATCATGCTAAGAGGAGCAGGAAAAAGCAAAAAATTTCAGAATTGCACCTTGCAATGCGGAGAAATTACTGTTTGTGCATTTACAATATTCATTGATTTTTGCCATTGAAAAACATGTTATTCATATACCAGAAATGTTTGAAGCTACTGACTGAATGAAAGGAGCTGGCACCTCACTCTCTTTAAATCTTCTTTATCATGCTAAGAGGAGCGGGAAAAAGCAAAAAATTTCAGAATTGCACCTTGCAATGCGGAGAAATTACTGTTTGTGCATTTATAATATTCAATGATTTTTGCCATTGAAAAACGTCCAGAAATGATTGAAGCTACTGACTGAACGAAAGGAGCTGGCATCTCACTCTCTTTGAATCTTCTTTATCATGCTAAGAGGAGCAGGAAAAAGCAAAAAATTTCAGAATTGCACCTTGCAATGCGGAGAAATTACTGTTTGTGCATTTACAATATTCATTGATTTTTCCATTGAAAAACATCCAGAAATGATTGAAGCTACTGACTGAATGAAAGGAGCTGGCATCTCACTCTCTTTGAATCTTCTTTATCATGCTAAGAGGAGCAGGAAAAAGCAAAAAATTTCAGAATTGCACCTTGCAATGCGGAGAAATTACTGTTTGTGCATTTACAATATTCATTGATTTTTGCCATTGAAAAACATCATGTTATTCATATACCAGAAATGTTTGAAGCTACTGACTGAATGAAAGGAGCTGACATCTCACTCTCTTTGAATCTTCTTTATCATGCTAAGAGGAGCAGGAAAAAGCAAAAAATTTCAGAATTGCACCTTGCAATGCGGAGAAATTACTGTTTGTGCATTTACAATATTCATTGATTTTTGCCATTGAAAAACGTCCAGAAATGATTGAAGCTACTGACTGAATGAAAGGAGCTGGCATCTCACTCTCTTTGAATCTTCTTTATCATGCTAAGAGGAGCAGGAAAAAGCAAAAAATTTCAGAATTGCACCTTGCAATGCGGAGAAATTACTGTTTGTGCATTTACAATATTCATTGATTTTTGCCATTGAAAAACATCCAGAAATGATTGAAGCTACTGACTGAATGAAAGGAGCTGGCATCTCACTCTCTTTGAATCTTCTTTATCATGCTAAGAGGAGCAGGAAAAAGCAAAAAATTTCAGAATTGCACCTTGCAATGCGGAGAAATTACTGTTTGTGCATTTACAATATTCATTGATTTTTGCCATTGAAAAACATCATGTTATTCATATACCAGAAATGTTTGAAGCTACTGACTGAATGAAAGGAGCTGACATCTCACTCTCTTTGAATCTTCTTTATCATGCTAAGAGGAGCAGGAAAAAGCAAAAAATTTCAGAATTGCACCTTGCAATGCGGAGAAATTACTGTTTGTGCATTTACAATATTCATTGATTTTTGCCATTGAAAAACGTCCAGAAATGATTGAAGCTACTGACTGAATGAAAGGAGCTGGCATCTCACTCTCTTTGAATCTTCTTTATCATGCTAAGAGGAGCAGGAAAAAGCAAAAAATTTCAGAATTGCACCTTGCAATGCGGAGAAATTACTGTTTGTGCATTTACAATATTCATTGATTTTTGCCATTGAAAAACATGTTATTCATATACCAGAAATGTTTGAAGCTACTGACTGAATGAAAGGAGCTGGCACCTCACTCTCTTTAAATCTTCTTTATCATGCTAAGAGGAGCGGGAAAAAGCAAAAAATTTCAGAATTGCACCTTGCAATGCGGAGAAATTACTGTTTGTGCATTTATAATATTCAATGATTTTTGCCATTGAAAAACGTCCAGAAATGATTGAAGCTACTGACTGAACGAAAGGAGCTGGCATCTCACTCTCTTTGAATCTTCTTTATCATGCTAAGAGGAGCAGGAAAAAGCAAAAAATTTCAGAATTGCACCTTGCAATGCGGAGAAATTACTGTTTGTGCATTTACAATATTCATTGATTTTTCCATTGAAAAACATCCAGAAATGATTGAAGCTACTGACTGAATGAAAGGAGCTGGCATCTCACTCTCTTTGAATCTTCTTTATCATGCTAAGAGGAGCAGGAAAAAGCAAAAAATTTCAGAATTGCACCTTGCAATGCGGAGAAATTACTGTTTGTGCATTTACAATATTCATTGATTTTTGCCATTGAAAAACATCATGTTATTCATATACCAGAAATGTTTGAAGCTACTGACTGAATGAAAGGAGCTGACATCTCACTCTCTTTGAATCTTCTTTATCATGCTAAGAGGAGCAGGAAAAAGCAAAAAATTTCAGAATTGCACCTTGCAATGCGGAGAAATTACTGTTTGTGCATTTACAATATTCATTGATTTTTGCCATTGAAAAACGTCCAGAAATGATTGAAGCTACTGACTGAATGAAAGGAGCTGGCATCTCACTCTCTTTGAATCTTCTTTATCATGCTAAGAGGAGCAGGAAAAAGCAAAAAATTTCAGAATTGCACCTTGCAATGCGGAGAAATTACTGTTTGTGCATTTACAATATTCATTGATTTTTGCCATTGAAAAACATGTTATTCATATACCAGAAATGTTTGAAGCTACTGACTGAATGAAAGGAGCTGGCACCTCACTCTCTTTGAATCTTCTTTATCATGCTAAGAGGAGCGGGAAAAAGCAAAAAATTTCAGAATTGCACCTTGCAATGCGGAGAAATTACTGTTTGTGCATTTACAATATTCATTGATTTTTGCCAATGAAAAACGTCCAGAAATGATTGAAGGTACTGACTGAATGAAAGGAGCTGGCATCTCACTCTCTTTGAATCTTCTTTATCATGCTAAGAGGAGCAGGAAAAAGCAAAAAATTTCAGAATTGCACCTTGCAATGCGGAGAAATTACTGTTTGTGCATTTACAATATTCATTGGTTTTTGCCATTGAAAAACGTCCAGAAATGATTGAAGCTACTGACTGAATGAAAGGAGCTGGCATCTCACTCTCTTTGAATCTTCTTTATCATGCTAAGAGGAGCAGGAAAAAGCAAAAAATTTCAGAATTGCACCTTGCAATGCGGAGAAATTACAGTTTGTGCATTTACAATATTCATTGATTTTTGCCATTGAAAAACATCCAGAAATGATTGAAGCTACTGACTGAATGAAAGGAGCTGGCATCTCACTCTCTTTGAATCTTCTTTATCATACTAAGAGGAGCAGGAAAAAGCAAAAAATTTCAGAATTGCACCTTGCAATGCGGAGAAATTACTGTTTGTGCATTTACAATATTCATTGATTTTTGCCATTGAAAAACATCATGTTATTCATATACCAGAAATGTTTGAAGCTACTGACTGAATGAAAGGAGCTGGCATCTCACTCTCTTTGAATCTTCTTTATCATGCTAAGAGGAGCAGGAAAAAGCAAAAAATTTCAGAATTGCACCTTGCAATGTGGAGAAATTACTGTTTGTGCATTTACAATATTCATTGATTTTTACCATTGAAAAACGTCCAGAAATGATTGAAGCTACTGACTGAATGAAAGTAGCTGGCATCTCACTCTCTTTGAATCTTCTTTATCATGCTAAGAGGAGCAGGAAAAAGCAAAAAATTTCAGACTTGCACCTTGCAATGCGGAGAAATTACTGTTTGTGCATTTACAATATTCATTGATTTTTGCCATTGAAAAACATCATGTTATTCATATACCAGAAATGTTTGAAGCTACTGACTGAATGAAAGGAGCTGGCATCTCACTCTCTTTGAATCTTCTTTATCATGCTAAGAGGAGCAGGAAAAAGCAAAAAATTTCAGAATTGCACCTTGCAATGCGGAGAAATTACTGTTTGTGCATTTACAATATTCATTGATTTTTGCCATTGAAAAACATCATGTTATTCATATACCAGAAATGACTGAAGCTACTGACTGAATGAAAGGAGCTGGCATCTCACTCTCTTTGAATCTTCTTTATCATGCTAAGAGGAGCAGGAAAAAGTAAAAAATTTCAGAATTGCACCTTGCAATGCGGAGAAATTACTGTTTGTGCATTTATAATATTCAATGATTTTTGCCATTGAAAAACGTCCAGAAATGATTGAAGCTACTGACTGAACGAAAGGAGCTGGCATCTCACTCTCTTTGAATCTTCTTTATCATGCTAAGAGGAGCAGGAAAAAGCAAAAAATTTCAGAATTGCACCTTGCAATGCGGAGAAATTACTGTTTGTGCATTTACAATATTCATTGATTTTTGCCATTGAAAAACATCCAGAAATGATTGAAGCTACTGACTGAATGAAAGGAGCTGGCATCTCACTCTCTTTGAATCTTCTTTATCATGCTAAGAGGAGCAGGAAAAAGGAAAAAATTTCAGAATTGCACCTTGCAATGCGGAGAAATTACTGTTTGTGCATTTACAATATTCATTGATTTTTGCCATTGAAAAACATCATGTTATTCATATACCAGAAATGTTTGAAGCTACTGACTGAATGAAAGGAGCTGACATCTCACTCTCTTTGAATCTTCTTTATCATGCTAAGAGGAGCAGGAAAAAGCAAAAAATTTCAGAATTGCACCTTGCAATGCGGAGAAATTACTGTTTGTGCATTTACAATATTCATTGATTTTTGCCATTGAAAAACGTCCAGAAATGATTGAAGCTACTGACTGAATGAAAGGAGCTGGCATCTCACTCTCTTTGAATCTTCTTTATCATGCTAAGAGGAGCAGGAAAAAGCAAAAAATTTCAGAATTGCACCTTGCAATGCGGAGAAATTACTGTTTGTGCATTTACAATATTCATTGATTTTTGCCATTGAAAAACATCATGTTATTCATATACCAGAAATGTTTGAAGCTACTGACTGAATGAAAGGAGCTGGCATCTCACTCTCTTTGAATCTTCTTTATCATGCTAAGAGGAGCAGGAAAAAGCAAAAAATTTCAGAATTGCACCTTGCAATGCGGAGAAATTACTGTTTGTGCATTTACAATATTCATTGATTTTTGCCATTGAAAAACATCATGTTATTCATATACCAGAAATGTTTGAAGCTACTGACTGAATGAAAGGAGCTGGCATCTCACTCTCTTTGAATCTTCTTTATCATGCTAAGAGGAGCAGGAAAAAGCAAAAAATTTCAGAATTGCACCTTGCAATGTGGAGAAATTACTGTTTGTGCATTTACAATATTCATTGATTTTTACCATTGAAAAACGTCCAGAAATGATTGAAGCTACTGACTGAATGAAAGTAGCTGGCATCTCACTCTCTTTGAATCTTCTTTATCATGCTAAGAGGAGCAGGAAAAAGCAAAAAATTTCAGACTTGCACCTTGCAATGCGGAGAAATTACTGTTTGTGCATTTACAATATTCATTGATTTTTGCCATTGAAAAACATCATGTTATTCATATACCAGAAATGATTGAAGCTACTGACTGAATGAAAGGAGCTGGCATCTCACTCTCTTTGAATCTTCTTTATCATGCTAAGAGGAGCAGGAAAAAGTAAAAAAAATTTCAGAATTGCACCTTGCAATGCGGAGAAATTACTGTTTGTGCATTTATAATATTCAATGATTTTTGCCACTGAAAAACGTCCAGAAATGATTGAAGCTACTGACTGAACGAAAGGAGCTGGCATCTCACTCTCTTTGAATCTTCTTTATCATGCTAAGAGGAGCAGGAAAAAGCAAAAAATTTCAGAATTGCACCTTGCAATGCGGAGAAATTACTGTTTGTGCATTTACAATATTCATTGATTTTTGCCATTGAAAAACATCATGTTATTCATATACCAGAAATGTTTGAAGCTACTGACTGAATGAAAGGAGCTGGCATCTCACTCTCTTTGAATCTTCTTTATCATGCTAAGAGGAGCAGGAAAAAGCAAAAAATTTCAGAATTGCACCTTGCAATGCGGAGAAATTACTGTTTGTGCATTTACAATATTCATTGATTTTTGCCATTGAAAAACGTCCAGAAATGATTGAAGTTACTGACTGAATGAAAGGAGCTGGCATCTCACTCTCTTTGAATCTTCTTTATCATGCTAAGAGGAGCAGGAAAAAGCAAAAAATTTCAGAATTGCACCTTGCAATGCGGAGAAATTACTGTTTGTGCATTTACAATATTCATTGGTTTTTGCCATTGAAAAACGTCCAGAAATGATTGAAGCTACTGACTGAATGAAAGGAGCTGGCATCTCACTCTCTTTGAATCTTCTTTATCATGCTAAGAGGAGCAGGAAAAAGCAAAAAATTTCAGAATTGCACCTTGCAATGAGGAGAAATTACAGTTTGTGCATTTACAATATTCATTGATTTTTGCCATTGAAAAACATCCAGAAATGATTGAAGCTACTGACTGAATGAAAGGAGCTGGCATCTCACTCTCTTTGAATCTTCTTTATCATGCTAAGAGGAGCAGGAAAAAGCAAAAAATTTCAGAATTGCACCTTGCAATGCGGAGAAATTACTGTTTGTGCATTTACAATATTCATTGATTTTTGCCATTGAAAAACATCATGTTATTCATATACCAGAAATGTTTGAAGCTACTGACTGAATGAAAGGAGCTGGCATCTCACTCTCTTTGAATCTTCTTTATCATGCTAAGAGGAGCAGGAAAAAGCAAAAAATTTCAGAATTGCACCTTGCAATGTGGAGAAATTACTGTTTGTGCATTTACAATATTCATTGATTTTTACCATTGAAAAACGTCCAGAAATGATTGAAGCTACTGACTGAATGAAAGTAGCTGGCATCTCACTCTCTTTGAATCTTCTTTATCATGCTAAGAGGAGCAGGAAAAAGCAAAAAATTTCAGACTTGCACCTTGCAATGCGGAGAAATTACTGTTTGTGCATTTACAATATTCATTGATTTTTGCCATTGAAAAACATCATGTTATTCATATACCAGAAATGTTTGAAGCTACTGACTGAATGAAAGGAGCTGGCATCTCACTCTCTTTGAATCTTCTTTATCATGCTAAGAGGAGCAGGAAAAAGCAAAAAATTTCAGAATTGCACCTTGCAATGCGGAGAAATTACTGTTTGTGCATTTACAATATTCATTGATTTTTGCCATTGAAAAACATCATGTTATTCATATACCAGAAATGATTGAAGCTACTGACTGAATGAAAGGAGCTGGCATCTCACTCTCTTTGAATCTTCTTTATCATGCTAAGAGGAGCAGGAAAAAGTAAAAAATTTCAGAATTGCACCTTGCAATGCGGAGAAATTACTGTTTGTGCATTTATAATATTCAATGATTTTTGCCATTGAAAAACGTCCAGAAATGATTGAAGCTACTGACTGAACGAAAGGAGCTGGCATCTCACTCTCTTTGAATCTTCTTTATCATGCTAAGAGGAGCAGGAAAAAGCAAAAAATTTCAGAATTGCACCTTGCAATGCGGAGAAATTACTGTTTGTGCATTTACAATATTCATTGATTTTTGCCATTGAAAAACATCCAGAAATGATTGAAGCTACTGACTGAATGAAAGGAGCTGGCATCTCACTCTCTTTGAATCTTCTTTATCATGCTAAGAGGAGCAGGAAAAAGCAAAAAATTTCAGAATTGCACCTTGCAATGCGGAGAAATTACTGTTTGTGCATTTACAATATTCATTGATTTTTGCCATTGAAAAACATCATGTTATTCATATACCAGAAATGTTTGAAGCTACTGACTGAATGAAAGGAGCTGACATCTCACTCTCTTTGAATCTTCTTTATCATGCTAAGAGGAGCAGGAAAAAGCAAAAAATTTCAGAATTGCACCTTGCAATGCGGAGAAATTACTGTTTGTGCATTTACAATATTCATTGATTTTTGCCATTGAAAAACGTCCAGAAATGATTGAAGCTACTGACTGAATGAAAGGAGCTGGCATCTCACTCTCTTTGAATCTTCTTTATCATGCTAAGAGGAGCAGGAAAAAGCAAAAAATTTCAGAATTGCACCTTGCAATGCGGAGAAATTACTGTTTGTGCATTTACAATATTCATTGATTTTTGCCATTGAAAAACATGTTATTCATATACCAGAAATGTTTGAAGCTACTGACTGAATGAAAGGAGCTGGCACCTCACTCTCTTTGAATCTTCTTTATCATGCTAAGAGGAGCGGGAAAAAGAAAAAATTTCAGAATTGCACCTTGCAATGCGGAGAAATTACTGTTTGTGCATTTATAATATTCAATGATTTTTGCCATTGAAAAACGTCCAGAAATGATTGAAGCTACTGACTGAACGAAAGGATCTGGCATCTCACTCTCTTTGAATCTTCTTTATCATGCTAAGAGGAGCAGGAAAAAGCAAAAAATTTCAGAATTGCACCTTGCAATGCGGAGAAATTACTGTTTGTGCATTTACAATATTCATTGATTTTTGCCATTGAAAAACATCCAGAAATGATTGAAGCTACTGACTGAATGAAAGGAGCTGGCATCTCACTCTCTTTGAATCTTCTTTATCATGCTAAGAGGAGCAGGAAAAAGCAAAAAATTTCAGAATTGCACCTTGCAATGCGGAGAAATTACTGTTTGTGCATTTACAATATTCTTTGATTTTTGCCATTGAAAAACATCATGTTATTCATATACCAGAAATGTTTGAAGCTACTGACTGAATGAAAGGAGCTGACATCTCACTCTCTTTGAATCTTCTTTATCATGCTAAGAGGAGCAGGAAAAAGCAAAAAATTTCAGAATTGCACCTTGCAATGCGGAGAAATTGCTGTTTGTGCATTTACAATATTCATTGATTTTTGCCATTGAAAAACATCCAGAAATGATTGAAGCTACTGACTGAATGAAAGGAGCTGGCATCTCACTCTCTTTGAATCTTCTTTATCATGCTAAGAGGAGCAGGAAAAAGCAAAAAATTTCAGAATTGCACCTTGCAATGCGGAGAAATTACTGTTTGTGCATTTACAATATTCATTGATTTTTGCCATTGAAAAACATGTTATTCATATACCAGAAATGTTTGAAGCTACTGACTGAATGAAAGGAGCTGGCACCTCACTCTCTTTGAATCTTCTTTATCATGCTAAGAGGAGCGGGAAAAAGCAAAAAATTTCAGAATGGCACCTTGCAATGCGGAGAAATTACTGTTTGTGCATTTACAATATTCATTGATTTTTGCCATTGAAAAACGTCCAGAAATGATTGAAGGTACTGACTGAATGAAAGGAGCTGGCATCTCACTCTCTTTGAATCTTCTTTATCATGCTAAGAGGAGCAGGAAAAAGCAAAAAATTTCAGAATTGCACCTTGCAATGCGGAGAAATTACAGTTTGTGCATTTACAATATTCATTGATTTTTGCCATTGAAAAACATCCAGAAATGATTGAAGCTACTGACTGAATGAAAGGAGCTGGCATCTCACTCTCTTTGAATCTTCTTTATCATGCTAAGAGGAGCAGGAAAAAGCAAAAAATTTCAGAATTGCACCTTGCAATGCGGAGAAATTACTGTTTGTGCATTTACAATATTCATTGATTTTTGCCATTGAAAAACATCATGTTATTCATATACCAGAAATGTTTGAAGCTACTGACTGAATGAAAGGAGCTGGCATCTCACTCTCTTTGAATCTTCTTTATCATGCTAAGAGGAGCAGGAAAAAGCAAAAAATTTCAGAATTGCACCTTGCAATGTGGAGAAATTACTGTTTGTGCATTTACAATATTCATTGATTTTTACCATTGAAAAACGTCCAGAAATGATTGAAGCTACTGACTGAATGAAAGTAGCTGGCATCTCACTCTCTTTGAATCTTCTTTATCATGCTAAGAGGAGCAGGAAAAAGCAAAAAATTTCAGACTTGCACCTTGCAATGCGGAGAAATTACTGTTTGTGCATTTACAATATTCATTGATTTTTGCCATTGAAAAACATCATGTTATTCATATACCAGAAATGTTTGAAGCTACTGACTGAATGAAAGGATCTGGCATCTCACTCTCTTTGAATCTTCTTTATCATGCTAAGAGGAGCAGGAAAAAGCAAAAAATTTCAGAATTGCACCTTGCAATGTGGAGAAATTACTGTTTGTGCATTTACAATATTCATTGATTTTTACCATTGAAAAACGTCCAGAAATGATTGAAGCTACTGACTGAATGAAAGTAGCTGGCATCTCACTCTCTTTGAATCTTCTTTATCATGCTAAGAGGAGCAGGAAAAAGCAAAAAAATTTCAGACTTGCACCTTGCAATGCGGAGAAATTACTGTTTGTGCATTTACAATATTCATTGATTTTTGCCATTGAAAAACATCATGTTATTCATATACCAGAAATGTTTGAAGCTACTGACTGAATGAAAGGAGCTGGCATCTCACTCTCTTTGAATCTTCTTTATCATGCTAAGAGGAGCAGGAAAAAGCAAAAAATTTCAGAATTGCACCTTGCAATGCGGAGAAATTACTGTTTGTGCATTTACAATATTCATTGATTTCTGCCATTGAAAAACATCATGTTATTCATATACCAGAAATGATTGAAGCTACTGACTGAATGAAAGGAGCTGGCATCTCACTCTCTTTGAATCTTCTTTATCATGCTAAGAGGAGCAGGAAAAAGTAAAAAATTTCAGAATTGCACCTTGCAATGCGGAGAAATTACTGTTTGTGCATTTATAATATTCAATGATTTTTGCCATTGAAAAACGTCCAGAAATGATAGAAGCTACTGACTGAACGAAAGGAGCTGGCATCTCACTCTCTTTGAATCTTCTTTATCATGCTAAGAGGAGCAGGAAAAAGCAAAAAATTTCAGAATTGCACCTTGCAATGCGGAGAAATTACTGTTTGTGCATTTACAATATTCATTGATTTTTGCCATTGAAAAACATCGAGAAATGATTGAAGCTACTGACTGAATGAAAGGAGCTGGCATCTCACTCTCTTTGAATCTTCTTTATCATGCTAAGAGGAGCAGGAAAAAGCAAAAAATTTCAGAATTGCACCTTGCAATGCGGAGAAATTACTGTTTGTGCATTTACAATATTCATTGATTTTTGCCATTGAAAAACATCATGTTATTCATATACCAGAAATGTTTGAAGCTACTGACTGAATGAAAGGAGCTGACATCTCACTCTCTTTGAATCTTCTTTATCATGCTAAGAGGAGCAGGAAAAAGCAAAAAATTTCAGAATTGCACCTTGCAATGCGGAGAAATTACTGTTTGTGCATTTACAATATTCATTGATTTTTGCCATTGAAAAACATCCAGAAATGATTGAAGCTACTGACTGAATGAAAGGAGCTGGCATCTCACTCTCTTTGAATCTTCTTTATCATGCTAAGAGGAGCAGGAAAAAGCAAAAAATTTCAGAATTGCACCTTGCAATGCGGAGAAATTACTGTTTGTGCATTTACAATATTCATTGATTTTTGCCATTGAAAAACATCATGTTATTCATATACCAGAAATGTTTGAAGCTACTGACTGAATGAAAGGAGCTGGCATCTCACTCTCTTTGAATCTTCTTTATCATGCTAAGAGGAGCAGGAAAAAGCAAAAAATTTCAGAATTGCACCTTGCAATGCGGAGAAATTACTGTTTGTGCATTTACAATATTCATTGATTTTTGCCATTGAAAAACATCATGTTATTCATATACCAGAAATGTTTGAAGTTACTGACTGAATGAAAGGAGCTGGCATCTCACTCTCTTTGAATCTTCTTTATCATGCTAAGAGGAGCAGGAAAAAGCAAAAAATTTCAGAATTGCACCTTGCAATGTGGAGAAATTACTGTTTGTGCATTTACAATATTCATTGATTTTTACCATTGAAAAACGTCCAGAAATGATTGAAGCTACTGACTGAATGAAAGTAGCTGGCATCTCACTCTCTTTGAATCTTCTTTATCATGCTAAGAGGAGCAGGAAAAAGCAAAAAATTTCAGACTTGCACCTTGCAATGCGGAGAAATTACTGTTTGTGCATTTACAATATTCATTGATTTTTGCCATTGAAAAACATCATGTTATTCATATACCAGAAATGTTTGAAGCTACTGACTGAATGAAAGGAGCTGGCATCTCACTCTCTTTGAATCTTCTTTATCATGCTAAGAGGAGCAGGAAAAAGCAAAAAATTTCAGAATTGCACCTTGCAATGTGGAGAAATTACTGTTTGTGCATTTACAATATTCATTGATTTTTACCATTGAAAAACGTCCAGAAATGATTGAAGCTACTGACTGAATGAAAGTAGCTGGCATCTCACTCTCTTTGAATCTTCTTTATCATGCTAAGAGGAGCAGGAAAAAGCAAAAAAATTTCAGACTTGCACCTTGCAATGCGGAGAAATTACTGTTTGTGCATTTACAATATTCATTGATTTTTGCCATTGAAAAACATCATGTTATTCATATACCAGAAATGTTTGAAGCTACTGACTGAATGAAAGGAGCTGGCATCTCACTCTCTTTGAATCTTCTTTATCATGCTAAGAGGAGCAGGAAAAAGCAAAAAATTTCAGAATTGCACCTTGCAATGCGGAGAAATTACTGTTTGTGCATTTACAATATTCATTGATTTCTGCCATTGAAAAACATCATGTTATTCATATACCAGAAATGATTGAAGCTACTGACTGAATGAAAGGAGCTGGCATCTCACTCTCTTTGAATCTTCTTTATCATGCTAAGAGGAGCAGGAAAAAGTAAAAAATTTCAGAATTGCACCTTGCAATGCGGAGAAATTACTGTTTGTGCATTTATAATATTCAATGATTTTTGCCATTGAAAAACGTCCAGAAATGATAGAAGCTACTGACTGAACGAAAGGAGCTGGCATCTCACTCTCTTTGAATCTTCTTTATCATGCTAAGAGGAGCAGGAAAAAGCAAAAAATTTCAGAATTGCACCTTGCAATGCGGAGAAATTACTGTTTGTGCATTTACAATATTCATTGATTTTTGCCATTGAAAAACATCATGTTATTCATATACCAGAAATGTTTGAAGCTACTGACTGAATGAAAGGAGCTGACATCTCACTCTCTTTGAATCTTCTTTATCATGCTAAGAGGAGCAGGAAAAAGCAAAAAATTTCAGAATTGCACCTTGCAATGCGGAGAAATTACTGTTTGTGCATTTACAATATTCATTGATTTTTGCCATTGAAAAACATCCAGAAATGATTGAAGCTACTGACTGAATGAAAGGAGCTGGCATCTCACTCTCTTTGAATCTTCTTTATCATGCTAAGAGGAGCAGGAAAAAGCAAAAAATTTCAGAATTGCACCTTGCAATGCGGAGAAATTACTGTTTGTGCATTTACAATATTCATTGATTTTTGCCATTGAAAAACATCATGTTATTCATATACCAGAAATGTTTGAAGCTACTGACTGAATGAAAGGAGCTGGCATCTCACTCTCTTTGAATCTTCTTTATCATGCTAAGAGGAGCAGGAAAAAGCAAAAAATTTCAGAATTGCACCTTGCAATGCGGAGAAATTACTGTTTGTGCATTTACAATATTCATTGATTTTTGCCATTGAAAAACATCATGTTATTCATATACCAGAAATGTTTGAAGCTACTGACTGAATGAAAGGAGCTGGCATCTCACTCTCTTTGAATCTTCTTTATCATGCTAAGAGGAGCAGGAAAAAGCAAAAAATTTCAGAATTGCACCTTGCAATGTGGAGAAATTACTGTTTGTGCATTTACAATATTCATTGATTTTTACCATTGAAAAACGTCCAGAAATGATTGAAGCTACTGACTGAATGAAAGTAACTGGCATCTCACTCTCTTTGAATCTTCTTTATCATGCTAAGAGGAGCAGGAAAAAGCAAAAAATTTCAGAATTGCACCTTGCAATGCGGAGAAATTACTGTTTGTGCATTTACAATATTCATTGATTTTTGCCATTGAAAAACATCATGTTATTCATATACCAGAAATGTTTGAAGCTACTGACTGAATGAAAGGAGCTGGCATCTCACTCTCTTTGAATCTTAGTTATCATGCTAAGAGGAGCAGGAAAAAGCAAAAAATTTCAGAATTGCACCTTGCAATGCGGAGAAATTACTGTTTGTGCATTTACAATATTCATTGATTTTTGCCATTGAAAAACGTCCAGAAATGATTGAAGCTACTGACTGAATGAAAGGAGCTGGCATCTCACTCTCTTTGAATCTTCTTTATCATGCTAAGAGGAGCAGGAAAAAGCAAAAAATTTCAGAATTGCACCTTGCAATGCGGAGAAATTACAGTTTGTGCATTTACAATCTTCATTAATTTTTGCCATTGAAAAACGTCCAGAAATGATTGAAGCTACTGACTGAATGAAAGGAGCTGGCATCTCACTCTCTTTGAATCTTCTTTATCATGCTAAGAGGAGCAGGAAAAATCAAAAAATTTCAGAATTGCACCTTGCAATGCGGAGAAATTACTGTTTGTGCATTTACAATATTCATTGATTTTTGCCATTGAAAAACATGTTATTCATATACCAGAAATGTTTGAAGCTACTGACTGAATGAAAGGAGCTGGCACCTCACTCTCTTTGAATCTTCTTTATCATGCTAAGAGGAGCGGGAAAAAGCAAAAAATTTCAGAATTGCACCTTGCAATGCGGAGAAATTACTGTTTGTGCATTTACAATATTCATTGATTTTTGCCATTGAAAAACGTCCAGAAATGATTGAAGGTACTGACTGAATGAAAGGAGCTGGCATCTCACTCTCTTTGAATCTTCTTTATCATGCTAAGAGGAGCAGGAAAAAGCAAAAAATTTCAGAATTGCACCTTGCAATGCGGAGAAATTACTGTTTGTGCATTTACAATATTCATTGATTTTTGCCATTGAAAAACATCATGTTATTCATATACCAGAAATGATTGAAGCTACTGACTGAATGAAAGGAGCTGGCATCTCACTCTCTTTGAATCTTCTTTATCATGCTAAGAGGAGCAGGAAAAAGTAAAAAATTTCAGAATTGCACCTTGCAATGCGGAGAAATTACTGTTTGTGCATTTATAATATTCAATGATTTTTGCCATTGAAAAACGTCCAGAAATGATAGAAGCTACTGACTGAACGAAAGGAGCTGGCATCTCACTCTCTTTGAATCTTCTTTATCATGCTAAGAGGAGCAGGAAAAAGCAAAAAATTTAAGAATTGCACCTTGCAATGCGGAGAAATTACTGTTTGTGCATTTACAATATTCATTGATTTTTGCCATTGAAAAACATCCAGAAATGATTGAAGCTACTGACTGAATGAAAGGAGCTGGCATCTCACTCTCTTTGAATCTTCTTTATCATGCTAAGAGGAGCAGGAAAAAGCAAAAAATTTCAGAATTGCACCTTGCAATGCGGAGAAATTACTGTTTGTGCATTTACAATATTCATTGATTTTTGCCATTGAAAAACATCATGTTATTCATATACCAGAAATGTTTGAAGCTACTGACTGAATGAAAGGAGCTGACATCTCACTCTCTTTGAATCTTCTTTATCATGCTAAGAGGAGCAGGAAAAAGCAAAAAATTTCAGAATTGCACCTTGCAATGCGGAGAAATTACTGTTTGTGCATTTACAATATTCATTGATTTTTGCCATTGAAAAACATCCAGAAATGATTGAAGCTACTGACTGAATGAAAGGAGCTGGCATCTCACTCTCTTTGAATCTTCTTTATCATGCTAAGAGGAGCAGGAAAAAGCAAAAAATTTCAGAATTGCACCTTGCAATGCGGAGAAATTACTGTTTGTGCATTTACAATATTCATTGATTTTTGCCATTGAAAAACATCATGTTATTCATATACCAGAAATGTTTGAAGCTACTGACTGAATGAAAGGAGCTGGCATCTCACTCTCTTTGAATCTTCTTTATCATGCTAAGAGGAGCAGGAAAAAGCAAAAAATTTCAGAATTGCACCTTGCAATGCGGAGAAATTACTGTTTGTGCATTTACAATATTCATTGATTTTTGCCATTGAAAAACATCATGTTATTCATATACCAGAAATGTTTGAAGCTACTGACTGAATGAAAGGAGCTGGCATCTCACTCTCTTTGAATCTTCTTTATCATGCTAAGAGGAGCAGGAAAAAGCAAAAAATTTCAGAATTGCACCTTGCAATGTGGAGAAATTACTGTTTGTGCATTTACAATATTCATTGATTTTTACCATTGAAAAACGTCCAGAAATGATTGAAGCTACTGACTGAATGAAAGTAACTGGCATCTCACTCTCTTTGAATCTTCTTTATCATGCTAAGAGGAGCAGGAAAAAGCAAAAAATTTCAGACTTGCACCTTGCAATGCGGAGAAATTACTGTTTGTGCATTTACAATATTCATTGATTTTTGCCATTGAAAAACATGTTATTCATATACCAGAAATGTTTGAAGCTACTGACTGAATGAAAGGAGCTGGCATCTCACTCTCTTTGAATCTTCTTTATCATGCTAAGAGGAGCAGGAAAAAGCAAAAAATTTCAGAATTGCACCTTGCAATGCGGAGAAATTACTGTTTGTGCATTTACAATATTCATTGATTTTTGCCATTGAAAAACGTCCAGAAATGATTGAAGCTACTGACTGAATGAAAGGAGCTGGCATCTCACTCTCTTTGAATCTTCTTTATCATGCTAAGAGGAGCAGGAAAAAGCAAAAAATTTCAGAATTGCACCTTGCAATGCGGAGAAATTACTGTTTGTGCATTTACAATCTTCATTAATTTTTGCCATTGAAAAACGTCCAGAAATGATTGAAGCTACTGACTGAATGAAAGGAGCTGGCATCTCACTCTCTTTGAATCTTCTTTATCATGCTAAGAGGAGCAGGAAAAAGCAAAAAATTTCAGAATTGCACCTTGCAATGCGGAGAAATTACTGTTTGTGCATTTACAATATTCATTGATTTCTGCCATTGAAAAACATCATGTTATTCATATACCAGAAATGATTGAAGCTACTGACTGAATGAAAGGAGCTGGCATCTCACTCTCTTTGAATCTTCTTTATCATGCTAAGAGGAGCAGGAAAAAGTAAAAAATTTCAGAATTGCACCTTGCAATGCGGAGAAATTACTGTTTGTGCATTTATAATATTCAATGATTTTTGCCATTGAAAAACGTCCAGAAATGATAGAAGCTACTGACTGAACGAAAGGAGCTGGCATCTCACTCTCTTTGAATCTTCTTTATCATGCTAAGAGGAGCAGGAAAAAGCAAAAAATTTCAGAATTGCACCTTGCAATGCGGAGAAATTACTGTTTGTGCATTTACAATATTCATTGATTTTTGCCATTGAAAAACATCCAGAAATGATTGAAGCTACTGACTGAATGAAAGGATCTGGCATCTCACTCTCTTTGAATCTTCTTTATCATGCTAAGAGGAGCAGGAAAAAGCAAAAAATTTCAGAATTGCACCTTGCAATGCGGAGAAATTACTGTTTGTGCATTTACAATATTCATTGATTTTTGCCATTGAAAAACATCATGTTATTCATATACCAGAAATGTTTGAAGCTACTGACTGAATGAAAGGAGCTGACATCTCACTCTCTTTGAATCTTCTTTATCATGCTAAGAGGAGCAGGAAAAAGCAAAAAATTTCAGAATTGCACCTTGCAATGCGGAGAAATTACTGTTTGTGCATTTACAATATTCATTGATTTTTGCCATTGAAAAACATCATGTTATTCATATACCAGAAATGTTTGAAGCTACTGACTGAATGAAAGGAGCTGGCATCTCACTCTCTTTGAATCTTCTTTATCATGCTAAGAGGAGCAGGAAAAAGCAAAAAATTTCAGAATTGCACCTTGCAATGTGGAGAAATTACTGTTTGTGCATTTACAATATTCATTGATTTTTACCATTGAAAAACGTCCAGAAATGATTGAAGCTACTGACTGAATGAAAGTAACTGGCATCTCACTCTCTTTGAATCTTCTTTATCATGCTAAGAGGAGCAGGAAAAAGCAAAAAATTTCAGAATTGCACCTTGCAATGCGGAGAAATTACTGTTTGTGCATTTACAATATTCATTGATTTTTGCCATTGAAAAACATCATGTTATTCATATACCAGAAATGTTTGAAGCTACTGACTGAATGAAAGGAGCTGGCATCTCACTCTCTTTGAATCTTCTTTATCATGCTAAGAGGAGCAGGAAAAAGCAAAAAATTTCAGAATTGCACCTTGCAATGCGGAGAAATTACTGTTTGTGCATTTACAATATTCATTGATTTTTGCCATTGAAAAACGTCCAGAAATGATTGAAGCTACTGACTGAATGAAAGGAGCTGGCATCTCACTCTCTTTGAATCTTCTTTATCATGCTAAGAGGAGCAGGAAAAAGCAAAAAATTTCAGAATTGCACCTTGCAATGCGGAGAAATTACAGTTTGTGCATTTACAATCTTCATTAATTTTTGCCATTGAAAAACGTCCAGAAATGATTGAAGCTACTGACTGAATGAAAGGAGCTGGCATCTCACTCTCTTTGAATCTTCTTTATCATGCTAAGAGGAGCAGGAAAAATCAAAAAATTTCAGAATTGCACCTTGCAATGCGGAGAAATTACTGTTTGTGCATTTACAATATTCATTGATTTTTGCCATTGAAAAACATGTTATTCATATACCAGAAATGTTTGAAGCTACTGACTGAATGAAAGGAGCTGGCACCTCACTCTCTTTGAATCTTCTTTATCATGCTAAGAGGAGCGGGAAAAAGCAAAAAATTTCAGAATTGCACCTTGCAATGCGGAGAAATTACTGTTTGTGCATTTACAATATTCATTGATTTTTGCCATTGAAAAACATCGAGAAATGATTGAAGCTACTGACTGAATGAAAGGAGCTGGCATCTCACTCTCTTTGAATCTTCTTTATCATGCTAAGAGGAGCAGGAAAAAGCAAAAAATTTCAGAATTGCACCTTGCAATGCGGAGAAATTACTGTTTGTGCATTTACAATATTCATTGATTTTTGCCATTGAAAAACATCATGTTATTCATATACCAGAAATGTTTGAAGCTACTGACTGAATGAAAGGAGCTGACATCTCACTCTCTTTGAATCTTCTTTATCATGCTAAGAGGAGCAGGAAAAAGCAAAAAATTTCAGAATTGCACCTTGCAATGCGGAGAAATTACTGTTTGTGCATTTACAATATTCATTGATTTTTGCCATTGAAAAACATCCAGAAATGATTGAAGCTACTGACTGAATGAAAGGAGCTGGCATCTCACTCTCTTTGAATCTTCTTTATCATGCTAAGAGGAGCAGGAAAAAGCAAAAAATTTCAGAATTGCACCTTGCAATGCGGAGAAATTACTGTTTGTGCATTTACAATATTCATTGATTTTTGCCATTGAAAAACATCATGTTATTCATATACCAGAAATGTTTGAAGCTACTGACTGAATGAAAGGAGCTGGCATCTCACTCTCTTTGAATCTTCTTTATCATGCTAAGAGGAGCAGGAAAAAGCAAAAAATTTCAGAATTGCACCTTGCAATGCGGAGAAATTACTGTTTGTGCATTTACAATATTCATTGATTTTTGCCATTGAAAAACATCATGTTATTCATATACCAGAAATGTTTGAAGCTACTGACTGAATGAAAGGAGCTGGCATCTCACTCTCTTTGAATCTTCTTTATCATGCTAAGAGGAGCAGGAAAAAGCAAAAAATTTCAGAATTGCACCTTGCAATGTGGAGAAATTACTGTTTGTGCATTTACAATATTCATTGATTTTTACCATTGAAAAACGTCCAGAAATGATTGAAGCTACTGACTGAATGAAAGTAACTGGCATCTCACTCTCTTTGAATCTTCTTTATCATGCTAAGAGGAGCAGGAAAAAGCAAAAAATTTCAGAATTGCACCTTGCAATGCGGAGAAATTACTGTTTGTGCATTTACAATATTCATTGATTTTTGCCATTGAAAAACATCATGTTATTCATATACCAGAAATGTTTGAAGCTACTGACTGAATGAAAGGAGCTGGCATCTCACTCTCTTTGAATCTTCTTTATCATGCTAAGAGGAGCAGGAAAAAGCAAAAAATTTCAGAATTGCACCTTGCAATGCGGAGAAATTACTGTTTGTGCATTTACAATATTCATTGATTTTTGCCATTGAAAAACGTCCAGAAATGATTGAAGCTACTGACTGAATGAAAGGAGCTGGCATCTCACTCTCTTTGAATCTTCTTTATCATGCTAAGAGGAGCAGGAAAAAGCAAAAAATTTCAGAATTGCACCTTGCAATGCGGAGAAATTACAGTTTGTGCATTTACAATCTTCATTAATTTTTGCCATTGAAAAACGTCCAGAAATGATTGAAGCTACTGACTGAATGAAAGGAGCTGGCATCTCACTCTCTTTGAATCTTCTTTATCATGCTAAGAGGAGCAGGAAAAATCAAAAAATTTCAGAATTGCACCTTGCAATGCGGAGAAATTACTGTTTGTGCATTTACAATATTCATTGATTTTTGCCATTGAAAAACGTCCAGAAATGATTGAAGGTACTGACTGAATGAAAGGAGCTGGCATCTCACTCTCTTTGAATCTTCTTTATCATGCTAAGAGGAGCAGGAAAAAGCAAAAAATTTCAGAATTGCACCTTGCAATGCGGAGAAATTACTGTTTGTGCATTTACAATAGTCATTGATTTTTGCCATTGAAAAACATCATGTTATTCATATACCAGAAATGATTGAAGCTACTGACTGAATGAAAGGAGCTGGCATCTCACTCTCTTTGAATCTTCTTTATCATGCTAAGAGGAGCAGGAAAAAGTAAAAAATTTCAGAATTGCACCTTGCAATGCGGAGAAATTACTGTTTGTGCATTTATAATATTCAATGATTTTTGCCATTGAAAAACGTCCAGAAATGATAGAAGCTACTGACTGAACGAAAGGAGCTGGCATCTCACTCTCTTTGAATCTTCTTTATCATGCTAAGAGGAGCAGGAAAAAGCAAAAAATTTAAGAATTGCACCTTGCAATGCGGAGAAATTACTGTTTGTGCATTTACAATATTCATTGATTTTTGCCATTGAAAAACATGTTATTCATATACCAGAAATGTTTGAAGCTACTGACTGAATGAAAGGAGCTGGCACCTCACTCTCTTTGAATCTTCTTTATCATGCTAAGAGGAGCGGGAAAAAGCAAAAAATTTCAGAATTGCACCTTGCAATGCGGAGAAATTACTGTTTGTGCATTTACAATATTCATTGATTTTTGCCATTGAAAAACGTCCAGAAATGATTGAAGGTACTGACTGAATGAAAGGAGCTGGCATCTCACTCTCTTTGAATCTTCTTTATCATGCTAAGAGGAGCAGGAAAAAGCAAAAAATTTCAGAATTGCACCTTGCAATGCGGAGAAATTACTGTTTGTGCATTTACAATATTCATTGATTTTTGCCATTGAAAAACATCATGTTATTCATATACCAGAAATGATTGAAGCTACTGACTGAATGAAAGGAGCTGGCATCTCACTCTCTTTGAATCTTCTTTATCATGCTAAGAGGAGCAGGAAAAAGTAAAAAATTTCAGAATTGCACCTTGCAATGCGGAGAAATTACTGTTTGTGCATTTATAATATTCAATGATTTTTGCCATTGAAAAACGTCCAGAAATGATAGAAGCTACTGACTGAACGAAAGGAGCTGGCATCTCACTCTCTTTGAATCTTCTTTATCATGCTAAGAGGAGCAGGAAAAAGCAAAAAATTTAAGAATTGCACCTTGCAATGCGGAGAAATTACTGTTTGTGCATTTACAATATTCATTGATTTTTGCCATTGAAAAACATCCAGAAATGATTGAAGCTACTGACTGAATGAAAGGAGCTGGCATCTCACTCTCTTTGAATCTTCTTTATCATGCTAAGAGGAGCAGGAAAAAGCAAAAAATTTCAGAATTGCACCTTGTAATGCGGAGAAATTACTGTTTGTGCATTTACAATATTCATTGATTTTTGCCATTGAAAAACATCATGTTATTCATATACCAGAAATGTTTGAAGCTACTGACTGAATGAAAGGAGCTGACATCTCACTCTCTTTGAATCTTCTTTATCATGCTAAGAGGAGCAGGAAAAAGCAAAAAATTTCAGAATTGCACCTTGCAATGCGGAGAAATTACTGTTTGTGCATTTACAATATTCATTGATTTTTGCCATTGAAAAACATCCAGAAATGATTGAAGCTACTGACTGAATGAAAGGAGCTGGCATCTCACTCTCTTTGAATCTTCTTTATCATGCTAAGAGGAGCAGGAAAAAGCAAAAAATTTCAGAATTGCACCTTGCAATGCGGAGAAATTACTGTTTGTGCATTTACAATATTCATTGATTTTTGCCATTGAAAAACATCATGTTATTCATATACCAGAAATGTTTGAAGCTACTGACTGAATGAAAGGAGCTGGCATCTCACTCTCTTTGAATCTTCTTTATCATGCTAAGAGGAGCAGGAAAAAGCAAAAAATTTCAGAATTGCACCTTGCAATGCGGAGAAATTACTGTTTGTGCATTTACAATATTCATTGATTTTTGCCATTGAAAAACATCATGTTATTCATATACCAGAAATGTTTGAAGCTACTGACTGAATGAAAGGAGCTGGCATCTCACTCTCTTTGAATCTTCTTTATCATGCTAAGAGGAGCAGGAAAAAGCAAAAAATTTCAGAATTGCACCTTGCAATGTGGAGAAATTACTGTTTGTGCATTTACAATATTCATTGATTTTTACCATTGAAAAACGTCCAGAAATGATTGAAGCTACTGACTGAATGAAAGTAACTGGCATCTCACTCTCTTTGAATCTTCTTTATCATGCTAAGAGGAGCAGGAAAAAGCAAAAAATTTCAGACTTGCACCTTGCAATGCGGAGAAATTACTGTTTGTGCATTTACAATATTCATTGATTTTTGCCATTGAAAAACATGTTATTCATATACCAGAAATGTTTGAAGCTACTGACTGAATGAAAGGAGCTGGCATCTCACTCTCTTTGAATCTTCTTTATCATGCTAAGAGGAGCAGGAAAAAGCAAAAAATTTCAGAATTGCACCTTGCAATGCGGAGAAATTACTGTTTGTGCATTTACAATATTCATTGATTTTTGCCATTGAAAAACGTCCAGAAATGATTGAAGCTACTGACTGAATGAAAGGAGCTGGCATCTCACTCTCTTTGAATCTTCTTTATCATGCTAAGAGGAGCAGGAAAAAGCAAAAAATTTCAGAATTGCACCTTGCAATGCGGAGAAATTACTGTTTGTGCATTTACAATCTTCATTAATTTTTGCCATTGAAAAACGTCCAGAAATGATTGAAGCTACTGACTGAATGAAAGGAGCTGGCATCTCACTCTCTTTGAATCTTCTTTATCATGCTAAGAGGAGCAGGAAAAAGCAAAAAATTTCAGAATTGCACCTTGCAATGCGGAGAAATTACTGTTTGTGCATTTACAATATTCATTGATTTCTGCCATTGAAAAACATCATGTTATTCATATACCAGAAATGATTGAAGCTACTGACTGAATGAAAGGAGCTGGCATCTCACTCTCTTTGAATCTTCTTTATCATGCTAAGAGGAGCAGGAAAAAGTAAAAAATTTCAGAATTGCACCTTGCAATGCGGAGAAATTACTGTTTGTGCATTTATAATATTCAATGATTTTTGCCATTGAAAAACGTCCAGAAATGATAGAAGCTACTGACTGAATGAAAGGAGCTGGCATCTCACTCTCTTTGAATCTTCTTTATCATGCTAAGAGGAGCAGGAAAAAGCAAAAAATTTCAGAATTGCACCTTGCAATGCGGAGAAATTACTGTTTGTGCATTTACAATATTCATTGATTTTTGCCATTGAAAAACATCCAGAAATGATTGAAGCTACTGACTGAATGAAAGGAGCTGGCATCTCACTCTCTTTGAATCTTCTTTATCATGCTAAGAGGAGCAGGAAAAAGCAAAAAATTTCAGAATTGCACCTTGCAATGCGGAGAAATTACTGTTTGTGCATTTACAATATTCATTGATTTTTGCCATTGAAAAACATCATGTTATTCATATACCAGAAATGTTTGAAGCTACTGACTGAATGAAAGGAGCTGACATCTCACTCTCTTTGAATCTTCTTTATCATGCTAAGAGGAGCAGGAAAAAGCAAAAAATTTCAGAATTGCACCTTGCAATGCGGAGAAATTACTGTTTGTGCATTTACAATATTCATTGATTTTTGCCATTGAAAAACATCCAGAAATGATTGAAGCTACTGACTGAATGAAAGGAGCTGGCATCTCACTCTCTTTGAATCTTCTTTATCATGCTAAGAGGAGCAGGAAAAAGCAAAAAATTTCAGAATTGCACCTTGCAATGCGGAGAAATTACTGTTTGTGCATTTACAATATTCATTGATTTTTGCCATTGAAAAACATCATGTTATTCATATACCAGAAATGTTTGAAGCTACTGACTGAATGAAAGGAGCTGGCATCTCACTCTCTTTGAATCTTCTTTATCATGCTAAGAGGAGCAGGAAAAAGCAAAAAATTTCAGAATTGCACCTTGCAATGCGGAGAAATTACTGTTTGTGCATTTACAATATTCATTGATTTTTGCCATTGAAAAACATCATGTTATTCATATACCAGAAATGTTTGAAGCTACTGACTGAATGAAAGGAGCTGGCATCTCACTCTCTTTGAATCTTCTTTATCATGCTAAGAGGAGCAGGAAAAAGCAAAAAATTTCAGAATTGCACCTTGCAATGTGGAGAAATTACTGTTTGTGCATTTACAATATTCATTGATTTTTACCATTGAAAAACGTCCAGAAATGATTGAAGCTACTGACTGAATGAAAGTAACTGGCATCTCACTCTCTTTGAATCTTCTTTATCATGCTAAGAGGAGCAGGAAAAAGCAAAAAATTTCAGAATTGCACCTTGCAATGCGGATAAATTACTGTTTGTGCATTTACAATATTCATTGATTTTTGCCATTGAAAAACATCATGTTATTCATATACCAGAAATGTTTGAAGCTACTGACTGAATGAAAGGAGCTGGCATCTCACTCTCTTTGAATCTTCTTTATCATGCTAAGAGGAGCAGGAAAAAGCAAAAAATTTCAGAATTTCACCTTGCAATGCGGAGAAATTACTGTTTGTGCATTTACAATATTCATTGATTTTTGCCATTGAAAAACGTCCAGAAATGATTGAAGCTACTGACTGAATGAAAGGAGCTGGCATCTCACTCTCTTTGAATCTTCTTTATCATGCTAAGAGGAGCAGGAAAAAGCAAAAAATTTCAGAATTGCACCTTGCAATGCGGAGAAATTACAGTTTGTGCATTTACAATCTTCATTAATTTTTGCCATTGAAAAACGTCCAGAAATGATTGAAGCTACTGACTGAATGAAAGGAGCTGGCATCTCACTCTCTTTGAATCTTCTTTATCATGCTAAGAGGAGCAGGAAAAATCAAAAAATTTCAGAATTGCACCTTGCAATGCGGAGAAATTACTGTTTGTGCATTTACAATATTCATTGATTTTTGCCATTGAAAAACATGTTATTCATATACCAGAAATGTTTGAAGCTACTGACTGAATGAAAGGAGCTGGCACCTCACTCTCTTTGAATCTTCTTTATCATGCTAAGAGGAGCGGGAAAAAGCAAAAAATTTCAGAATTGTACCTTGCAATGCGGAGAAATTACTGTTTGTGCATTTACAATATTCATTGATTTTTGCCATTGAAAAACGTCCAGAAATGATTGAAGGTACTGACTGAATGAAAGGAGCTGGCATCTCACTCTCTTTGAATCTTCTTTATCATGCTAAGAGGAGCAGGAAAAAGCAAAAAATTTCAGAATTGCACCTTGCAATGCGGAGAAATTACTGTTTGTGCATTTACAATATTCATTCATTTTTGCCATTGAAAAACATCATGTTATTCATATACCAGAAATGATTGAAGCTACTGACTGAATGAAAGGAGCTGGCATCTCACTCTCTTTGAATCTTCTTTATCATGCTAAGAGGAGCAGGAAAAAGTAAAAAATTTCAGAATTGCACCTTGCAATGCGGAGAAATTACTGTTTGTGCATTTATAATATTCAATGATTTTTGCCATTGAAAAACGTCCAGAAATGATAGAAGCTACTGACTGAACGAAAGGAGCTGGCATCTCACTCTCTTTGAATCTTCTTTATCATGCTAAGAGGAGCAGGAAAAAGCAAAAAATTTAAGAATTGCACCTTGCAATGCGGAGAAATTACTGTTTGTGCATTTACAATATTCATTGATTTTTGCCATTGAAAAACGTCCAGAAATGATTGAAGCTACTGACTGAATGAAAGGAGCTGGCATCTCACTCTCTTTGAATCTTCTTTATCATGCTAAGAGGAGCAGGAAAAAGCAAAAAATTTCAGAATTGCACCTTGCAATGCGGAGAAATTACTGTTTGTGCATTTACAATATTCATTGATTTTTGCCATTGAAAAACATCATGTTATTCATATACCAGAAATGTTTGAAGCTACTGACTGAATGAAAGGAGCTGACATCTCACTCTCTTTGAATCTTCTTTATCATGCTAAGAGGAGCAGGAAAAAGCAAAAAATTTCAGAATTGCACCTTGCAATGCGGAGAAATTACTGTTTGTGCATTTACAATATTCATTGATTTTTGCCATTGAAAAACATCCAGAAATGATTGAAGCTACTGACTGAATGAAAGGAGCTGGCATCTCACTCTCTTTGAATCTTCTTTATCATGCTAAGAGGAGCAGGAAAAAGCAAAAAATTTCAGAATTGCACCTTGCAATGCGGAGAAATTACTGTTTGTGCATTTACAATATTCATTGATTTTTGCCATTGAAAAACATCATGTTATTCATATACCAGAAATGTTTGAAGCTACTGACTGAATGAAAGGAGCTGGCATCTCACTCTCTTTGAATCTTCTTTATCATGCTAAGAGGAGCAGGAAAAAGCAAAAAATTTCAGAATTGCACCTTGCAATGCGGAGAAATTACTGTTTGTGCATTTACAATATTCATTGATTTTTGCCATTGAAAAACATCATGTTATTCATATACCAGAAATGTTTGAAGCTACTGACTGAATGAAAGGAGCTGGCATCTCACTCTCTTTGAATCTTCTTTATCATGCTAAGAGGAGCAGGAAAAAGCAAAAAATTTCAGAATTGCACCTTGCAATGTGGAGAAATTACTGTTTGTGCATTTACAATATTCATTGATTTTTACCATTGAAAAACGTCCAGAAATGATTGAAGCTACTGACTGAATGAAAGTAACTGGCATCTCACTCTCTTTGAATCTTCTTTATCATGCTAAGAGGAGCAGGAAAAAGCAAAAAATTTCAGACTTGCACCTTGCAATGCGGAGAAATTACTGTTTGTGCATTTACAATATTCATTGATTTTTGCCATTGAAAAACATGTTATTCATATACCAGAAATGTTTGAAGCTACTGACTGAATGAAAGGAGCTGGCATCTCACTCTCTTTGAATCTTCTTTATCATGCTAAGAGGAGCAGGAAAAAGCAAAAAATTTCAGAATTGCACCTTGCAATGCGGAGAAATTACTGTTTGTGCATTTACAATATTCATTGATTTTTGCCATTGAAAAACGTCCAGAAATGATTGAAGCTACTGACTGAATGAAAGGAGCTGGCATCTCACTCTCTTTGAATCTTCTTTATCATGCTAAGAGGAGCAGGAAAAAGCAAAAAATTTCAGAATTGCACCTTGCAATGCGGAGAAATTACTGTTTGTGCATTTACAATCTTCATTAATTTTTGCCATTGAAAAACGTCCAGAAATGATTGAAGCTACTGACTGAATGAAAGGAGCTGGCATCTCACTCTCTTTGAATCTTCTTTATCATGCTAAGAGGAGCAGGAAAAAGCAAAAAATTTCAGAATTGCACCTTGCAATGCGGAGAAATTACTGTTTGTGCATTTACAATATTCATTGATTTCTGCCATTGAAAAACATCATGTTATTCATATACCAGAAATGATTGAAGCTACTGACTGAATGAAAGGAGCTGGCATCTCACTCTCTTTGAATCTTCTTTATCATGCTAAGAGGAGCAGGAAAAAGTAAAAAATTTCAGAATTGCACCTTGCAATGCGGAGAAATTACTGTTTGTGCATTTATAATATTCAATGATTTTTGCCATTGAAAAACGTCCAGAAATGATAGAAGCTACTGACTGAATGAAAGGAGCTGGCATCTCACTCTCTTTGAATCTTCTTTATCATGCTAAGAGGAGCAGGAAAAAGCAAAAAATTTCAGAATTGCACCTTGCAATGCGGAGAAATTACTGTTTGTGCATTTACAATATTCATTGATTTTTGCCATTGAAAAACATCCAGAAATGATTGAAGCTACTGACTGAATGAAAGGAGCTGGCATCTCACTCTCTTTGAATCTTCTTTATCATGCTAAGAGGAGCAGGAAAAAGCAAAAAATTTCAGAATTGCACCTTGCAATGCGGAGAAATTACTGTTTGTGCATTTACAATATTCATTGATTTTTGCCATTGAAAAACATCATGTTATTCATATACCAGAAATGTTTGAAGCTACTGACTGAATGAAAGGAGCTGACATCTCACTCTCTTTGAATCTTCTTTATCATGCTAAGAGGAGCAGGAAAAAGCAAAAAATTTCAGAATTGCACCTTGCAATGCGGAGAAATTACTGTTTGTGCATTTACAATATTCATTGATTTTTGCCATTGAAAAACATCCAGAAATGATTGAAGCTACTGACTGAATGAAAGGAGCTGGCATCTCACTCTCTTTGAATCTTCTTTATCATGCTAAGAGGAGCAGGAAAAAGCAAAAAATTTCAGAATTGCACCTTGCAATGCGGAGAAATTACTGTTTGTGCATTTACAATATTCATTGATTTTTGCCATTGAAAAACATCATGTTATTCATATACCAGAAATGTTTGAAGCTACTGACTGAATGAAAGGAGCTGGCATCTCACTCTCTTTGAATCTTCTTTATCATGCTAAGAGGAGCAGGAAAAAGCAAAAAATTTCAGAATTGCACCTTGCAATGCGGAGAAATTACTGTTTGTGCATTTACAATATTCATTGATTTTTGCCATTGAAAAACATCATGTTATTCATATACCAGAAATGTTTGAAGCTACTGACTGAATGAAAGGAGCTGGCATCTCACTCTCTTTGAATCTTCTTTATCATGCTAAGAGGAGCAGGAAAAAGCAAAAAATTTCAGAATTGCACCTTGCAATGTGGAGAAATTACTGTTTGTGCATTTACAATATTCATTGATTTTTACCATTGAAAAACGTCCAGAAATGATTGAAGCTACTGACTGAATGAAAGTAACTGGCATCTCACTCTCTTTGAATCTTCTTTATCATGCTAAGAGGAGCAGGAAAAAGCAAAAAATTTCAGAATTGCACCTTGCAATGCGGATAAATTACTGTTTGTGCATTTACAATATTCATTGATTTTTGCCATTGAAAAACATCATGTTATTCATATACCAGAAATGTTTGAAGCTACTGACTGAATGAAAGGAGCTGGCATCTCACTCTCTTTGAATCTTCTTTATCATGCTAAGAGGAGCAGGAAAAAGCAAAAAATTTCAGAATTTCACCTTGCAATGCGGAGAAATTACTGTTTGTGCATTTACAATATTCATTGATTTTTGCCATTGAAAAACGTCCAGAAATGATTGAAGCTACTGACTGAATGAAAGGAGCTGGCATCTCACTCTCTTTGAATCTTCTTTATCATGCTAAGAGGAGCAGGAAAAAGCAAAAAATTTCAGAATTGCACCTTGCAATGCGGAGAAATTACAGTTTGTGCATTTACAATCTTCATTAATTTTTGCCATTGAAAAACGTCCAGAAATGATTGAAGCTACTGACTGAATGAAAGGAGCTGGCATCTCACTCTCTTTGAATCTTCTTTATCATGCTAAGAGGAGCAGGAAAAATCAAAAAATTTCAGAATTGCACCTTGCAATGCGGAGAAATTACTGTTTGTGCATTTACAATATTCATTGATTTTTGCCATTGAAAAACATGTTATTCATATACCAGAAATGTTTGAAGCTACTGACTGAATGAAAGGAGCTGGCACCTCACTCTCTTTGAATCTTCTTTATCATGCTAAGAGGAGCGGGAAAAAGCAAAAAATTTCAGAATTGCACCTTGCAATGCGGAGAAATTACTGTTTGTGCATTTACAATATTCATTGATTTTTGCCATTGAAAAACGTCCAGAAATGATTGAAGGTACTGACTGAATGAAAGGAGCTGGCATCTCACTCTCTTTGAATCTTCTTTATCATGCTAAGAGGAGCAGGAAAAAGCAAAAAATTTCAGAATTGCACCTTGCAATGCGGAGAAATTACTGTTTGTGCATTTACAATATTCATTGATTTTTGCCATTGAAAAACATCATGTTATTCATATACCAGAAATGATTGAAGCTACTGACTGAATGAAAGGAGCTGGCATCTCACTCTCTTTGAATCTTCTTTATCATGCTAAGAGGAGCAGGAAAAAGTAAAAAATTTCAGAATTGCACCTTGCAATGCGGAGAAATTACTGTTTGTGCATTTATAATATTCAATGATTTTTGCCATTGAAAAACGTCCAGAAATGATAGAAGCTACTGACTGAACGAAAGGAGCTGGCATCTCACTCTCTTTGAATCTTCTTTATCATGCTAAGAGGAGCAGGAAAAAGCAAAAAATTTAAGAATTGCACCTTGCAATGCGGAGAAATTACTGTTTGTGCATTTACAATATTCATTGATTTTTGCCATTGAAAAACATCCAGAAATGATTGAAGCTACTGACTGAATGAAAGGAGCTGGCATCTCACTCTCTTTGAATCTTCTTTATCATGCTAAGAGGAGCAGGAAAAAGCAAAAAATTTCAGAATTGCACCTTGCAATGCGGAGAAATTACTGTTTGTGCATTTACAATATTCATTGATTTTTGCCATTGAAAAACATCATGTTATTCATATACCAGAAATGTTTGAAGCTACTGACTGAATGAAAGGAGCTGACATCTCACTCTCTTTGAATCTTCTTTATCATGCTAAGAGGAGCAGGAAAAAGCAAAAAATTTCAGAATTGCACCTTGCAATGCGGAGAAATTACTGTTTGTGCATTTACAATATTCATTGATTTTTGCCATTGAAAAACATCCAGAAATGATTGAAGCTACTGACTGAATGAAAGGAGCTGGCATCTCACTCTCTTTGAATCTTCTTTATCATGCTAAGAGGAGCAGGAAAAAGCAAAAAATTTCAGAATTGCACCTTGCAATGCGGAGAAATTACTGTTTGTGCATTTACAATATTCATTGATTTTTGCCATTGAAAAACATCATGTTATTCATATACCAGAAATGTTTGAAGCTACTGACTGAATGAAAGGAGCTGGCATCTCACTCTCTTTGAATCTTCTTTATCATGCTAAGAGGAGCAGGAAAAAGCAAAAAATTTCAGAATTGCACCTTGCAATGCGGAGAAATTACTGTTTGTGCATTTACAATATTCATTGATTTTTGCCATTGAAAAACATCATGTTATTCATATACCAGAAATGTTTGAAGCTACTGACTGAATGAAAGGAGCTGGCATCTCACTCTCTTTGAATCTTCTTTATCATGCTAAGAGGAGCAGGAAAAAGCAAAAAATTTCAGAATTGCACCTTGCAATGTGGAGAAATTACTGTTTGTGCATTTACAATATTCATTGATTTTTACCATTGAAAAACGTCCAGAAATGATTGAAGCTACTGACTGAATGAAAGTAACTGGCATCTCACTCTCTTTGAATCTTCTTTATCATGCTAAGAGGAGCAGGAAAAAGCAAAAAATTTCAGACTTGCACCTTGCAATGCGGAGAAATTACTGTTTGTGCATTTACAATATTCATTGATTTTTGCCATTGAAAAACATGTTATTCATATACCAGAAATGTTTGAAGCTACTGACTGAATGAAAGGAGCTGGCATCTCACTCTCTTTGAATCTTCTTTATCATGCTAAGAGGAGCAGGAAAAAGCAAAAAATTTCAGAATTGCACCTTGCAATGCGGAGAAATTACTGTTTGTGCATTTACAATATTCATTGATTTTTGCCATTGAAAAACGTCCAGAAATGATTGAAGCTACTGACTGAATGAAAGGAGCTGGCATCTCACTCTCTTTGAATCTTCTTTATCATGCTAAGAGGAGCAGGAAAAAGCAAAAAATTTCAGAATTGCACCTTGCAATGCGGAGAAATTACTGTTTGTGCATTTACAATCTTCATTAATTTTTGCCATTGAAAAACGTCCAGAAATGATTGAAGCTACTGACTGAATGAAAGGAGCTGGCATCTCACTCTCTTTGAATCTTCTTTATCATGCTAAGAGGAGCAGGAAAAAGCAAAAAATTTCAGAATTGCACCTTGCAATGCGGAGAAATTACTGTTTGTGCATTTACAATATTCATTGATTTCTGCCATTGAAAAACATCATGTTATTCATATACCAGAAATGATTGAAGCTACTGACTGAATGAAAGGAGCTGGCATCTCACTCTCTTTGAATCTTCTTTATCATGCTAAGAGGAGCAGGAAAAAGTAAAAAATTTCAGAATTGCACCTTGCAATGCGGAGAAATTACTGTTTGTGCATTTATAATATTCAATGATTTTTGCCATTGAAAAACGTCCAGAAATGATAGAAGCTACTGACTGAATGAAAGGAGCTGGCATCTCACTCTCTTTGAATCTTCTTTATCATGCTAAGAGGAGCAGGAAAAAGCAAAAAATTTCAGAATTGCACCTTGCAATGCGGAGAAATTACTGTTTGTGCATTTACAATATTCATTGATTTTTGCCATTGAAAAACATCCAGAAATGATTGAAGCTACTGACTGAATGAAAGGAGCTGGCATCTCACTCTCTTTGAATCTTCTTTATCATGCTAAGAGGAGCAGGAAAAAGCAAAAAATTTCAGAATTGCACCTTGCAATGCGGAGAAATTACTGTTTGTGCATTTACAATATTCATTGATTTTTGCCATTGAAAAACATCATGTTATTCATATACCAGAAATGTTTGAAGCTACTGACTGAATGAAAGGAGCTGACATCTCACTCTCTTTGAATCTTCTTTATCATGCTAAGAGGAGCAGGAAAAAGCAAAAAATTTCAGAATTGCACCTTGCAATGCGGAGAAATTACTGTTTGTGCATTTACAATATTCATTGATTTTTGCCATTGAAAAACATCCAGAAATGATTGAAGCTACTGACTGAATGAAAGGAGCTGGCATCTCACTCTCTTTGAATCTTCTTTATCATGCTAAGAGGAGCAGGAAAAAGCAAAAAATTTCAGAATTGCACCTTGCAATGCGGAGAAATTACTGTTTGTGCATTTACAATATTCATTGATTTTTGCCATTGAAAAACATCATGTTATTCATATACCAGAAATGTTTGAAGCTACTGACTGAATGAAAGGAGCTGGCATCTCACTCTCTTTGAATCTTCTTTATCATGCTAAGAGGAGCAGGAAAAAGCAAAAAATTTCAGAATTGCACCTTGCAATGCGGAGAAATTACTGTTTGTGCATTTACAATATTCATTGATTTTTGCCATTGAAAAACATCATGTTATTCATATACCAGAAATGTTTGAAGCTACTGACTGAATGAAAGGAGCTGGCATCTCACTCTCTTTGAATCTTCTTTATCATGCTAAGAGGAGCAGGAAAAAGCAAAAAATTTCAGAATTGCACCTTGCAATGTGGAGAAATTACTGTTTGTGCATTTACAATATTCATTGATTTTTACCATTGAAAAACGTCCAGAAATGATTGAAGCTACTGACTGAATGAAAGTAACTGGCATCTCACTCTCTTTGAATCTTCTTTATCATGCTAAGAGGAGCAGGAAAAAGCAAAAAATTTCAGAATTGCACCTTGCAATGCGGAGAAATTACTGTTTGTGCATTTACAATATTCATTGATTTTTGCCATTGAAAAACATCATGTTATTCATATACCAGAAATGTTTGAAGCTACTGACTGAATGAAAGGAGCTGGCATCTCACTCTCTTTGAAACTTCTTTATCATGCTAAGAGGAGCAGGAAAAAGCAAAAAATTTCAGAATTGCACCTTGCAATGCGGAGAAATTACTGTTTGTGCATTTACAATATTCATTGATTTTTGCCATTGAAAAACGTCCAGAAATGATTGAAGCTACTGACTGAATGAAAGGAGCTGGCATCTCACTCTCTTTGAATCTTCTTTATCATGCTAAGAGGAGCAGGAAAAAGCAAAAAATTTCAGAATTGCACCTTGCAATGCGGAGAAATTACAGTTTGTGCATTTACAATCTTCATTAATTTTTGCCATTGAAAAACGTCCAGAAATGATTGAAGCTACTGACTGAATGAAAGGAGCTGGCATCTCACTCTCTTTGAATCTTCTTTATCATGCTAAGAGGAGCAGGAAAAATCAAAAAATTTCAGAATTGCACCTTGCAATGCGGAGAAATTACTGTTTGTGCATTTACAATATTCATTGATTTTTGACATTGAAAAACATGTTATTCATATACCAGAAATGTTTGAAGCTACTGACTGAATGAAAGGAGCTGGCACCTCACTCTCTTTGAATCTTCTTTATCATGCTAAGAGGAGCGGGAAAAAGCAAAAAATTTCAGAATTGCACCTTGCAATGCGGAGAAATTACTGTTTGTGCATTTACAATATTCATTGATTTTTGCCATTGAAAAACGTCCAGAAATGATTGAAGGTACTGACTGAATGAAAGGAGCTGGCATCTCACTCTCTTTGAATCTTCTTTATCATGCTAAGAGGAGCAGGAAAAAGCAAAAAATTTCAGAATTGCACCTTGCAATGCGGAGAAATTACTGTTTGTGCATTTACAATATTCATTGATTTTTGCCATTGAAAAACATCATGTTATTCATATACCAGAAATGATTGAAGCTACTGACTGAATGAAAGGAGCTGGCATCTCACTCTCTTTGAATCTTCTTTATCATGCTAAGAGGAGCAGGAAAAAGTAAAAAATTTCAGAATTGCACCTTGCAATGCGGAGAAATTACTGTTTGTGCATTTATAATATTCAATGATTTTTGCCATTGAAAAACGTCCAGAAATGATAGAAGCTACTGACTGAACGAAAGGAGCTGGCATCTCACTCTCTTTGAATCTTCTTTATCATGCTAAGAGGAGCAGGAAAAAGCAAAAAATTTAAGAATTGCACCTTGCAATGCGGAGAAATTACTGTTTGTGCATTTACAATATTCATTGATTTTTGCCATTGAAAAACATCCAGAAATGATTGAAGCTACTGACTGAATGAAAGGAGCTGGCATCTCACTCTCTTTGAATCTTCTTTATCATGCTAAGAGGAGCAGGAAAAAGCAAAAAATTTCAGAATTGCACCTTGCAATTCGGAGAAATTACTGTTTGTGCATTTACAATATTCATTGATTTTTGCCATTGAAAAACATCATGTTATTCATATACCAGAAATGTTTGAAGCTACTGACTGAATGAAAGGAGCTGACATCTCACTCTCTTTGAATCTTCTTTATCATGCTAAGAGGAGCAGGAAAAAGCAAAAAATTTCAGAATTGCACCTTGCAATGCGGAGAAATTACTGTTTGTGCATTTACAATATTCATTGATTTTTGCCATTGAAAAACATCCAGAAATGATTGAAGCTACTGACTGAATGAAAGGAGCTGGCATCTCACTCTCTTTGAATCTTCTTTATCATGCTAAGAGGAGCAGGAAGAAGCAAAAAATTTCAGAATTGCACCTTGCAATGCGGAGAAATTACTGTTTGTGCATTTACAATATTCATTGATTTTTGCCATTGAAAAACATCATGTCATTCATATACCAGAAATGTTTGAAGCTACTGACTGAATGAAAGGAGCTGGCATCTCACTCTCTTTGAATCTTCTTTATCATGCTAAGAGGAGCAGGAAAAAGCAAAAAATTTCAGAATTGCACCTTGCAATGCGGAGAAATTACTGTTTGTGCATTTACAATATTCATTGATTTTTGCCATTGAAAAACATCATGTTATTCATATACCAGAAATGTTTGAAGCTACTGACTGAATGAAAGGAGCTGGCATCTCACTCTCTTTGAATCTTCTTTATCATGCTAAGAGGAGCAGGAAAAAGCAAAAAATTTCAGAATTGCACCTTGCAATGTGGAGAAATTACTGTTTGTGCATTTACAATATTCATTGATTTTTACCATTGAAAAACGTCCAGAAATGATTGAAGCTACTGACTGAATGAAAGTAACTGGCATCTCACTCTCTTTGAATCTTCTTTATCATGCTAAGAGGAGCAGGAAAAAGCAAAAAATTTCAGAATTGCACCTTGCAATGCGGAGAAATTACTGTTTGTGCATTTACAATATTCATTGATTTTTGCCATTGAAAAACATCATGTTATTCATATACCAGAAATGTTTGAAGCTACTGACTGAATGAAAGGAGCTGGCATCTCACTCTCTTTGAATCTTCTTTATCATGCTAAGAGGAGCAGGAAAAAGCAAAAAATTTCAGAATTGCACCTTGCAATGTGGAGAAATTACTGTTTGTGCATTTACAATATTCATTGATTTTTACCATTGAAAAACGTCCAGAAATGATTGAAGCTACTGACTGAATGAAAGTAACTGGCATCTCACTCTCTTTGAATCTTCTTTATCATGCTAAGAGGAGCAGGAAAAAGCAAAAAATTTCAGAATTGCACCTTGCAATGCGGAGAAATTACAGTTTGTGCATTTACAATCTTCATTAATTTTTGCCATTGAAAAACGTCCAGAAATGATTGAAGCTACTGACTGAATGAAAGGAGCTGGCATCTCACTCTCTTTGAATCTTCTTTATCATGCTAAGAGGAGCAGGAAAAATCAAAAAATTTCAGAATTGCACCTTGCAATGCGGAGAAATTACTGTTTGTGCATTTACAATATTCATTGATTTTTGACATTGAAAAACATGTTATTCATATACCAGAAATGTTTGAAGCTACTGACTGAATGAAAGGAGCTGGCACCTCACTCTCTTTGAATCTTCTTTATCATGCTAAGAGGAGCGGGAAAAAGCAAAAAATTTCAGAATTGCACCTTGCAATGCGGAGAAATTACTGTTTGTGCATTTACAATATTCATTGATTTTTGCCATTGAAAAACGTCCAGAAATGATTGAAGGTACTGACTGAATGAAAGGAGCTGGCATCTCACTCTCTTTGAATCTTCTTTATCATGCTAAGAGGAGCAGGAAAAAGCAAAAAATTTCAGAATTGCACCTTGCAATGCGGAGAAATTACTGTTTGTGCATTTACAATATTCATTGATTTTTGCCATTGAAAAACATCATGTTATTCATATACCAGAAATGATTGAAGCTACTGACTGAATGAAAGGAGCTGGCATCTCACTCTCTTTGAATCTTCTTTATCATGCTAAGAGGAGCAGGAAAAAGTAAAAAATTTCAGAATTGCACCTTGCAATGCGGAGAAATTACTGTTTGTGCATTTATAATATTCAATGATTTTTGCCATTGAAAAACGTCCAGAAATGATAGAAGCTACTGACTGAACGAAAGGAGCTGGCATCTCACTCTCTTTGAATCTTCTTTATCATGCTAAGAGGAGCAGGAAAAAGCAAAAAATTTAAGAATTGCACCTTGCAATGCGGAGAAATTACTGTTTGTGCATTTACAATATTCATTGATTTTTGCCATTGAAAAACATCCAGAAATGATTGAAGCTACTGACTGAATGAAAGGAGCTGGCATCTCACTCTCTTTGAATCTTCTTTATCATGCTAAGAGGAGCAGGAAAAAGCAAAAAATTTCAGAATTGCACCTTGCAATGCGGAGAAATTACTGTTTGTGCATTTACAATATTCATTGATTTTTGCCATTGAAAAACATCATGTTATTCATATACCAGAAATGTTTGAAGCTACTGACTGAATGAAAGGAGCTGACATCTCACTCTCTTTGAATCTTCTTTATCATGCTAAGAGGAGCAGGAAAAAGCAAAAAATTTCAGAATTGCACCTTGCAATGCGGAGAAATTACTGTTTGTGCATTTACAATATTCATTGATTTTTGCCATTGAAAAACATCCAGAAATGATTGAAGCTACTGACTGAATGAAAGGAGCTGGCATCTCACTCTCTTTGAATCTTCTTTATCATGCTAAGAGGAGCAGGAAAAAGCAAAAAATTTCAGAATTGCACCTTGCAATGCGGAGAAATTACTGTTTGTGCATTTACAATATTCATTGATTTTTGCCATTGAAAAACATCATGTCATTCATATACCAGAAATGTTTGAAGCTACTGACTGAATGAAAGGAGCTGGCATCTCACTCTCTTTGAATCTTCTTTATCATGCTAAGAGGAGCAGGAAAAAGCAAAAAATTTCAGAATTGCACCTTGCAATGCGGAGAAATTACTGTTTGTGCATTTACAATATTCATTGATTTTTGCCATTGAAAAACATCATGTTATTCATATACCAGAAATGTTTGAAGCTACTGACTGAATGAAAGGAGATGGCATCTCACTCTCTTTGAATCTTCTTTATCATGCTAAGAGGAGCAGGAAAAAGCAAAAAATTTCAGAATTGCACCTTGCAATGTGGAGAAATTACTGTTTGTGCATTTACAATATTCATTGATTTTTACCATTGAAAAACGTCCAGAAATGATTGAAGCTACTGACTGAATGAAAGTAACTGGCATCTCACTCTCTTTGAATCTTCTTTATCATGCTAAGAGGAGCAGGAAAAAGCAAAAAATTTCAGAATTGCACCTTGCAATGCGGAGAAATTACTGTTTGTGCATTTACAATATTCATTGATTTTTGCCATTGAAAAACATCATGTTATTCATATACCAGAAATGTTTGAAGCTACTGACTGAATGAAAGGAGCTGGCATCTCACTCTCTTTGAATCTTCTTTATCATGCTAAGAGGAGCAGGAAAAAGCAAAAAATTTCAGAATTGCACCTTGCAATGTGGAGAAATTACTGTTTGTGCATTTACAATATTCATTGATTTTTACCATTGAAAAACGTCCAGAAATGATTGAAGCTACTGACTGAATGAAAGTAACTGGCATCTCACTCTCTTTGAATCTTCTTTATCATGCTAAGAGGAGCAGGAAAAAGCAAAAAATTTCAGAATTGCACCTTGCAATGCGGAGAAATTACTGTTTGTGCATTTACAATATTCATTGATTTTTGCCATTGAAAAACATCATGTTATTCATATACCAGAAATGTTTGAAGCTACTGACTGAATGAAAGGAGCTGGCATCTCACTCTCTTTGAATCTTCTTTATCATGCTAAGAGGAGCAGGAAAAAGCAAAAAATTTCAGAATTGCACCTTGCAATGCGGAGAAATTACTGTTTGTGCATTTACAATATTCATTGATTTTTGCCATTGAAAAACGTCCAGAAATGATTGAAGCTACTGACTGAATGAAAGGAGCTGGCATCTCACTCTCTTTGAATCTTCTTTATCATGCTAAGAGGAGCAGGAAAAAGCAAAAAATTTCAGAATTGCACCTTGCAATGCGGAGAAATTACAGTTTGTGCATTTACAATCTTCATTAATTTTTGCCATTGAAAAACGTCCAGAAATGATTGAAGCTACTGACTGAATGAAAGGAGCTGGCATCTCACTCTCTTTGAATCTTCTTTATCATGCTAAGAGGAGCAGGAAAAATCAAAAAATTTCAGAATTGCACCTTGCAATGCGGAGAAATTACTGTTTGTGCATTTACAATATTCATTGATTTTTGCCATTGAAAAACATGTTATTCATATACCAGAAATGTTTGAAGCTACTGACTGAATGAAAGGAGCTGGCACCTCACTCTCTTTGAATCTTCTTTATCATGCTAAGAGGAGCGGGAAAAAGCAAAAAATTTCAGAATTGCACCTTGCAATGCGGAGAAATTACTGTTTGTGCATTTACAATATTCATTGATTTTTGCCATTGAAAAACGTCCAGAAATGATTGAAGGTACTGACTGAATGAAAGGAGCTGGCATCTCACTCTCTTTGAATCTTCTTTATCATGCTAAGAGGAGCAGGAAAAAGCAAAAAATTTCAGAATTGCACCTTGCAATGCGGAGAAATTACTGTTTGTGCATTTACAATATTCATTGATTTTTGCCATTGAAAAACATCATGTTATTCATATACCAGAAATGATTGAAGCTACTGACTGAATGAAAGGAGCTGGCATCTCACTCTCTTTGAATCTTCTTTATCATGCTAAGAGGAGCAGGAAAAAGTAAAAAATTTCAGAATTGCACCTTGCAATGCGGAGAAATTACTGTTTGTGCATTTATAATATTCAATGATTTTTGCCATTGAAAAACGTCCAGAAATGATAGAAGCTACTGACTGAACGAAAGGAGCTGGCATCTCACTCTCTTTGAATCTTCTTTATCATGCTAAGAGGAGCAGGAAAAAGCAAAAAATTTAAGAATTGCACCTTGCAATACGGAGAAATTACTGTTTGTGCATTTACAATATTCATTGATTTTTGCCATTGAAAAACATCCAGAAATGATTGAAGCTACTGACTGAATGAAAGGAGCTGGCATCTCACTCTCTTTGAATCTTCTTTATCATGCTAAGAGGAGCAGGAAAAAGCAAAAAATTTCAGAATTGCACCTTGCAATGCGGAGAAATTACTGTTTGTGCATTTACAATATTCATTGATTTTTGCCATTGAAAAACATCATGTTATTCATATACCAGAAATGTTTGAAGCTACTGACTGAATGAAAGGAGCTGACATCTCACTCTCTTTGAATCTTCTTTATCATGCTAAGAGGAGCAGGAAAAAGCAAAAAATTTCAGAATTGCACCTTGCAATGCGGAGAAATTACTGTTTGTGCATTTACAATATTCATTGATTTTTGCCATTGAAAAACATCCAGAAATGATTGAAGCTACTGACTGAATGAAAGGAGCTGGCATCTCACTCTCTTTGAATCTTCTTTATCATGCTAAGAGGAGCAGGAAAAAGCAAAAAATTTCAGAATTGCACCTTGCAATGCGGAGAAATTACTGTTTGTGCATTTACAATATTCATTGATTTTTGCCATTGAAAAACATCATGTTATTCATATACCAGAAATGTTTGAAGCTACTGACTGAATGAAAGGAGCTGGCATCTCACTCTCTTTGAATCTTCTTTATCATGCTAAGAGGAGCAGGAAAAAGCAAAAAATTTCAGAATTGCACCTTGCAATGCGGAGAAATTACTGTTTGTGCATTTACAATATTCATTGATTTTTGCCATTGAAAAACATCATGTTATTCATATACCAGAAATGTTTGAAGCTACTGACTGAATGAAAGGAGCTGGCATCTCACTCTCTTTGAATCTTCTTTATCATGCTAAGAGGAGCAGGAAAAAGCAAAAAATTTCAGAATTGCACCTTGCAATGTGGAGAAATTACTGTTTGTGCATTTACAATATTCATTGATTTTTACCATTGAAAAACGTCCAGAAATGATTGAAGCTACTGACTGAATGAAAGTAACTGGCATCTCACTCTCTTTGAATCTTCTTTATCATGCTAAGAGGAGCAGGAAAAAGCAAAAAATTTCAGACTTGCACCTTGCAATGCGGAGAAATTACTGTTTGTGCATTTACAATATTCATTGATTTTTGCCATTGAAAAACATCATGTTATTCATATACCAGAAATGTTTGAAGCTACTGACTGAATGAAAGGAGCTGGCATCTCACTCTCTTTGAATCTTCTTTATCATGCTAAGAGGAGCAGGAAAAAGCAAAAAATTTCAGAATTGCACCTTGCAATGCGGAGAAATTACTGTTTGTGCATTTACAATATTCATTGATTTTTGCCATTGAAAAACGTCCAGAAATGATTGAAGCTACTGACTGAATGAAAGGAGCTGGCATCTCACTCTCTTTGAATCTTCTTTATCATGCTAAGAGGAGCAGGAAAAAGCAAAAAATTTCAGAATTGCACCTTGCAATGCGGAGAAATTACTGTTTGTGCATTTACAATCTTCATTAATTTTTGCCATTGAAAAACGTCCAGAAATGATTGAAGCTACTGACTGAATGAAAGGAGCTGGCATCTCACTCTCTTTGAATCTTCTTTATCATGCTAAGAGGAGCAGGAAAAATCAAAAAATTTCAGAATTGCACCTTGCAATGCGGAGAAATTACTGTTTGTGCATTTACAATATTCATTGATTTTTGCCATTGAAAAACATGTTATTCATATACCAGAAATGTTTGAAGCTACTGACTGAATGAAAGGAGCTGGCACCTCACTCTCTTTGAATCTTCTTTATCATGCTAAGAGGAGCGGGAAAAAGCAAAAAATTTCAGAATTGCACCTTGCAATGCGGAGAAATTACTGTTTGTGCATTTACAATATTCATTGATTTTTGCCATTGAAAAACGTCCAGAAATGATTGAAGGTACTGACTGAATGAAAGGAGCTGGCATCTCACTCTCTTTGAATCTTCTTTATCATGCTAAGAGGAGCAGGAAAAAGCAAAAAATTTCAGAATTGCACCTTGCAATGCGGAGAAATTACTGTTTGTGCATTTACAATATTCATTGATTTTTGCCACTGAAAAACGTCCAGAAATGATTGAAGCTACTGACTGAATGAAAGGAGCTGGCATCTCACTCTCTTTGAATCTTCTTTATCATGCTAAGAGGAGCAGGAAAAAGCAAAAAATTTCAGAATTGCACCTTGCAATGCGGAGAAATTACAGTTTGTGCATTTACAATATTCATTGATTTTTGCCATTGAAAAACATCCAGAAATGATTGAAGCTACTGACTGAATGAAAGGAGCTGGCATCTCACTCTCTTTGAATCTTCTTTATCATGCTAAGAGGAGCAGGAAAAAGCAAAAAATTTCAGAATTGCACCTTGCAATGCGGAGAAATTACTGTTTGTGCATTTACAATATTCATTGATTTTTGCCATTGAAAAACATCATGTTATTCATATACCAGAAATGTTTGAAGCTACTGACTGAATGAAAGGAGCTGGCATCTCACTCTCTTTGAATCTTCTTTATCATGCTAAGAGGAGCAGGAAAAAGCAAAAAATTTCAGAATTGCACCTTGCAATGCGGAGAAATTACTGTTTGTACATTTACAATATTCATTGATTTTTGCCATTGAAAAACATCCAGAAATGATTGAAGCTACTGACTGAATGAAAGGAGCTGGCATCTCACTCTCTTTGAATCTTCTTTATCATGCTAAGAGGAGCAGGAAAAAGCAAAAAATTTCAGAATTGCACCTTGCAATGCGGAGAAATTACTGTTTGTGCATTTACAATATTCATTGATTTTTGCCATTGAAAAACATCATGTTATTCATATACCAGAAATGTTTGAAGCTACTGACTGAATGAAAGGAGCTGACATCACACTCTCTTTGAATCTTCTTTATCATGCTAAGAGGAGCAGGAAAAAGCAAAAAATTTCAGAATTGCACCTTGCAATGCGGAGAAATTACTGTTTGTGCATTTACAATATTCATTGATTTTTGCCATTGAAAAACATCCAGAAATGATTGAAGCTACTGACTGAATGAAAAGAGCTGGCATCTCACTCTCTTTGAATCTTCTTTATCATGCTAAGAGGAGCAGGAAAAAGCAAAAAATTTCAGAATTGCACCTTGCAATGCGGAGAAATTACTGTTTGTGCATTTACAATATTCATTGATTTTTGCCATTGAAAAACATCATGTTATTCATATACCAGAAATGTTTGAAGCTACTGACTGAATGAAAGGAGCTGGCATCTCACTCTCTTTGAATCTTCTTTATCATGCTAAGAGGAGCAGGAAAAAGCAAAAAATTTCAGAATTGCACCTTGCAATGCGGAGAAATTACTGTTTGTGCATTTACAATATTCATTGATTTTTGCCATTGAAAAACGTCCAGAAATGATTGAAGGTACTGACTGAATGAAAGGAGCTGGCATCTCACTCTCTTTGAATCTTCTTTATCATGCTAAGAGGAGCAGGAAAAAGCAAAAAATTTCAGAATTGCACCTTGCAATGCGGAGAAATTACTGTTTGTGCATTTACAATATTCATTGGTTTTTGCCATTGAAAAACGTCCAGAAATGATTGAAGCTACTGACTGAATGAAAGGAGCTGGCATCTCACTCTCTTTGAATCTTCTTTATCATGCTAAGAGGAGCAGGAAAAAGCAAAAAATTTCAGAATTGCACCTTGCAATGCGGAGAAATTACAGTTTGTGCATTTACAATATTCATTGATTTTTGCCATTGAAAAACATCCAGAAATGATTGAAGCTACTGACTGAATGAAAGGAGCTGGCATCTCACTCTCTTTGAATCTTCTTTATCATGCTAAGAGGAGCAGGAAAAAGCAAAAAATTTCAGAATTGCACCTTGCAATGCGGAGAAATTACTGTTTGTGCATTTACAATATTCATTGATTTTTGCCTTTGAAAAACATCATGTTATTCATATACCAGAAATGTTTGAAGCTACTGACTGAATGAAAGGAGCTGGCATCTCACTCTCTTTGAATCTTCTTTATCATGCTAAGAGGAGCAGGAAAAAGCAAAAAATTTCAGAATTGCACCTTGCAATGTGGAGAAATTACTGTTTGTGCATTTACAATATTCATTGATTTTTACCATTGAAAAACGTCCAGAAATGATTGAAGCTACTGACTGAATGAAAGTAGCTGGCATCTCACTCTCTTTGAATCTTCTTTATCATGCTAAGAGGAGCAGGAAAAAGCAAAAAATTTCAGACTTGCACCTTGCAATGCGGAGAAATTACTGTTTGTGCATTTACAATATTCATTGATTTTTGCCATTGAAAAACATCATGTTATTCATATACCAGAAATGTTTGAAGCTACTGACTGAATGAAAGGAGCTGGCATCTCACTCTCTTTGAATCTTCTTTATCATGCTAAGAGGAGCAGGAAAAAGCAAAAAATTTCAGAATTGCACCTTGCAATGCGGAGAAATTACTGTTTGTGCATTTACAATATTCATTGATTTTTGCCATTGAAAAACATCATGTTATTCATATACCAGAAATGTTTGAAGCTACTGACTGAATGAAAGGAGCTGGCATCTCACTCTCTTTGAATCTTCTTTATCATGCTAAGAGGAGCAGGAAAAAGCAAACAATTTCAGAATTGCACCTTGCAATGTGGAGAAATTACTGTTTGTGCATTTACAATATTCATTGATTTTTACCATTGAAAAACGTCCAGAAATGATTGAAGCTACTGACTGAATGAAAGTAGCTGGCATCTCACTCTCTTTGAATCTTCTTTATCATGCTAAGAGGAGCAGGAAAAAGCAAAAAATTTCAGACTTGCACCTTGCAATGCGGAGAAATTACTGTTTGTGCATTTACAATATTCATTGATTTTTGCCATTGAAAAACATCATGTTATTCATATACCAGAAATGTTTGAAGCTACTGACTGAATGAAAGGAGCTGGCATCTCACTCTCTTTGAATCTTCTTTATCATGCTAAGAGGAGCAGGAAAAAGTAAAAAATTTCAGAATTGCACCTTGCAATGCGGAGAAATTACTGTTTGTGCATTTATAATATTCAATGATTTTTGCCATTGAAAAACGTCCAGAAATGATTGAAGCTACTGACTGAACGAAAGGAGCTGGCATCTCACTCTCTTTGAATCTTCTTTATCATGCTAAGAGGAGCAGGAAAAAGCAAAAAATTTCAGAATTGCACCTTGCAATGCGGAGAAATTACTGTTTGTGCATTTACAATATTCATTGATTTTTGCCATTGAAAAACATCCAGAAATGATTGAAGCTACTGACTGAATGAAAGGAGCTGGCATCTCACTCTCTTTGAATCTTCTTTATCATCCTAAGAGGAGCAGGAAAAAGCAAAAAATTTCAGAATTGCACCTTGCAATGCGGAGAAATTACTGTTTGTGCATTTACAATATTCATTGATTTTTGCCATTGAAAAACATCCAGAAATGATTGAAGCTACTGACTGAATGAAAGGAGCTGGCATCTCACTCTCTTTGAATCTTCTTTATCATGCTAAGAGGAGCAGGAAAAAGCAAAAAATTTCAGAATTGCACCTTGCAATGCGGAGAAATTACTGTTTGTGCATTTACAATATTCATTGATTTTTGCCATTGAAAAACATCATGTTATTCATATACCAGAAATGTTTGAAGCTACTGACTGAATGAAAGGAGCTGACATCTCACTCTCTTTGAATCTTCTTTATCATGCTAAGAGGAGCAGGAAAAAGCAAAAAATTTCAGAATTGCACCTTGCAATGCGGAGAAATTACTGTTTGTGCATTTACAATATTCATTGATTTTTGCCATTGAAAAACGTCCAGAAATGATTGAAGCTACTGACTGAATGAAAGGAGCTGGCATCTCACTCTCTTTGAATCTTCTTTATCATGCTAAGAGGAGCAGGAAAAAGCAAAAAATTTCAGAATTGCACCTTGCAATGCGGAGAAATTACTGTTTGTGCATTTACAATATTCATTGATTTTTGCCATTGAAAAACATGTTATTCATATACCAGAAATGTTTGAAGCTACTGACTGAATGAAAGGAGCTGGCACCTCACTCTCTTTGAATCTTCTTTATCATGCTAAGAGGAGCGGGAAAAAGCAAAAAATTTCAGAATTGCACCTTGCAATGCGGAGAAATTACTGTTTGTGCATTTATAATATTCAATGATTTTTGCCATTGAAAAACGTCCAGAAATGATTGAAGCTACTGACTGAACGAAAGGAGCTGGCATCTCACTCTCTTTGAATCTTCTTTATCATGCTAAGAGGAGCAGGAAAAAGCAAAAAATTTCAGAATTGCACCTTGCAATGCGGAGAAATTACTGTTTGTGCATTTACAATATTCATTGATTTTTGCCATTGAAAAACATCATGTTATTCATATACCAGAAATGTTTGAAGCTACTGACTGAATGAAAGGAGCTGACATCTCACTCTCTTTGAATCTTCTTTATCATGCTAAGAGGAGCAGGAAAAAGCAAAAAATTTCAGAATTGCACCTTGCAATGCGGAGAAATTACTGTTTGTGCATTTACAATATTCATTGATTTTTACCATTGAAAAACGTCCAGAAATGATTGAAGCTACTGACTGAATGAAAGTAGCTGGCATCTCACTCTCTTTGAATCTTCTTTATCATGCTAAGAGGAGCAGGAAAAAGCAAAAAATTTCAGACTTGCACCTTGCAATGCGGAGAAGTTACTGTTTGTGCATTTACAATATTCATTGATTTTTGCCATTGAAAAACATCATGTTATTCATATACCAGAAATGTTTGAAGCTACTGACTGAATGAAAGGAGCTGGCATCTCACTCTCTTTGAATCTTCTTTATCATGCTAAGAGGAGCAGGAAAAAGCAAAAAATTTCAGAATTGCACCTTGCAATGCGGAGAAATTACTGTTTGTGCATTTACAATATTCATTGATTTTTGCCATTGAAAAACATCATGTTATTCATATACCAGAAATGTTTGAAGCTACTGACTGAATGAAAGGAGCTGGCATCTCACTCTCTTTGAATCTTCTTTATCATGCTAAGAGGAGCAGGAAAAAGCAAACAATTTCAGAATTGCACCTTGCAATGTGGAGAAATTACTGTTTGTGCATTTACAATATTCATTGATTTTTGCCATTGAAAAACGTCCAGAAATGATTGAAGCTACTGACTGAATGAAAGTAGCTGGCATCTCACTCTCTTTGAATCTTCTTTATCATGCTAAGAGGAGCAGGAAAAAGCAAAAAATTTCAGACTTGCACCTTGCAATGCGGAGAAATTACTGTTTGTGCATTTACAATATTCATTGATTTTTGCCATTGAAAAACATCATGTTATTCATATACCAGAAATGTTTGAAGCTACTGACTGAATGAAAGGAGCTGGCATCTCACTCTCTTTGAATCTTCTTTATCATGCTAAGAGGAGCAGGAAAAAGTAAAAAATTTCAGAATTGCACCTTGCAATGCGGAGAAATTTCTGTTTGTGCATTTATAATATTCAATGATTTTTGCCATTGAAAAACGTCCAGAAATGATTGAAGCTGCTGACTGAACGAAAGGAGCTGGCATCTCACTCTCTTTGAATCTTCTTTATCATGCTAAGAGGAGCAGGAAAAAGCAAAAAATTTCAGAATTGCACCTTGCAATGCGGAGAAATTACTGTTTGTGCATTTACAATATTCATTGATTTTTGCCATTGAAAAACATCCAGAAATGATTGAAGCTACTGACTGAATGAAAGGAGCTGGCATCTCACTCTCTTTGAATCTTCTTTATCATGCTAAGAGGAGCAGGAAAAAGCAAAAAATTTCAGAATTGCACCTTGCAATGCGGAGAAATTACTGTTTGTGCATTTACAATATTCATTGATTTTTGCCATTGAAAAACATCCAGAAATGATTGAAGCTACTGACTGAATGAAAGGAGCTGGCATCTCACTCGCTTTGAATCTTCTTTATCATGCTAAGAGGAGCAGGAAAAAGCAAAAAATTTCAGAATTGCACCTTGCAATGCGGAGAAATTACTGTTTGTGCATTTACAATATTCATTGATTTTTGCCATTGAAAAACATCATGTTATTCATATACCAGAAATGTTTGAAGCTACTGACTGAATGAAAGGAGCTGACATCTCACTCTCTTTGAATCTTCTTTATCATGCTAAGAGGAGCAGGAAAAAGCAAAAAATTTCAGAATTGCACCTTGCAATGCGGAGAAATTACTGTTTGTGCATTTACAATATTCATTGATTTTTGCCATTGAAAAACGTCCAGAAATGATTGAAGCTACTGACTGAATGAAAGGAGCTGGCATCTCACTCTCTTTGAATCTTCTTTATCATGCTAAGAGGAGCAGGAAAAAGCAAAAAATTTCAGAATTGCACCTTGCAATGCGGAGAAATTACTGTTTGTGCATTTACAATATTCATTGATTTTTGCCATTGAAAAACATGTTATTCATATACCAGAAATGTTTGAAGCTACTGACTGAATGAAAGGAGCTGGCACCTCACTCTCTTTGAATCTTCTTTATCATGCTAAGAGGAGCGGGAAAAAGCAAAAAATTTCAGAATTGCACCTTGCAATGCGGAGAAATTACTGTTTGTGCATTTATAATATTCAATGATTTTTGCCATTGAAAAACGTCCAGAAATGATTGAAGCTACTGACTGAACGAAAGGAGCTGGCATCTCACTCTCTTTGAATCTTCTTTATCATGCTAAGAGGAGCAGGAAAAAGCAAAAAATTTCAGAATTGCACCTTGCAATGCGGAGAAATTACTGTTTGTGCATTTACAATATTCATTGATTTTTGCCATTGAAAAACATCATGTTATTCATATACCAGAAATGTTTGAAGCTACTGACTGAATGAAAGGAGCTGACATCTCACTCTCTTTGAATCTTCTTTATCATGCTAAGAGGAGCAGGAAAAAGCAAAAAATTTCAGAATTGCACCTTGCAATGCGGAGAAATTACTGTTTGTGCATTTACAATATTCATTGATTTTTACCATTGAAAAACGTCCAGAAATGATTGAAGCTACTGACTGAATGAAAGTAGCTGGCATCTCACTCTCTTTGAATCTTCTTTATCATGCTAAGAGGAGCAGGAAAAAGCAAAAAATTTCAGACTTGCACCTTGCAATGCGGAGAAATTACTGTTTGTGCATTTACAATATTCATTGATTTTTGCCATTGAAAAACATCATGTTATTCATATACCAGAAATGTTTGAAGCTACTGACTGAATGAAAGGAGCTGGCATCTCACTCTCTTTGAATCTTCTTTATCATGCTAAGAGGAGCAGGAAAAAGCAAAAAATTTCAGAATTGCACCTTGCAATGCGGAGAAATTACTGTTTGTGCATTTACAATATTCATTGATTTTTGCCATTGAAAAACATCCAGAAATGATTGAAGCTACTGACTGAATGAAAGGAGCTGGCATCTCACTCTCTTTGAATCTTCTTTATCATGCTAAGAGGAGCAGGAAAAAGCAAAAAATTTCAGAATTGCACCTTGCAATGCGGAGAAATTACTGTTTGTGCATTTACAATATTCATTGATTTTTGCCATTGAAAAACATCATGTTATTCATATACCAGAAATGTTTGAAGCTACTGACTGAATGAAAGGAGCTGACATCACACTCTCTTTGAATCTTCTTTATCATGCTAAGAGGAGCAGGAAAAAGCAAAAAATTTCAGAATTGCACCTTGCAATGCGGAGAAATTACTGTTTGTGCATTTACAATATTCATTGATTTTTGCCATTGAAAAACATCCAGAAATGATTGAAGCTACTGACTGAATGAAAAGAGCTGGCATCTCACTCTCTTTGAATCTTCTTTATCATGCTAAGAGGAGCAGGAAAAAGCAAAAAATTTCAGAATTGCACCTTGCAATGCGGAGAAATTACTGTTTGTGCATTTACAATATTCATTGATTTTTGCCATTGAAAAACATCATGTTATTCATATACCAGAAATGTTTGAAGCTACTGACTGAATGAAAGGAGCTGGCATCTCACTCTCTTTGAATCTTCTTTATCATGCTAAGAGGAGCAGGAAAAAGCAAAAAATTTCAGAATTGCACCTTGCAATGCGGAGAAATTACTGTTTGTGCATTTACAATATTCATTGATTTTTGCCATTGAAAAACGTCCAGAAATGATTGAAGGTACTGACTGAATGAAAGGAGCTGGCATCTCACTCTCTTTGAATCTTCTTTATCATGCTAAGAGGAGCAGGAAAAAGCAAAAAATTTCAGAATTGCACCTTGCAATGCGGAGAAATTACTGTTTGTGCATTTACAATATTCATTGGTTTTTGCCATTGAAAAACGTCCAGAAATGATTGAAGCTACTGACTGAATGAAAGGAGCTGGCATCTCACTCTCTTTGAATCTTCTTTATCATGCTAAGAGGAGCAGGAAAAAGCAAAAAAATTCAGAATTGCACCTTGCAATGCGGAGAAATTACAGTTTGTGCATTTACAATATTCATTGATTTTTGCCATTGAAAAACATCCAGAAATGATTGAAGCTACTGACTGAATGAAAGGAGCTGGCATCTCACTCTCTTTGAATCTTCTTTATCATGCTAAGAGGAGCAGGAAAAAGCAAAAAATTTCAGAATTGCACCTTGCAATGTGGAGAAATTACTGTTTGTGCATTTACAATATTCATTGATTTTTACCATTGAAAAACGTCCAGAAATGATTGAAGCTACTGACTGAATGAAAGTAGCTGGCATCTCACTCTCTTTGAATCTTCTTTATCATGCTAAGAGGAGCAGGAAAAAGCAAAAAATTTCAGACTTGCACCTTGCAATGCGGAGAAATTACTGTTTGTGCATTTACAATATTCATTGATTTTTGCCATTGAAAAACATCATGTTATTCATATACCAGAAATGTTTGAAGCTACTGACTGAATGAAAGGAGCTGGCATCTCACTCTCTTTGAATCTTCTTTATCATGCTAAGAGGAGCAGGAAAAAGCAAAAAATTTCAGAATTGCACCTTGCAATGCGGAGAAATTACTGTTTGTGCATTTACAATATTCATTGATTTTTGCCATTGAAAAACATCATGTTATTCATATACCAGAAATGTTTGAAGCTACTGACTGAATGAAAGGAGCTGGCATCTCACTCTCTTTGAATCTTCTTTATCATGCTAAGAGGAGCAGGAAAAAGCAAAAAATTTCAGAATTGCACCTTGCAATGTGGAGAAATTACTGTTTGTGCATTTACAATATTCATTGATTTTTACCATTGAAAAACGTCCAGAAATGATTGAAGCTACTGACTGAATGAAAGTAGCTGGCATCTCACTCTCTTTGAATCTTCTTTATCATGCTAAGAGGAGCAGGAAAAAGCAAAAAATTTCAGACTTGCACCTTGCAATGCGGAGAAATTACTGTTTGTGCATTTACAATATTCATTGATTTTTGCCATTGAAAAACATCATGTTATTCATATACCAGAAATGTTTGAAGCTACTGACTGAATGAAAGGAGCTGGCATCTCACTCTCTTTGAATCTTCTTTATCATGCTAAGAGGAGCAGGAAAAAGCAAAAAATTTCAGAATTGCACCTTGCAATGCGGAGAAATTACTGTTTGTGCATTTACAATATTCATTGATTTTTGCCATTGAAAAACATCATGTTATTCATATACCAGAAATGATTGAAGCTACTGACTGAATGAAAGGAGCTGGCATCTCACTCTCTTTGAATCTTCTTTATCATGCTAAGAGGAGCAGGAAAAAGTAAAAAATTTCAGAATTGCACCTTGCAATGCGGAGAAATTACTGTTTGTGCATTTATAATATTCAATGATTTTTGCCATTGAAAAACGTCCAGAAATGATTGAAGCTACTGACTGAACGAAAGGAGCTGGCATCTCACTCTCTTTGAATCTTCTTTATCATGCTAAGAGGAGCAGGAAAAAGCAAAAAATTTCAGAATTGCACCTTGCAATGCGGAGAAATTACTGTTTGTGCATTTACAATATTCATTGATTTTTGCCATTGATAAACATCCAGAAATGATTGAAGCTACTGACTGAATGAAAGGAGCTGGCATCTCACTCTCTTTGAATCTTCTTTATCATGCTAAGAGGAGCAGGAAAAAGCAAAAAATTTCAGAATTGCACCTTGCAATGCGGAGAAATTACTGTTTGTGCATTTACAATATTCATTGATTTTTGCCATTGAAAAACATCATGTTATTCATATACCAGAAATGTTTGAAGCTACTGACTGAATGAAAGGAGCTGACATCTCACTCTCTTTGAATCTTCTTTATCATGCTAAGAGGAGCAGGAAAAAGCAAAAAATTTCAGAATTGCACCTTGCAATGCGGAGAAATTACTGTTTGTGCATTTACAATATTCATTGATTTTTGCCATTGAAAAACGTCCAGAAATGATTGAAGCTACTGACTGAATGAAAGGAGCTGGCATCTCACTCTCTTTGAATCTTCTTTATCATGCTAAGAGGAGCAGGAAAAAGCAAAAAATTTCAGAATTGCACCTTGCAATGCGGAGAAATTACTGTTTGTGCATTTACAATATTCATTGATTTTTGCCATTGAAAAACATGTTATTCATATACCAGAAATGTTTGAAGCTACTGACTGAATGAAAGGAGCTGGCACCTCACTCTCTTTGAATCTTCTTTATCATGCTAAGAGGAGCGGGAAAAAGCAAAAAATTTCAGAATTGCACCTTGCAATGCGGAGAAATTACTGTTTGTGCATTTATAATATTCAATGATTTTTGCCATTGAAAAACGTCCAGAAATGATTGAAGCTACTGACTGAACGAAAGGAGCTGGCATCTCACTCTCTTTGAATCTTCTTTATCATGCTAAGAGGAGCAGGAAATAGCAAAAAATTTCAGAATTGCACCTTGCAATGCGGAGAAATTACTGTTTGTGCATTTACAATATTCATTGATTTTTGCCATTGAAAAACATCCAGAAATGATTGAAGCTACTGACTGAATGAAAGGAGCTGGCATCTCACTCTCTTTGAATCTTCTTTATCATGCTAAGAGGAGCAGGAAAAAGCAAAAAATTTCAGAATTGCACCTTGCAATGCGGAGAAATTACTGTTTGTGCATTTACAATATTCATTGATTTTTGCCATTGAAAAACATGTTATTCATATACCAGAAATGTTTGAAGCTACTGACTGAATGAAAGGAGCTGGCACCTCACTCTCTTTGAATCTTTTTTATCATGCTAAGAGGAGCGGGAAAAAGCAAAAAATTTCAGAATTGCACCTTGCAATGCGGAGAAATTACTGTTTGTGCATTTACAATATTCATTGATTTTTGCCATTGAAAAACGTCCAGAAATGATTGAAGGTACTGACTGAATGAAAGGAGCTGGCATCTCACTCTCTTTGAATCTTCTTTATCATGCTAAGAGGAGCAGGAAAAAGCAAAAAATTTCAGAATTGCACCTTGCAATGCGGAGAAATTACTGTTTGTGCATTTACAATATTCATTGGTTTTTGCTATTGAAAAACGTCCAGAAATGATTGAAGCTACTGACTGAATGAAAGGAGCTGGCATCTCACTCTCTTTGAATCTTCTTTATCATGCTAAGAGGAGCAGGAAAAAGCAAAAAATTTCAGAATTGCACCTTGCAATGCGGAGAAATTACAGTTTGTGCATTTACAATATTCATTGATTTTTGCCATTGAAAAACATCCAGAAATGATTGAAGCTACTGACTGAATGAAAGGAGCTGGCATCTCACTCTCTTTGAATCTTCTTTATCATGCTAAGAGGAGCAGGAAAAAGCAAAAAATTTCAGAATTGCACCTTGCAATGCGGAGAAATTACTGTTTGTGCATTTACAATATTCATTGATTTTTGCCATTGAAAAACATCATGTTATTCATATACCAGAAATGTTTGAAGCTACTGACTGAATGAAAGGAGCTGGCATCTCACTCGCTTTGAATCTTCTTTATCATGCTAAGAGGAGCAGGAAAAAGCAAAAAATTTCAGAATTGCACCTTGCAATGTGGAGAAATTACTGTTTGTGCATTTACAATATTCATTGATTTTTACCATTGAAAAACGTCCAGAAATGATTGAAGCTACTGACTGAATGAAAGTAGCTGGCATCTCACTCTCTTTGAATCTTCTTTATCATGCTAAGAGGAGCAGGAAAAAGCAAAAAAATTTCAGACTTGCACCTTGCAATGCGGAGAAATTACTGTTTGTGCATTTACAATATTCATTGATTTTTGCCATTGAAAAACATCATGTTATTCATATACCAGAAATGTTTGAAGCTACTGACTGAATGAAAGGAGCTGGCATCTCACTCTCTTTGAATCTTCTTTATCATGCTAAGAGGAGCAGGAAAAAGCAAAAAATTTCAGAATTGCACCTTGCAATGTGGAGAAATTACTGTTTGTGCATTTACAATATTCATTGATTTTTACCATTGAAAAACGTCCAGAAATGATTGAAGCTACTGACTGAATGAAAGTAGCTGGCATCTCACTCTCTTTGAATCTTCTTTATCATGCTAAGAGGAGCAGGAAAAAGCAAAAAAATTTCAGACTTGCACCTTGCAATGCGGAGAAATTACTGTTTGTGCATTTACAATATTCATTGATTTTTGCCATTGAAAAACATCATGTTATTCATATACCAGAAATGTTTGAAGCTACTGACTGAATGAAAGGAGCTGGCATCTCACTCTCTTTGAATCTTCTTTATCATGCTAAGAGGAGCAGGAAAAAGCAAAAAATTTCAGAATTGCACCTTGCAATGCGGAGAAATTACTGTTTGTGCATTTACAATATTCATTGATTTTTGCCATTGAAAAACATCATGTTATTCATATACCAGAAATGTTTGAAGCTACTGACTGAATGAAAGGAGCTGACATCTCACTCTCTTTGAATCTTCTTTATCATGCTAAGAGGAGCAGGAAAAAGCAAAAAATTTCAGAATTGCACCTTGCAATGCGGAGAAATTACTGTTTGTGCATTTACAATATTCATTGATTTTTGCCATTGAAAAACATCCAGAAATGATTGAAGCTACTGACTGAATGAAAGGAGCTGGCATCTCACTCTTTTTGAATCTTCTTTATCATGCTAAGAGGAGCAGGAAAAAGCAAAAAATTTCAGAATTGCACCTTGCAATGCGGAGAAATTACTGTTTGTGCATTTACAATATTCATTGATTTTTGCCATTGAAAAACATCATGTTATTCATATACCAGAAATGTTTGAAGCTACTGACTGAATGAAAGGAGCTGGCATCTCACTCTCTTTGAATCTTCTTTATCATGCTAAGAGGAGCAGGAAAAAGCAAAAAATTTCAGAATTGCACCTTGCAATGCGGAGAAATTACTGTTTGTGCATTTACAATATTCATTGATTTTTGCCATTGAAAAACATCATGTTATTCATATACCAGAAATGTTTGAAGCTACTGACTGAATGAAAGGAGCTGGCATCTCACTCTCTTTGAATCTTCTTTATCATGCAAAGAGGAGCAGGAAAAAGCAAAAAATTTCAGAATTGCACCTTGCAATGTGGAGAAATTACTGTTTGTGCATTTACAATATTCATTGATTTTTACCATTGAAAAACGTCCAGAAATGATTGAAGCTACTGACTGAATGAAAGTAACTGGCATCTCACTCTCTTTGAATCTTCTTTATCATGCTAAGAGGAGCAGGATAAAGCAAAAAATTTCAGACTTGCACCTTGCAATGCGGAGACATTACTGTTTGTGCATTTACAATATTCATTGATTTTTGCCATTGAAAAACATCATGTTATTCATATACCAGAAATGTTTGAAGCTACTGACTGAATGAAAGGAGCTGGCATCTCACTCTCTTTGAATCTTCTTTATCATGCTAAGAGGAGCAGGAAAAAGCAAAAAATTTCAGAATTGCACCTTGCAATGCGGAGAAATTACTGTTTGTGCATTTACAATATTCATTGATTTTTGCCATTGAAAAACGTCCAGAAATGATTGAAGCTACTGACTGAATGAAAGGAGCTGGCATCTCACTCTCTTTGAATCTTCTTTATCATGCTAAGAGGAGCAGGAAAAAGCAAAAAATTTCAGAATTGCACCTTGCAATGCGGAGAAATTACTGTTTGTGCATTTACAATATTCATTGATTTTTGCCATTGAAAAACGTCCAGAAATGATTGAAGCTACTGACTGAATGAAAGGAGCTGGCATGTCACTCTCTTTGAATCTTCTTTATCATGCTAAGAGGAGCAGGAAAAATCAAAAAATTTCAGAATTGCACCTTGCAATGCGGAGAAATTACTGTTTGTGCATTTACAATATTCATTGATTTTTGCCATTGAAAAACATGTTATTCATATACCAGAAATGTTTGAAGCTACTGACTGAATGAAAGGAGCTGGCACCTCACTCTCTTTGAATCTTCTTTATCATGCTAAGAGGAGCGGGAAAAAGCAAAAAATTTCAGAATTGCACCTTGCAATGCGGAGAAATTACTGTTTGTACATTTACAATATTCATTGATTTTTGCCATTGAAAAACGTCCAGAAATGATTGAAGGTACTGACTGAATGAAAGGAGCTGGCATCTCACTCTCTTTGAATCTTCTTTATAATGCTAAGAGGAGCAGGAAAAAGCAAAAAATTTCAGAATTGCACCTTGCAATGCGGAGAAATTACTGTTTGTGCATTTACAATATTCATTGATTTTTGCCACTGAAAAACGTCCAGAAATGATTGAAGCTACTGACTGAATGAAAGGAGCTGGCATCTCACTCTCTTTGAATCTTCTTTATCATGCTAAGAGGAGCAGGAAAAAGCAAAAAATTTCAGAATTGCACCTTGCAATGCGGAGAAATTACAGTTTGTGCATTTACAATATTCATTGATTTTTGCCATTGAAAAACATCCAGAAATGATTGAAGCTACTGACTGAATGAAAGGAGCTGGCATCTCACTCTCTTTGAATCTGCTTTATCATGCTAAGAGGAGCAGGAAAAAGCAAAAAATTTCAGACTTGCACCTTGCAATGCGGAGAAATTACTGTTTGTGCATTTACAATATTCATTGATTTTTGCCATTGAAAAACATCATGTTATTCATATACCAGAAATGTTTGAAGCTACTGACTGAATGAAAGGAGCTGGCATCTCACTCTCTTTGAATCTTCTTTATCATGCTAAGAGGAGCAGGAAAAAGCAAAAAATTTCAGAATTGCACCTTGCAATGTGGAGAAATTACTGTTTGTGCATTTACAATATTCATTGATTTTTACCATTGAAAAACGTCCAGAAATGATTGAAGCTACTGACTGAATGAAAGGAGCTGGCATCTCACTCTCTTTGAATCTTCTTTATCATGCTAAGAGGAGCAGGAAAAAGCAAAAAATTTCAGACTTGCACCTTGCAATGCGGAGAAATTACTGTTTGTGCATTTACAATATTCATTGATTTTTGACATTGAAAAACATCATGTTATTCATATACCAGAAATGTTTGAAGCTACTGACTGAATGAAAGGAGCTGGCATCTCACTCTCTTTGAATCTTCTTTATCATGCTAAGAGGAGCAGGAAAAAGCAAAAAATTTCAGAATTGCACCTTGCAATGCGGAGAAATTACTGTTTGTGCATTTACAATATTCATTGATTTTTGCCATTGAAAAACATCATGTTATTCATATACCAGAAATGTTTGAAGCTACTGACTGAATGAAAGGAGCTGGCATCTCACTCTCTTTGAATCTTCTTTATCATGCTAAGAGGAGCAGGAAAAAGCAAAAAATTTCAGAATTGCACCTTGCAATGCGGAGAAATTACTGTTTGTGCTTTTACAATATTCATTGATTTTTGCCATTGAAAAACGTCCAGAAATGATTGAAGCTACTGACTGAATGAAAGGAGCTGGCATCTCACTCTCTTTGAATCTTCTTTATCATGCTAAGAGGAGCAGGAAAAATCAAAAAATTTCAGAATTGCACCTTGCAATGCGGAGAAATTACTGTTTGTGCATTTACAATATTCATTGATTTTTGCCATTGAAAAACATGTTATTCATATACCAGAAATGTTTGAAGCTACTGACTGAATGAAAGGAGCTGGCACCTCACTCTCTTTGAATCTTCTTTATCATGCTAAGAGGAGCGGGAAAAAGCAAAAAGTTTCAGAATTGCACCTTGCAATGCGGAGAAATTACTGTTTGTGCATTTACAATATTCATTGATTTTTGCCATTGAAAAACGTCCAGAAATGATTGAAGCTACTGACTGAATGAAAGGAGCTGGCATCTCACTCTCTTTGAATCTTCTTTATCATGCTAAGAGGAGCAGGAAAAAGCAAAAAATTTCAGAATTGCACCTTGCAATGCGGAGAAATTACTGTTTGTGCATTTACAATATTCATTGATTTTTGCCATTGAAAAACGTCCAGAAATGATTGAAGCTACTGACTGAATGAAAGGAGCTGGCATCTCACTCTCTTTGAATCTTCTTTATCATGCTAAGAGGAGCAGGAAAAAGCAAAAAATTTCAGAATTGCACCTTGCAATGCGGAGAAATTACAGTTTGTGCATTTACAATATTCATTGATTTTTGCCATTGAAAAACATCCAGAAATGATTGAAGCTACTGACTGAATGAAAGGAGCTGGCATCTCACTCTCTTTGAATCTTCTTTATCATGCTAAGAGGAGCAGGAAAAAGCAAAAAATTTCAGAATTGCACCTTGCAATGCGGAGAAATTACTGTTTGTGCATTTACAATATTCATTGATTTTTGCCATTGAAAAACATCATGTTATTCATATACCAGAAATGTTTGAAGCTACTGACTGAATGAAAGGAGCTGGCATCTCACTCTCTTTGAATCTTCTTTATCATGCTAAGAGGAGCAGGAAAAAGCAAAAAATTTCAGAATTGCACCTTGCAATGTGGAGAAATTACTGTTTGTGCATTTACAATATTCATTGATTTTTACCATTGAAAAACGTCCAGAAATGATTGAAGCTACTGACTGAATGAAAGTAGCTGGCATCTCACTCTCTTTGAATCTTCTTTATCATGCTAAGAGGAGCAGGAAAAAGCAAAAAATTTCAGACTTGCACCTTGCAATGCGGAGAAATTACTGTTTGTGCATTTACAATATTCATTGATTTTTGCCATTGAAAAACATCATGTTATTCATATACCAGAAATGTTTGAAGCTACTGACTGAATGAAAGGAGCTGGCATCTCACTCTCTTTGAATCTTCTTTATCATGCTAAGAGGAGCAGGAAAAAGCAAAAAATTTCAGAATTGCACCTTGCAATGCGGAGAAATTACTGTTTGTGCATTTACAATATTCATTGATTTTTGCCATTGAAAAACATCATGTTATTCATATACCAGAAATGATTGAAGCTACTGACTGAATGAAAGGAGCTGGCATCTCACTCTCTTTGAATCTTCTTTATCATGCTAAGAGGAGCAGGAAAAAGTAAAAAATTTCAGAATTGCACCTTGCAATGCGGAGAAATTACTGTTTGTGCATTTATAATATTCAATGATTTTTGCCATTGAAAAACGTCCAGAAATGATTGAAGCTACTGACTGAACGAAAGGAGCTGGCATCTCACTCTCTTTGAATCTTCTTTATCATGCTAAGAGGAGCAGGAAAAAGCAAAAAATTTCAGAATTGCACCTTGCAATGCGGAGAAATTACTGTTTGTGCATTTACAATATTCATTGATTTTTGCCATTGAAAAACGTCCAGAAATGATTGAAGCTACTGACTGAATGAAAGGAGCTGGCATCTCACTCTCTTTGAATCTTCTTTATCATGCTAAGAGGAGCAGGAAAAAGCAAAAAATTTCAGAATTGCACCTTGCAATGCGGAGAAATTACTGTTTGTGCATTTACAATATTCATTGATTTTTGCCATTGAAAAACATCATGTTATTCATATACCAGAAATGTTTGAAGCTACTGACTGAATGAAAGGAGCTGACATCTCACTCTCTTTGAATCTTCTTTATCATGCTAAGAGGAGCAGGAAAAAGCAAAAAATTTCAGAATTGCACCTTGCAATGCGGAGAAATTACTGTTTGTGCATTTACAATATTCATTGATTTTTGCCATTGAAAAACGTCCAGAAATGATTGAAGCTACTGACTGAATGAAAGGAGCTGGCATCTCACTCTCTTTGAATCTTCTTTATCATGCTAAGAGGAGCAGGAAAAAGCAAAAAATTTCAGAATTGCACCTTGCAATGCGGAGAAATTACTGTTTGTGCATTTACAATATTCATTGATTTTTGCCATTGAAAAACATGTTATTCATATACCAGAAATGTTTGAAGCTACTGACTGAATGAAAGGAGCTGGCACCTCACTCTCTTTGAATCTTCTTTATCATGCTAAGAGGAGCGGGAAAAAGCAAAAAATTTCAGAATTGCACCTTGCAATGCGGAGAAATTACTGTTTGTGCATTTATAATATTCAATGATTTTTGCCATTGAAAAACGTCCAGAAATGATTGAAGCTACTGACTGAACGAAAGGAGCTGGCATCTCACTCTCTTTGAATCTTCTTTATCATGCTAAGAGGAGCAGGAAAAAGCAAAAAATTTCAGAATTGCACCTTGCAATGCGGAGAAATTACTGTTTGTGCATTTACAATATTCATTGATTTTTGCCATTGAAAAACATCCAGAAATGATTGAAGCTACTGACTGAATGAAAGGAGCTGGCATCTCACTCTCTTTGAATCTTCTTTATCATGCTAAGAGGAGCAGGAAAAAGCAAAAAATTTCAGAATTGCACCTTGCAATGTGGAGAAATTACTGTTTGTGCATTTACAATATTCATTGATTTTTACCATTGAAAAACGTCCAGAAATGATTGAAGCTACTGACTGAATGAAAGTAGCTGGCATCTCACTCTCTTTGAATCTTCTTTATCATGCTAAGAGGAGCAGGAAAAAGCAAAAAATTTCAGACTTGCACCTTGCAATGCGGAGAAATTACTGTTTGTGCATTTACAATATTCATTGATTTTTGCCATTGAAAAACATCATGTTATTCATATACCAGAAATGTTTGAAGCTACTGACTGAATGAAAGGAGCTGGCATCTCACTCTCTTTGAATCTTCTTTATCATGCTAAGAGGAGCAGGAAAAAGCAAAAAATTTCAGAATTGCACCTTGCAATGCGGAGAAATTACTGTTTGTGCATTTACAATATTCATTGATTTTTGCCATTGAAAAACATCATGTTATTCATATACCAGAAATGTTTGAAGCTACTGACTGAATGAAAGGAGCTGGCATCTCACTCTCTTTGAATCTTCTTTATCATGCTAAGAGGAGCAGGAAAAAGCAAAAAATTTCAGAATTGCACCTTGCAATGTGGAGAAATTACTGTTTGTGCATTTACAATATTCATTGATTTTTACCATTGAAAAACGTCCAGAAATGATTGAAGCTACTGACTGAATGAAAGTAGCTGGCATCTCACTCTCTTTGAATCTTCTTTATCATGCTAAGAGGAGCAGGAAAAAGCAAAAAAATTTCAGACTTGCACCTTGCAATGCGGAGAAATTACTGTTTGTGCATTTACAATATTCATTGATTTTTGCCATTGAAAAACATCATGTTATTCATATACCAGAAATGTTTGAAGCTACTGACTGAATGAAAGGAGCTGGCATCTCACTCTCTTTGAATCTTCTTTATCATGCTAAGAGGAGCAGGAAAAAGCAAAAAATTTCAGAATTGCACCTTGCAATGCGGAGAAATTACTGTTTGTGCATTTACAATATTCATTGATTTTTGCCATTGAAAAACATCCAGAAATGATTGAAGCTACTGACTGAATGAAAGGAGCTGGCATCTCACTCTCTTTGAATCTTCTTTATCATGCTAAGAGGAGCAGGAAAAAGCAAAAAATTTCAGAATTGCACCTTGCAATGCGGAGAAATTACTGTTTGTGCATTTACAATATTCATTGATTTTTGCCATTGAAAAACATCATGTTATTCATATACCAGAAATGTTTGAAGCTACTGACTGAATGAAAGGAGCTGACATCTCACTCTCTTTGAATCTTCTTTATCATGCTAAGAGGAGCAGGAAAAAGCAAAAAATTTCAGAATTGCACCTTGCAATGCGGAGAAATTACTGTTTGTGCATTTACAATATTCATTGATTTTTGCCATTGAAAAACATCCAGAAATGATTGAAGCTACTGACTGAATGAAAGGAGCTGGCATCTCACTCTTTTTGAATCTTCTTTATCATGCTAAGAGGAGCAGGAAAAAGCAAAAAATTTCAGAATTGCACCTTGCAATGCGGAGAAATTACTGTTTGTGCATTTACAATATTCATTGATTTTTGCCATTGAAAAACATCATGTTATTCATATACCAGAAATGTTTGAAGCTACTGACTGAATGAAAGGAGCTGGCATCTCACTCTCTTTGAATCTTCTTTATCATGCTAAGAGGAGCAGGAAAAAGCAAAAACTTTCAGAATTGCACCTTGCAATGCGGAGAAATTACTGTTTGTGCATTTACAATATTCATTGATTTTTGCCATTGAAAAACATCATGTTATTCATATACCAGAAATGTTTGAAGCTACTGACTGAATGAAAGGAGCTGGCATCTCACTCTCTTTGAATCTTCTTTATCATGCTAAGAGGAGCAGGAAAAAGCAAAAAATTTCAGAATTGCACCTTGCAATGTGGAGAAATTACTGTTTGTGCATTTACAATATTCATTGATTTTTACCATTGAAAAACGTCCAGAAATGATTGAAGCTACTGACTGAATGAAAGTAACTGGCATCTCACTCTCTTTGAATCTTCTTTATCATGCTAAGAGGAGCAGGAAAAAGCAAAAAATTTCAGACTTGCACCTTGCAATGCGGAGAAATTACTGTTTGTGCATTTACAATATTCATTGATTTTTGCCATTGAAAAACATCATGTTATTCATATACCAGAAATGTTTGAAGCTACTGACTGAATGAAAGGAGCTGGCATCTCACTCTCTTTGAATCTTCTATATCATGCTAAGAGGAGCAGGAAAAAGCAAAAAATTTCAGAATTGCACCTTGCAATGCGGAGAAATTACTGTTTCTGCATTTACAATATTCATTGATTTTTGCCATTGAAAAACGTCCAGAAATGATTGAAGGTACTGACTGAATGAAAGGAGCTGGCATCTCACTCTCTTTGAATCTTCTTTATCATGCTAAGAGGAGCAGGAAAAAGCAAAAAATTTCAGAATTGCACCTTGCAATGCGGAGAAATTACTGTTTGTGCATTTACAATATTCATTGATTTTTGCCACTGAAAAACGTCCAGAAATGATTGAAGCTACTGACTGAATGAAAGGAGCTGGCATCTCACTCTCTTTGAATCTTCTTTATCATGCTAAGAGGAGCAGGAAAAAGCAAAAAATTTCAGAATTGCACCTTGCAATGCGGAGAAATTACAGTTTGTGCATTTACAATATTCATTGATTTTTGCCATTGAAAAACATCCAGAAATGATTGAAGCTACTGACTGAATGAAAGGAGCTGGCATCTCACTCTCTTTGAATCTGCTTTATCATGCTAAGAGGAGCAGGAAAAAGCAAAAAATTTCAGAATTGCACCTTGCAATGCGGAGAAATTACCGTTTGTGCATTTACAATATTCATTGATTTTTGCCATTGAAAAACATCATGTTATTCATATACCAGAAATGTTTGAAGCTACTGACTGAATGAAAGGAGCTGGCATCTCACTCTCTTTGAATCTTCTTTATCATGCTAAGAGGAGCAGGAAAAAGCAAAAAATTTCAGAATTGCACCTTGCAATGTGGAGAAATTACTGTTTGTGCATTTACAATATTCATTGATTTTTACCATTGAAAAACGTCCAGAAATGATTGAAGCTACTGACTGAATGAAAGTAGCTGGCATCTCACTCTCTTTGAATCTTCTTTATCATGCTAAGAGGAGCAGGAAAAAGCAAAAAATTTCAGACTTGCACCTTGCAATGCGGAGAAATTACTGTTTGTGCATTTACAATATTCATTGATTTTTGCCATTGAAAAACATCATGTTATTCATATACCAGAAATGTTTGAAGCTACTGACTGAATGAAAGGAGCTGGCATCTCACTCTCTTTGAATCTTCTTTATCATGCTAAGAGGAGCAGGAAAAAGCAAAAAATTTCAGAATTGCACCTTGCAATGCGGAGAAATTACTGTTTGTGCATTTACAATACTCATTGATTTTTGCCATTGAAAAACATCATGTTATTCATATACCAGAAATGTTTGAAGCTACTGACTGAATGAAAGGAGCTGGCATCTCACTCTCTTTGAATCTTCTTTATCATGCTAAGAGGAGCAGGAAAAAGCAAAAAATTTCAGAATTGCACCTTGCAATGCGGAGAAATTACTGTTTGTGCTTTTACAATATTCATTGATTTTTGCCATTGAAAAACGTCCAGAAATGATTGAAGCTACTGACTGAATGAAAGGAGCTGGCATCTCACTCTCTTTGAATCTTCTTTATCATGCTAAGAGGAGCAGGAAAAATCAAAAAATTTCAGAATTGCACCTTGCAATGCGGAGAAATTACTGTTTGTGCATTTACAATATTCATTGATTTTTGCCATTGAAAAACATGTTATTCATATACCAGAAATGTTTGAAGCTACTGACTGAATGATAGGAGCTGGCACCTCACTCTCTTTGAATCTTCTTTATCATGCTAAGAGGAGCGGGAAAAAGCAAAAAATTTCAGAATTGCACCTTGCAATGCGGAGAAATTACTGTTTGTGCATTTACAATATTCATTGATTTTTGCCATTGAAAAACGTCCAGAAATGATTGAAGCTACTGACTGAATGCAAGGAGCTGGCATCTCACTCTCTTTGAATCTTCTTTATCATGCTAAGAGGAGCAGGAAAAAGCAAAAAATTTCAGAATTGCACCTTGCAATGCGGAGAAATTACTTTTTGTGCATTTACAATATTCATTGATTTTTGCCATTGAAAAACGTCCAGAAATGATTGAAGCTACTGACTGAATGAAAGGAGCTGGCATCTCACTCTCTTTGAATCTTCTTTATCATGCTAAGAGGAGCAGGAAAAAGCAAAAAATTTCAGAATTGCACCTTGCAATGCGGAGAAATTACAGTTTGTGCATTTACAATATTCATTGATTTTTGCCATTGAAAAACATCCAGAAATGATTGAAGCTACTGACTGAATGAAAGGAGCTGGCATCTCACTCTCTTTGAATCTTCTTTATCATGCTAAGAGGAGCAGGAAAAAGCAAAAAATTTCAGAATTGCACCTTGCAATGCGGAGAAATTACTGTTTGTGCATTTACAATATTCATTGATTTTTGCCATTGAAAAACATCATGTTATTCATATACCAGAAATGTTTGAAGCTACTGACTGAATGAAAGGAGCTGGCATCTCACTCTCTTTGAATCTTCTTTATCATGCTAAGAGGAGCAGGAAAAAGCAAAAAATTTCAGAATTGCACCTTGCAATGTGGAGAAATTACTGTTTGTGCATTTACAATATTCATTGATTTTTACCATTGAAAAACGTCCAGAAATGATTGAAGCTACTGACTGAATGAAAGTAGCTGGCATCTCACTCTCTTTGAATCTTCTTTATCATGCTAAGAGGAGCAGGAAAAAGCAAAAAATTTCAGACTTGCACCTTGCAATGCGGAGAAATTACTGTTTGTGCATTTACAATATTCATTGATTTTTGCCATTGAAAAACGTCCAGAAATGTTTGAAGGTACTGACTGAATGAAAGGAGCTGGCATCTCACTCTCTTTGAATCTTCTTTATCATGCTAAGAGGAGCAGGAAAAAGCAAAAAATTTCAGAATTGCACCTTGCAATGCGGAGAAATTACTGTTTGTGCATTTACAATATTCATTGATTTTTGCCACTGAAAAACGTCCAGAAATGATTGAAGCTACTGACTGAATGAAAGGAGATGGCATCTCACTCTCTTTGAATCTTCTTTATCATGCTAAGAGGAGCAGGAAAAAGCAAAAAATTTCAGAATTGCACCTTGCAATGCGGAGAAATTACAGTTTGTGCCTTTACAATATTCATTGATTTTTGCCATTGAAAAACATCCAGAAATGATTGAAGCTACTGACTGAATGAAAGGAGCTGGCATCTCACTCTCTTTGAATCTTCTTTATCATGCTAAGAGGAGCAGGAAAAAGCAAAAAATTTCAGAATTGCACCTTGCAATGCGGAGAAATTACTGTTTGTGCATTTACAATATTCATTGATTTTTGCCATTGAAAAACATCATGTTATTCATATACCAGAAATGTTTGAAGCTACTGACTGAATGAAAGGAGCTGGCATCTCACTCTCTTTGAATCTTCTTTATCATGCTAAGAGGAGCAGGAAAAAGCAAAAAATTTCAGAATTGCACCTTGCAATGTGGAGAAATTACTGTTTGTGCATTTACAATATTCATTGATTTTTACCATTGAAAAACGTCCAGAAATGATTGAAGCTACTGACTGAATGAAAGTAGCTGGCATCTCACTCTCTTTGAATCTTCTTTATCATGCTAAGAGGAGCAGGAAAAAGCAAAAAATTTCAGACTTGCACCTTGCAATGCGGAGAAATTACTGTTTGTGCATTTACAATATTCATTGATTTTTGCCATTGAAAAACATCATGTTATTCATATACCAGAAATGTTTGAAGCTACTGACTGAATGAAAGGAGCTGGCATCTCACTCTCTTTGAATCTTCTTTATCATGCTAAGAGGAGCAGGAAAAAGCAAAAAATTTCAGAATTGCACCTTGCAATGCGGAGAAATTACTGTTTGTGCATTTACAATATTCATTGATTTTTGCCATTGAAAAACATCATGTTTTTCATATACCAGAAATGTTTGAAGCTACTGACTGAATGAAAGGAGCTGGCATCTCACTCTCTTTGAATCTTCTTTATCATGCTAAGAGGAGCAGGAAAAAGCAAAAAATTTCAGAATTGCACCTTGCAATGCGGAGAAATTACTGTTTGTGCATTTACAATATTCATTGATTTTTGCCATTGAAAAACGTCCAGAAATGATTGAAGCTACTGACTGAATGAAAGGAGCTGGCATCTCACTCTCTTTGAATCTTCTTTATCATGCTAAGAGGAGCAGGAAAAATCAAAAAATTTCAGAATTGCACCTTGCAATGCGGAGAAATTACTGTTTGTGCATTTACAATATTCATTGATTTTTGCCATTGAAAAACATGTTATTCATATACCAGAAATGTTTGAAGCTACTGACTGAATGAAAGGAGCTGGCACCTCACTCTCTTTGAATCTTCTTTATCATGCTAAGAGGAGCGGGAAAAAGCAAAAAATTTCAGAATTGCACCTTGCAATGCGGAGAAATTACTGTTTGTGCATTTACAATATTCATTGATTTTTGCCATTGAAAAACATGTTATTCATATACCAGAAATGTTTGAAGCTACTGACTGAATGAAAGGAGCTGGCACCTCACTCTCTTTGAATCTTCTTTATCATGCTAAGAGGAGCAGGAAAAAGCAAAAAATTTCAGAATTGCACCTTGCAATGCGGAGAAATTACTGTTTGTGCATTTACAATATTCATTGATTTTTGCCATTGAAAAATGTCCAGAAATGATTGAAGCTACTGACTGAATGAAAGGAGCTGGCATCTCACTCTCTTTGAATCTTGTTTATCATGCTAAGAGGAGCAGGAAAAAGCAAAAAATTTCAGAATTGCACCTTGCAATGCGGAGAAATTACTGTTTGTGCATTTACAATATTCATTGATTTTTGCCATTGAAAAACGTCCAGAAATGATTGAAGCTACTGACTGAATGAAAGGAGCTGGCATCTCACTCTCTTTGAATCTTCTTTATCATGCTAAGAGGAGCAGGAAAAAGCAAAAAATTTCAGAATTGCACCTTGCAATGCGGAGAAATTACTGTTTGTGCATTTACAATATTCATTGATTTTTGCCATTGAAAAACATCATGTTATTCATATACCAGAAATGATTGAAGCTACTGACTGAATGAAAGGAGCTGGCATCTCACTCTCTTTGAATCTTCTTTATCATGCTAAGAGGAGCAGGAAAAAGTAAAAAATTTCAGAATTGCACCTTGCAATGCGGAGAAATTACTGTTTGTGCATTTATAATATTCAATGATTTTTGCCATTGAAAAACGTCCAGAAATGATTGAAGCTACTGACTGAACGAAAGGAGCTGGCATCTCACTCTCTTTGAATCTTCTTTATCATGCTAAGAGGAGCAGGAAAAAGCAAAAAATTTCAGAATTGCACCTTGCAATGCGGAGAAATTACTGTTTGTGCATTTACAATATTCATTGATTTTTGCCATTGAAAAACGTCCAGAAATGATTGAAGCTACTGACTGAATGAAAGGAGCTGGCATCTCACTCTCTTTGAATCTTCTTTATCATGCTAAGAGGAGCAGGAAAAAGCAAAAAATTTCAGAATTGCACCTTGCAATGCGGAGAAATTACTGTTTGTGCATTTACAATATTCATTGATTTTTGCCATTGAAAAACATCATGTTATTCATATACCAGAAATGTTTGAAGCTACTGACTGAATGAAAGGAGCTGACATCTCACTCTCTTTGAATCTTCTTTATCATGCTAAGAGGAGCAGGAAAAAGCAAAAAATTTCAGAATTGCACCTTGCAATGCGGAGAAATTACTGTTTGTGCATTTACAATATTCATTGATTTTTGCCATTGAAAAACGTCCAGAAATGATTGAAGCTACTGACTGAATGAAAGGAGCTGGCATCTCACTCTCTTTGAATCTTCTTTATCATGCTAAGAGGAGCAGGAAAAAGCAAAAAATTTCAGAATTGCACCTTGCAATGCGGAGAAATTACTGTTTGTGCATTTACAATATTCATTGATTTTTGCCATTGAAAAACATCATGTTATTCATATACCAGAAATGTTTGAAGCTACTGACTGAATGAAAGGAGCTGGCATCTCACTCTCTTTGAATCTTCTTTATCATGCTAAGAGGAGCAGGAAAAAGCAAAAAATTTCAGAATTGCACCTTGCAATGTGGAGAAATTACTGTTTGTGCATTTACAATATTCATTGATTTTTACCATTGAAAAACGTCCAGAAATGATTGAAGCTACTGACTGAATGAAAGTAGCTGGCATCTCACTCTCTTTGAATCTTCTTTATCATGCTAAGAGGAGCAGGAAAAAGCAAAAAATTTCAGACTTGCACCTTGCAATGCGGAGAAATTACTGTTTGTGCATTTACAATATTCATTGATTTTTGCCATTGAAAAACATCGTGTTATTCATATACCAGAAATGTTTGAAGCTACTGACTGAATGAAAGGAGCTGGCATCTCACTCTCTTTGAATCTTCTTTATCATGCTAAGAGGAGCAGGAAAAAGCAAAAAATTTCAGAATTGCACCTTGCAATGTGGAGAAATTACTGTTTGTGCATTTACAATATTCATTGATTTTTACCATTGAAAAACGTCCAGAAATGATTGAAGCTACTGACTGAATGAAAGTAGCTGGCATCTCACTCTCTTTGAATCTTCTTTATCATGCTAAGAGGAGCAGGAAAAAGCAAAAAATTTCAGACTTGCACCTTGCAATGCGGAGAAATTACTGTTTGTGCATTTACAATATTCATTGATTTTTGCCATTGAAAAACATCATGTTATTCATATACCAGAAATGTTTGAAGCTACTGACTGAATCAAAGGAGCTGGCATCTCACTCTCTTTGAATCTTCTTTATCATGCTAAGAGGAGCAGGAAAAAGCAAAAAATTTCAGAATTGCACCTTGCAATGCGGAGAAATTACTGTTTGTGCATTTACAATATTCATTGATTTTTGCCATTGAAAAACGTCCAGAAATGATTGAAGCTACTGACTGAATGAAAGGAGCTGGCATCTCACTCTCTTTGAATCTTCTTTATCATGCTAAGAGGAGCAGGAAAAAGCAAAAAATTTCAGAATTGCACCTTGCAATGCGGAGAAATTACTGTTTGTGCATTTACAATATTCATTGATTTTTGCCATTGAAAAACGTCCAGAAATGATTGAAGCTACTGATTGAATGAAAGGAGCTGGCATCTCACTCTCTTTGAATCTTCTTTATCATGCTAAGAGGAGCAGGAAAAAGCAAAAAATTTCAGAATTGCACCTTGCAATGCGGAGAAATTACTGTTTGTGCATTTACAATATTCATTGATTTTTGCCATTGAAAAACATGTTATTCATATACCAGAAATGTTTGAAGCTACTGACTGAATGAAAGGAGCTGGCACCTCACTCTCTTTGAATCTTCTTTATCATGCTAAGAGGAGCAGGAAAAAGCAAAAAATTTCAGAATTGCACCTTGCAATGCGGAGAAATTACTGTTTGTGCATTTACAATATTCATTGATTTTTGCCATTGAAAAACATCATGTTATTCATATACCAGAAATGTTTGAAGCTACTGACTGAATGAAAGGAGCTGGCATCTCACTCTCTTTGAATCTTCTTTATCATGCTAAGAGGAGCAGGAAAAAGCAAAAAATTTTAGAATTGCACATTGCAATGTGGAGAAATTACTGTTTGTGCATTTACAATATTCATTGATTTTTACCATTGAAAAACGTCCAGAAATGATTGAAGCTACTGACTGAATGAAAGTAGCTGGCATCTCACTCTCTTTGAATCTTCTTTATCATGCTAAGAGGAGCAGGAAAAAGCAAAAAATTTCAGACTTGCACCTTGCAATACGGAGAAATTACTGTTTGTGCATTTACAATATTCATTGATTTTTGCCATTGAAAAACATCATGTTATTCATATTCCAGAAATGTTTGAAGCTACTGACTGAATGAAAGGAGCTGGCATCTCACTCTCTTTGAATCTTCTTTATCATGCTAAGAGGAGCAGGAAAAAGCAAAAAATTTCAGAATTGCACCTTGCAATGCGGAGAAATTACTGTTTGTGCATTTACAATATTCATTGATTTTTGCCATTGAAAAACGTCCAGAAATGATTGAAGCTACTGACTGAATGAAAGGAGCTGGCATCTCACTCTCTTTGAATCTTCTTTATCATGCTAAGAGGAGCAGGAAAAAGCAAAAAATTTCAGAATTGCACCTTGCAATGCGGAGAAATTACTGTTTGTGCATTTACAATATTCATTGATTTTTGCCATTGAAAAACGTCCAGAAATGATTGAAGCTACTGACTGAATGAAAGGAGCTGGCATCTCACTCTCTTTGAATCTTCTTTATCATGCTAAGAGGAGCAGGAAAAAGCAAAAAATTTCAGAATTGCACCTTGCAATGCGGAGAAATTACTGTTTGTGCATTTACAATATTCATTGATTTTAGCCATTGAAAAACATCATGTTATTCATATACCAGAAATGTTTGAAGCTACTGACTGAATGAAAGGAGCTGACATCTCACTCTCTTTGAATCTTCTTTATCATGCTAAGAGGAGCAGGAAAAAGCAAAAAATTTCAGAATTGCACCTTGCAATGCGGAGAAATTACTGTTTGTGCATTTACAATATTCATTGATTTTAGCCATTGAAAAACATCATGTTATTCATATACCAGAAATGTTTGAAGCTACTGACTGAATGAAAGGAGATGACATCTCACTCTCTTTGAATCTTCTTTATCATGCTAAGAGGAGCAGGAAAAAGCAAAAAATTTCAGAATTGCACCTTGCAATGCGGAGAAATTACTGTTTGTGCATTTACAATATTCATTGATTTTTGCCATTGAAAAACGTCCAGAAATGATTGAAGCTACTGACTGAATGAAAGGAGCTGGCATCTCACTCTCTTTGAATCTTTTTTATCATGCTAAGAGGAGCAGGAAAAAGCAAAAAATTTCAGAATTGCACCTTGCAATGCGGAGAAATTACTGTTTGTGCATTTACAATATTCATTGATTTTTGCCATTGAAAAACATCATGTTATTCATATACCAGAAATGTTTGAAGCTACTGACTGAATGAAAGGAGCTGGCATCTCACTCTCTTTGAATCTTCTTTATCATGCTAAGAGGAGCAGGAAAAAGCAAAAAATTTCAGAATTGCACCTTGCAATGTGGAGAAATTACTGTTTGTGCATTTACAATATTCATTGATTTTTGCCATTGAAAAACATCATGTTATTCATATACCAGAAATGTTTGAAGCTACTGACTGAATGAAAGGAGCTGGCATCTCACTCTCTTTGAATCTTCTTTATCATGCTAAGAGGAGCAGGAAAAAGCAAAAAATTTCAGAATTGCACCTTGCAATGTGGAGAAATTACTGTTTGTGCATTTACAATATTCATTGATTTTTACCATTGAAAAACGTCCAGAAATGATTGAAGCTACTGACTGAATGAAAGTAGCTGGCATCTCACTCTCTTTGAATCTTCTTTATCATGCTAAGAGGAGCAGGAAAAAGCAAAAAATTTCAGACTTGCACCTTGCAATGCGGAGAAATTACTGTTTGTGCATTTACAATATTCATTGATTTTTGCCATTGAAAAACATCATGTTATTCATATACCAGAAATGTTTGAAGCTACTGACTGAATGAAAGGAGCTGGCATCTCACTCTATTTGAATCTTCTTTATCATGCTAAGAGGAGCAGGAAAAAGCAAAAAATTTCAGAATTGCACCTTGCAATGTGGAGAAATTACTGTTTGTGCATTTACAATATTCATTGATTTTTACCATTGAAAAACGTCCAGAAATGATTGAAGCTACTGACTGAATGAAAGTAGCTGGCATCTCACTCTCTTTGAATCTTCTTTATCATGCTAAGAGGAGCAGGAAAAACCTAAAAATTTCAGACTTGCACCTTGCAATGCGGAGAAATTACTGTTTGTGCATTTACAATATTCATTGATTTTTGCCATTGAAAAACATCATGTTATTCATATACCAGAAATGTTTGAAGCTACTGACTGAATCAAAGGAGCTGGCATCTCACTCTCTTTGAATCTTCTTTATCATGCTAAGAGGAGCAGGAAAAAGCAAAAAAATTCAGAATTGCACCTTGCAATGTGGAGAAATTACTGTTTGTGCATTTACAATATTCATTGATTTTTACCATTGAAAAACGTCCAGAAATGATTGAAGCTACTGACTGAATGAAAGTAGCTGGCATCTCACTCTCTTTGAATCTTCTTTATCATGCTAAGAGGAGCAGGAAAAAGCAAAAAATTTCAGACTTGCACCTTGCAATGCGGAGAAATTACTGTTTGTGCATTTACAATATTCATTGATTTTTGCCATTGAAAAACATCATGTTATTCATATACCAGAAATGTTTGAAGCTACTGACTGAATCAAAGGAGCTGGCATCTCACTCTCTTTGAATCTTCTTTATCATGCTAAGAGGAGCAGGAAAAAGCAAAAAATTTCAGAATTGCACCTTGCAATGCGGAGAAATTACTGTTTGTGCATTTACAATATTCATTGATTTTTGCCATTGAAAAACGTCCTGAAATGATTGAAGCTACTGACTGAATGAAAGGAGCTGGCATCTCACTCTCTTTGAATCTTCTTTATCATGCTAAGAGGAGCAGGAAAAAGCAAAAAATTTCAGAATTGCACCTTGCAATGCGGAGAAATTACTGTTTGTGCATTTACAATATTCATTGATTTTTGCCATTGAAAAACGTCCAGAAATGATTGAAGCTACTGATTGAATGAAAGGAGCTGGCATCTCACTCTCTTTGAATCTTCTTTATCATGCTAAGAGGAGCAGGAAAAAGCAAAAAATTTCAGAATTGCACCTTGCAATGCGGAGAAATTACTGTTTGTGCATTTACAATATTCATTGATTTTTGCCATTGAAAAACATGTTATTCATATACCAGAAATGTTTGAAGCTACTGACTGAATGAAAGGAGCTGGCACCTCACTCTCTTTGAATCTTCTTTATCATGCTAAGAGGAGCAGGAAAAAGCAAAAAATTTCAGAATTGCACCTTGCAATGCGGAGAAATTACTGTTTGTGCATTTACAATATTCATTGATTTTTGCCATTGAAAAACATCATGTTATTCATATACCAGAAATGTTTGAAGCTACTGACTGAATGAAAGGAGTTGGCATCTCACTCTCTTTGAATCTTCTTTATCATGCTAAGAGGAGCAGGAAAAAGCAAAAAATTTCAGAATTGCACCTTGCAATGCGGAGAAATTACTGTTTGTGCATTTACAATATTCATTGATTTTTGCCATTGAAAAACATCATGTTATTCATATACCAGAAATGTTTGAAGCTACTGACTGAATGAAAGGAGCTGGCATCTCACTCTCTTTGAATCTTCTTTATCATGCTAAGAGGAGCAGGAAAAAGCAAAAAATTTTAGAATTGCACATTGCAATGTGGAGAAATTACTGTTTGTGCATTTACAATATTCATTGATTTTTACCATTGAAAAACGTCCAGAAATGATTGAAGCTACTGACTGAATGAAAGTAGCTGGCATCTCACTCTCTTTGAATCTTCTTTATCATGCTAAGAGGAGCAGGAAAAAGCAAAAAATTTCAGACTTGCACCTTGCAATGCGGAGAAATTACTGTTTGTGCATTTACAATATTCATTGATTTTTGCCATTGAAAAACATCATGTTATTCATATTCCAGAAATGTTTGAAGCTACTGACTGAATGAAAGGAGCTGGCATCTCACTCTCTTTGAATCTTCTTTATCATGCTAAGAGGAGCAGGAAAAAGCAAAAAATTTCAGAATTGCACCTTGCAATGCGGAGAAATTACTGTTTGTGCATTTACAATATTCATTGATTTTTGCCATTGAAAAACGTCCAGAAATGATTGAAGCTACTGACTGAATGAAAGGAGCTGGCATCTCACTCTCTTTGAATCTTCTTTATCATGCTAAGAGGAGCAGGAAAAAGCAAAAAATTTCAGAATTGCACCTTGCAATGCGGAGAAATTACTGTTTGTGCATTTACAATATTCATTGATTTTTGCCATTGAAAAACGTCCAGAAATGATTGAAGCTACTGACTGAATGAAAGGAGCTGGCATCTCACTCTCTTTGAATCTTCTTTATCATGCTAAGAGGAGCAGGAAAAAGCAAAAAATTTCAGAATTGCACCTTGCAATGCGGAGAAATTACTGTTTGTGCATTTACAATATTCATTGATTTTAGCCATTGAAAAACATCATGTTATTCATATACCAGAAATGTTTGAAGCTACTGACTGAATGAAAGGAGCTGACATCTCACTCTCTTTGAATCTTCTTTATCATGCTAAGAGGAGCAGGAAAAAGCAAAAAATTTCAGAATTGCACCTTGCAATGCGGAGAAATTACTGTTTGTGCATTTACAATATTCATTGATTTTTGCCATTGAAAAACGTCCAGAAATGATTGAAGCTTCTGACTGAATGAAAGGAGCTGGCATCTCACTCTCTTTGAATCTTTTTTATCATGCTAAGAGGAGCAGGAAAAAGCAAAAAATTTCAGAATTGCACCTTGCAATGCGGAGAAATTACTGTTTGTGCATTTACAATATTCATTGATTTTTGCCATTGAAAAACATCATGTTATTCATATACCAGAAATGTTTGAAGCTACTGACTGAATGAAAGGAGCTGGCATCTCACTCTCTTTGAATCTTCTTTATCATGCTAAGAGGAGCAGGAAAAAGCAAAAAATTTCAGAATTGCACCTTGCAATGTGGAGAAATTACTGTTTGTGCATTTACAATATTCATTGATTTTTGCCATTGAAAAACATCATGTTATTCATATACCAGAAATGTTTGAAGCTACTGACTGAATGAAAGGAGCTGGCATCTCACTCTCTTTGAATCTTCTTTATCATGCTAAGAGGAGCAGGAAAAAGCAAAAAATTTCAGAATTGCACCTTGCAATGTGGAGAAATTACTGTTTGTGCATTTACAATATTCATTGATTTTTACCATTGAAAAACGTCCAGAAATGATTGAAGCTACTGACTGAATGAAAGTAGCTGGCATCTCACTCTCTTTGAATCTTCTTTATCATGCTAAGAGGAGCAGGAAAAAGCAAAAAATTTCAGACTTGCACCTTGCAATGCGGAGAAATTACTGTTTGTGCATTTACAATATTCATTGATTTTTGCCATTGAAAAACATCATGTTATTCATATACCAGAAATGTTTGAAGCTACTGACTGAATGAAAGGAGCTGGCATCTCACTCTCTTTGAATCTTCTTTATCATGCTAAGAGGAGCAGGAAAAAGCAAAAAATTTCAGAATTGCACCTTGCAATGTGGAGAAATTACTGTTTGTGCATTTACAATATTCATTGATTTTTACCATTGAAAAACGTCCAGAAATGATTGAAGCTACTGACTGAATGAAAGTAGCTGGCATCTCACTCTCTTTGAATCTTCTTTATCATGCTAAGAGGAGCAGGAAAAAGCAAAAAATTTCAGACTTGCACCTTGCAATGCGGAGAAATTACTGTTTGTGCATTTACAATATTCATTGATTTTTGCCATTGAAAAACATCATGTTATTCATATACCAGAAATGTTTGAAGCTACTGACTGAATCAAAGGAGCTGGCATCTCACTCTCTTTGAATCTTCTTTATCATGCTAAGAGGAGCAGGAAAAAGCAAAAAATTTCAGAATTGCACCTTGCAATGCGGAGAAATTACTGTTTGTGCATTTACAATATTCATTGATTTTTGCCATTGTAAAACGTCCAGAAATGATTGAAGCTACTGACTGAATGAAAGGAGCTGGCATCTCACTCTCTTTGAATCTTCTTTATCATGCTAAGAGGAGCAGGAAAAAGCAAAAAATTTCAGAATTGCACCTTGCAATGCGGAGAAATTACTGTTTGTGCATTTACAATATTCATTGATTTTTGCCATTGAAAAACGTCCAGAAATGATTGAAGCTACTGACTGAATGAAAGGAGCTGGCATCTCACTCTCTTTGAATCTTCTTTATCATGCTAAGAGGAGCAGGAAAAAGCAAAAAATTTCAGAATTGCACCTTGCAATGCGGAGAAATTACTGTTTGTGCATTTACAATATTCATTGATTTTTGCCATTGAAAAACATGTTATTCATATACCAGAAATGTTTGAAGCTACTGACTGAATGAAAGGAGCTGGCACCTCACTCTCCTTGAATCTTCTTTATCATGCTAAGAGGAGCGGGAAAAAGCAAAAAATTTCAGAATTGCACCTTGCAATGCGGAGAAATTACTGTTTGTGCATTTACAATATTCATTGATTTTTGCCATTGAAAAACGTCCAGAAATGATTGAAGGTACTGACTGAATGAAAGGAGCTGGCATCTCACTCTCTTTGAATCTTCTTTATCATGCTAAGAGGAGCAGGAAAAAGCAAAAAATTTCAGAATTGCACCTTGCAATGCGGAGAAATTACTGTTTGTGCATTTACAATATTCATTGATTTTTGCCATTGAAAAACGTCCAGAAATGATTGAAGCTACTGACTGAATGAAAGGAGCTGGCATCTCACTCTCTTTGAATCTTCTTTATCATGCTAAGAGGAGCAGGAAAAAGCAAAAAATTTCAGAATTGCACCTTGCAATGCGGAGAAATTACTGTTTGTGCATTTACAATATTCATTGATTTTTGCCATTGAAAAACATCATGTTATTCATATACCAGAAATGTTTGAAGCTACTGACTGAATGAAAGGAGTTGGCATCTCACTCTCTTTGAATCTTCTTTATCATGCTAAGAGGAGCAGGAAAAAGCAAAAAAATTCAGAATTGCACCTTGCAATGTGGAGAAATTACTGTTTGTGCATTTATAATATTCATTGATTTTTACCATTGAAAAACGTCCAGAAATGATTGAAGCTACTGACTGAATGAAAGTAGCTGGCATCTCACTCTCTTTGAATCTTCTTTATCATGCTAAGAGGAGCAGGAAAAAGCAAAAAATTTCAGACTTGCACCTTGCAATGCGGAGAAATTACTGTTTGTGCATTTACAATATTCATTGATTTTTGCCATTGAAAAACATCATGTTATTCATATACCAGAAATGTTTGAAGCTACTGACTGAATGAAAGGAGCTGGCATCTCACTCTCTTTGAATCTTCTTTATCATGCTAAGAGGAGCAGGAAAAAGCAAAAAATTTCAGAATTGCACCTTGCAATGTGGAGAAATTACTGTTTGTGCATTTACAATATTCATTGATTTTTACCATTGAAAAACGTCCAGAAATGATTGAAGCTACTGACTGAATGAAAGGAGCTGGCATCTCACTCTCTTTGAATCTTCTTTATCATGCTAAGAGGAGCAGGAAAAAGCAAAAAATTTCAGAATTGCACCTTGCAATGCGGAGAAATTACTGTTTGTGCATTTACAATATTCATTGATTTTTGCCATTGAAAAACATGTTATTCATATACCAGAAATGTTTGAAGCTACTGACTGAATGAAAGGAGCTGGCACCTCACTCTCTTTGAATCTTTTTTATCATGCTAAGAGGAGCGGGAAAAAGCAAAAAATTTCAGAATTGCACCTTGCAATGCGGAGAAATTACTGTTTGTGCATTTACAATATTCATTGATTTTTGCCATTGAAAAACGTCCAGAAATGATTGAAGGTACTGACTGAATGAAAGGAGCTGGCATCTCACTCTCTTTGAATCTTCTTTATCATGCTAAGAGGAGCAGGAAAAAGCAAAAAATTTCAGAATTGCACCTTGCAATGCGGAGAAATTACTGTTTGTGCATTTACAATATTCATTGATTTTTGCCATTGAAAAACGTCCAGAAATGATTGAAGCTACTGACTGAATGAAAGGAGCTGGCATCTCACTCTCTTTGAATCTTCTTTATCATGCTAAGAGGAGCAGGAAAAAGCAAAAAATTTCAGAATTGCACCTTGCAATGCGGAGAAATTACTGTTTGTGCATTTACAATATTCATTGATTTTTGCCATTGAAAAACATCATGTTATTCATATACCAGAAATGTTTGAAGCTACTGACTGAATGAAAGGAGCTGGCATCTCACTCTCTTTGAATCTTCTTTATCATGCTAAGAGGAGCAGGAAAAAGCAAAAAATTTTAGAATTGCACATTGCAATGTGGAGAAATTACTGTTTGTGCATTTACAATATTCATTGATTTTTACCATTGAAAAACGTCCAGAAATGATGGAAGCTACTGACTGAATGAAAGGAGCTGGCATCTCACTCTCTTTGAATCTTCTTTATCATGCTAAGAGGAGCAGGAAAAAGCAAAAAATTTCAGACTTGCACCTTGCAATGCGGAGAAATTACTGTTTGTGCATTTACAATATTCATTGATTTTTGCCATTGAAAAACATCATGTTATTCATATACCAGAAATGTTTGAAGCTACTGACTGAATCAAAGGAGCTGGCATCTCACTCTCTTTGAATCTTCTTTATCATGCTAAGAGGAGCAGGAAAAAGCAAAAAATTTCAGAATTGCACCTTGCAATGCGGAGAAATTACTGTTTGTGCATTTACAATATTCATTGATTTTTGCCATTGAAAAACGTCCAGAAATGATTGAAGCTACTGACTGAATGAAAGGAGCTGGCATCTCACTCTCTTTGAATCTTCTTTATCATGCTAAGAGGAGCAGGAAAAAGCAAAAAATTTCAGAATTGCACCTTGCAATGCGGAGAAATTACTGTTTGTGCATTTACAATATTCATTGATTTTTGCCATTGAAAAACGTCCAGAAATGATTGAAGCTACTGACTGAATGAAAGGAGCTGGCATCTCACTCTCTTTGAATCTTCTTTATCATGCTAAGAGGAGCAGGAAAAAGCAAAAAATTTCAGAATTGCACCTTGCAATGCGGAGAAATTACTGTTTGTGCATTTACAATATTCATTGATTTTTGCCATTGAAAAACATGTTATTCATATACCAGAAATGTTTGAAGCTACTGACTGAATGAAAGGAGCTGGCACCTCACTCTCTTTGAATCTTCTTTATCATGCTAAGAGGAGCGGGAAAAAGCAAAAAATTTCAGAATTGCACCTTGCAATGCGGAGAAATTACTGTTTGTGCATTTACAATATTCATTGATTTTTGCCATTGAAAAACGTCCAGAAATGATTGAAGGTACTGACTGAATGAAAGGAGCTGGCATCTCACTCTCTTTGAATCTTCTTTATCATGCTAAGAGGAGCAGGAAAAAGCAAAAAATTTCAGAATTGCACCTTGCAATGCGGAGAAATTACTGTTTGTGCATTTACAATATTCATTGATTTTTGCCATTGAAAAACGTCCAGAAATGATTGAAGCTACTGACTGAATGAAAGGAGCTGGCATCTCACTCTCTTTGAATCTTCTTTATCATGCTAAGAGGAGCAGGAAAAAGCAAAAAATTTCAGAATTGCACCTTGCAATGCGGAGAAATTACTGTTTGTGCATTTACAATATTCATTGATTTTTGCCATTGAAAAACGTCCAGAAATGATTGAAGCTACTGACTGAATGAAAGGAGCTGGCATCTCACTCTCTTTGAATCTTCTTTATCATGCTAAGAGGAGCAGGAAAAAGCAAAAAATTTCAGAATTGCACCTTGCAATGCGGAGAAATTACTGTTTGTGCATTTACAATATTCATTGATTTTTGCCATTGAAAAACATCATGTTATTCATATACCAGAAATGTTTGAAGCTACTGACTGAATGAAAGGAGTTGGCATCTCACTCTCTTTGAATCTTCTTTATCATGCTAAGAGGAGCAGGAAAAAGCAAAAAATTTCAGAATTGCACCTTGCAATGCGGAGAAATTACTGTTTGTGCATTTACAATATTCATTGATTTTTGCCATTGAAAAACATCATGTTATTCATATACCAGAAATGTTTGAAGCTACTGACTGAATGAAAGGAGCTGGCATCTCACTCTCTTTGAATCTTCTTTATCATGCTAAGAGGAGCAGGAAAAAGCAAAAAATTTTAGAATTGCACATTGCAATGTGGAGAAATTACTGTTTGTGCATTTACAATATTCATTGATTTTTACCATTGAAAAACGTCCAGAAATGATGGAAGCTACTGACTGAATGAAAGTAGCTGGCATCTCACTCTCTTTGAATCTTCTTTATCATGCTAAGAGGAGCAGGAAAAAGCAAAAAATTTCAGACTTGCACCTTGCAATGCGGAGAAATTACTGTTTGTGCATTTACAATATTCATTGATTTTTGCCATTGAAAAACATCATGTTATTCATATACCAGAAATGTTTGAAGCTACTGACTGAATCAAAGGAGCTGGCATCTCACTCTCTTTGAATCTTCTTTATCATGCTAAGAGGAGCAGGAAAAAGCAAAAAATTTCAGAATTGCACCTTGCAATGCGGAGAAATTACTGTTTGTGCATTTACAATATTCATTGATTTTTGCCATTGAAAAACGTCCAGAAATGATTGAAGCTACTGACTGAATGAAAGGAGCTGGCATCTCACTCTCTTTGAATCTTCTTTATCATGCTAAGAGGAGCAGGAAAAAGCAAAAAATTTCAGAATTGCACCTTGCAATGCGGAGAAATTACTGTTTGTGCATTTACAATATTCATTGATTTTTGCCATTGAAAAACGTCCAGAAATGATTGAAGCTACTGACTGAATGAAAGGAGCTGGCATCTCACTCTCTTTGAATCTTCTTTATCATGCTAAGAGGAGCAGGAAAAAGCAAAAAATTTCAGAATTGCACCTTGCAATGCGGAGAAATTACTGTTTGTGCATTTACAATATTCATTGATTTTTGCCATTGAAAAACATGTTATTCATATACCAGAAATGTTTGAAGCTACTGACTGAATGAAAGGAGCTGGCACCTCACTCTCTTTGAATCTTCTTTATCATGCTAAGAGGAGCGGGAAAAAGCAAAAAATTTCAGAATTGCACCTTGCAATGCGGAGAAATTACTGTTTGTGCATTTACAATATTCATTGATTTTTGCCATTGAAAAACGTCCAGAAATGATTGAAGGTACTGACTGAATGAAAGGAGCTGGCATCTCACTCTCTTTGAATCTTCTTTATCATGCTAAGAGGAGCAGGAAAAAGCAAAAAATTTCAGAATTGCACCTTGCAATGCGGAGAAATTACTGTTTGTGCATTTACAATATTCATTGATTTTTGCCATTGAAAAACGTCCAGAAATGATTGAAGCTACTGACTGAATGAAAGGAGCTGGCATCTCACTCTCTTTGAATCTTCTTTATCATGCTAAGAGGAGCAGGAAAAAGCAAAAAATTTCAGAATTGCACCTTGCAATGCGGAGAAATTACTGTTTGTGCATTTACAATATTCATTGATTTTTGCCATTGAAAAACATCATGTTATTCATATACCAGAAATGTTTGAAGCTACTGACTGAATGAAAGGAGTTGGCATCTCACTCTCTTTGAATCTTCTTTATCATGCTAAGAGGAGCAGGAAAAAGCAAAAAATTTCAGAATTGCACCTTGCAATGCGGAGAAATTACTGTTTGTGCATTTACAATATTCATTGATTTTTGCCATTGAAAAACATCATGTTATTCATATACCAGAAATGTTTGAAGCTACTGACTGAATGAAAGGAGCTGGCATCTCACTCTCTTTGAATCTTCTTTATCATGCTAAGAGGAGCAGGAAAAAGCAAAAAATTTTAGAATTGCACATTGCAATGTGGAGAAATTAATGTTTGTGCATTTACAATATTCATTGATTTTTACCATTGAAAAACGTCCAGAAATGATTGAAGCTACTGACTGAATGAAAGTAGCTGGCATCTCACTCTCTTTGAATCTTCTTTATCATGCTAAGAGGAGCAGGAAAAAGCAAAAAATTTCAGACTTGCACCTTGCAATGCGGAGAAATTACTGTTTGTGCATTTACAATATTCATTGATCTTTGCCATTGAAAAACATCATGTTATTCATATACCAGAAATGTTTGAAGCTACTGACTGAATGAAAGGAGCTGGCATCTCACTCTCTTTGAATCTTCTTTATCATGCTAAGAGGAGCAGGAAAAAGCAAAAAATTTCAGAATTGCACCTTGCAATGCGGAGAAATTACTGTTTGTGCATTTACAATATTCATTGATTTTTGCCATTGAAAAACGTCCAGAAATGATTGAAGCTACTGACTGAATGAAAGGAGCTGGCATCTCACTCTCTTTGAATCTTCTTTATCATGCTAAGAGGAGCAGGAAAAAGCAAAAAATTTCAGAATTGCACCTTGCAATGCGGAGAAATTACTGTTTGTGCATTTACAATATTCATTGATTTTTGCCATTGAAAAACGTCCAGAAATGATTGAAGCTACTGACTGAATGAAAGGAGCTGGCATCTCACTCTCTTTGAATCTTCTTTATCATGCTAAGAGGAGCAGGAAAAAGCAAAAAATTTCAGAATTGCACCTTGCAATGCGGAGAAATTACTGTTTGTGCATTTACAATATTCATTGATTTTTGCCATTGAAAAACATGTTATTCATATACCAGAAATGTTTGAAGCTACTGACTGAATGAAAGGAGCTGGCACCTCACTCTCTTTGAATCTTCTTTATCATGCTAAGAGGAGCGGGAAAAAGCAAAAAATTTCAGAATTGCACCTTGCAATGCGGAGAAATTACTGTTTGTGCATTTACAATATTCATTGATTTTTGCCATTGAAAAATGTCCAGAAATGATTGAAGGTACTGACTGAATGAAAGGAGCTGGCATCTCATTCTCTTTGAATCTTCTTTATCATGCTAAGAGGAGCAGGAAAAAGCAAAAAATTTCAGAATTGCACCTTGCAATGCGGAGAAATTACTGTTTGTGCATTTACAATATTCATTGATTTTTGCCATTGAAAAACGTCCAGAAATGATTGAAGCTACTGACTGAATGAAAGGAGCTGGCATCTCACTCTCTTTGAATCTTCTTTATCATGCTAAGAGGAGCAGGAAAAAGCAAAAAATTTCAGAATTGCACCTTGCAATGCGGAGAAATTACTGTTTGTGCATTTACAATATTCATTGATTTTTGCCATTGAAAAACATCATGTTATTCATATACCAGAAATGTTTGAAGCTACTGACTGAATGAAAGGAGCTGGCATCTCACTCTCTTTGAATCTTCTTTATCATGCTAAGAGGAGCAGGAAAAAGCAAAAAATTTTAGAATTGCACATTGCAATGTGGAGAAATTACTGTTTGTGCATTTACAATATTCATTGATTTTTACCATTGAAAAACGTCCAGAAATGATTGAAGCTACTGACTGAATGAAAGTAGCTGGCATCTCACTCTCTTTGAATCTTCTTTATCATGCTAAGAGGAGCAGGAAAAAGCAAAAAATTTCAGACTTGCACCTTGCAATGCGGAGAAATTACTGTTTGTGCATTTACAATATTCATTGATTTTTGCCATTGAAAAACATCATGTTATTCATATACCAGAAATGTTTGAAGCTACTGACTGAATGAAAGGAGCTGGCATCTCACTCTCTTTGAATCTTCTTTATCATGCTAAGAGGAGCAGGAAAAAGCAAAAAATTTCAGAATTGCACCTTGCAATGCGGAGAAATTACTGTTTGTGCATTTACAATATTCATTGATTTTTGCCTTTGAAAAACGTCCAGAAATGATTGAAGCTACTGACTGAATGAAAGGAGCTGGCATCTCACTCTCTTTGAATCTTCTTTATCATGCTAAGAGGAGCAGGAAAAAGCAAAAAATTTCAGAATTGCACCTTGCAATGCGGAGAAATTACTGTTTGTGCATTTACAATATTCATTGATTTTTGCCATTGAAAAACGTCCAGAAATGATTGAAGCTACTGACTGAATGAAAGGAGCTGGCATCTCACTCTCTTTGATTCTTCTTTATCATGCTAAGAGGAGCAGGAAAAAGCAAAAAATTTCAGAATTGCACCTTGCAATGCGGAGAAATTACTGTTTGTGCATTTACAATATTCATTGATTTTTGCCATTGAAAAACATGTTATTCATATACCAGAAATGTTTGAAGCTACTGACTGAATGAAAGGAGCTGGCACCTCACTCTCTTTGAATCTTCTTTATCATGCTAAGAGGAGCAGGAAAAAGCAAAAAATTTCAGAATTGCACCTTGCAATGCGGAGAAATTACTGTTTGTGCATTTACAATATTCATTGATTTTTGCCATTGAAAAACGTCCAGAAATGATTGAAGCTACTGACTGAATGAAAGGAGCTGGCATCTCACTCTCTTTGAATCTTCTTTATCATGCTAAGAGGAGCAGGAAAACGCAAAAAATTTCAGAATTGCACCTTGCAATGCGGAGAAATTACTGTTTGTGCATTTACAATATTCATTGATTTTTGCCATTGAAAAACGTCCAGAAATGATTGAAGCTACTGACTGAATGAAAGGAGCTGACATCTCACTCTCTTTGAATCTTCTTTATCATGCTAAGAGGAGCAGGAAAAAGCAAAAAATTTCAGAATTGCACCTTGCAATGCGGAGAAATTACAGTTTGTGCATTTACAATATTCATTGATTTTTGCCATTGAAAAACATCCAGAAATGATTGAAGCTACTGACTGAATGAAAGAAGCTGGCATCTCACTCTCTTTGAATCTTCTTTATCATGCTAAGAGGAGCAGGAAAAAGCAAAAAATTTCAGAATTGCACCTTGCAATGCGGAGAAATTACTGTTTGTGCATTTACAATATTCATTGATTTTTGCCATTGAAAAACATCATGTTATTCATATACCAGAAATGTTTGAAGCTACTGACTGAATGAAAGGAGCTGGCATCTCACTCTCTTTGAATCTTCTTTATCATGCTAAGAGGAGCAGGAAAAAGCAAAAAATTTCAGAATTGCACCTTGCAATGTCGAGAAATTACTGTTTGTGCATTTACAATATTCATTGATTTTTACCATTGAAAAAGGTCCAGAAATGATTGAAGCTACTGACTGAATGAAAGTAGCTGGCATCTCACTCTCTTTGAATCTTCTTTATCATGCTAAGAGGAGCAGGAAAAAGCAAAAAATTTCAGACTTGCACCTTGCAATGCGGAGAAATTACTGTTTGTGCATTTACAATATTCATTGATTTTTGCCATTGAAAAACATCATGTTATTCATATACCAGAAATGTTTGAAGCTACTGACTGAATGAAAGGAGCTGGCATCTCACTCTCTTTGAATCTTCTTTATCATGCTAAGAGGAGCAGGAAAAAGCAAAAAATTTCAGACTTGCACCTTGCAATGCGGAGAAATTACTGTTTGTGCATTTACAATATTCATTGATTTTTGCCATTGAAAAACATCATGTTATTCATATACCAGAAATGTTTGAAGCTACTGACTGAATGAAAGGAGCTGGCATCTCACTCTCTTTGAATCTTCTTTATCATGCTAAGAGGAGCAGGAAAAAGCAAAAAATTTCAGAATTGCACCTTGCAATGCGGAGAAATTACTGTTTGTGCATTTACAATATTCATTGATTTTTGCCATTGAAAAACGTCCAGAAATGATTGAAGGTACTGACTGAATGAAAGGAGCTGGCATCTCACTCTCTTTGAATCTTCTTTATCATGCTAAGAGGAGCAGGAAAAAGCAAAAAATTTCAGAATTGCACCTTGCAATGCGGAGAAATTACTGTTTGTGCATTAACAATATTCATTGATTTTTGCCATTGAAAAACGTCCAGAAATGATTGAAGCTACTGACTGAATGAAAGGAGCTGGCATCTCACTCTCTTTGAATCTTCTTTATCATGCTAAGAGGAGAAGGAAAAAGCAAAAAATTTCAGAATTGCACCTTGCAATGCGGAGAAATTACAGTTTGTGCATTTACAATATTCATTGATTTTTGCCATTGAAAAACGTCCAGAAATGATTGAAGCTACTGACTGAATGAAAGGAGCTGGCATCTCACTCTCTTTGAATCTTCTTTATCATGCTAAGAGGAGCAGGAAAAAGCAAAAAATTTCAGAATTGCACCTTGCAATGCGGAGAAATTACTGTTTGTGCATTTACAATATTCGTTGATTTTTGCCATTGAAAAACGTCCAGAAATGATTGAAGCTACTGACTGAATGAAAGGAGCTGGCATCTCACTCTCTTTGAATCTTCTTTATCATGCTAAGAGGAGCAGGAAAAAGCAAAAAATTTCAGAATTGCACCTTGCAATGCGGAGAAATTACAGTTTGTGCATTTACAATATTCATTGATTTTTGCCATTGAAAAACGTCCAGAAATGATTGAAGCTACTGACTGAATGAAAGGAGCTGGCATCTCACTCTCTTTGAATCTTCTTTATCATGCTAAGAGGAGCAGGAAAAAGCAAAAAATTTCAGAATTGCACCTTGCAATGCGGAGAAATTACTGTTTGTGCATTTACAATATTCATTGATTTTTGCGATTGAAAAACATCATGTTATTCATATACCAGAAATGATTGAAGCTACTGACTGAACGAAAGGAGCTGGCATCTCACTCTCTTTGAATCTTCTTTATCATGCTAAGAGGAGCAGGAAAAAGTAAAAAATTTCAGAATTGCACCTTGCAATGCGGAGAAATTACTGTTTGTGCATTTACAATATTCAATGATTTTTGCCATTGAAAAACGTCCAGAAATGATTGAAGCTACTGACTGAATGAAAGATGCTGGCATCTCACTCTCTTTGAATCTTGTTTATCATGCTAAGAGGAGCAGGAAAAAGCAAAAAATTTCAGAATTGCACCTTGCAATGCGGAGAAATTACTGTTTGTGCATTTACAATATTCATTGATTTTTGCCATTGAAAAACGTCCAGAAATGATTGAAGCTACTGACTGAATGAAAGGAGCTGGCATCTCACTCTCTTTGAATCTTCTTTATCATGCTAAGAGGAGCAGGAAAAAACAAAAAATTTCAGAATTGCACCTTGCAATGCGGAGAAATTACTGTTTGTGCATTTACAATATTCATTGATTTTTGCTATTGAAAAACATCATGTTATTCATATACCAGAAATGATTGAAGCTACTGACTGAATGAAAGGAGCTGGCATCTCACTCTCTTTGAATCTTCTTTATCATGCTAAGAGGAGCAGGAAAAAGCAAAAAATTTCAGAATTGCACCTTGCAATGCGGAGAAATTACAGTTTGTGCATTTACAATATTCATTGATTTTTGCCATTGAAAAACGTCCAGAAATGATTGAAGCTACTGACTGAATGAAAGGAGCTGGCATCTCACTCTCTTTGAATCTTCTTTATCATGCTAAGAGGAGCAGGAAAAAACAAAAAATTTCAGAATTGCACCTTGCAATGCGGAGAAATTACTGTTTGTGCATTTACAATATTCATTGATTTTTGCTATTGAAAAACATCATGTTATTCATATACCAGAAATGATTGAAGCTACTGACTGAATGAAAGGAGCTGGCATCTCACTCTCTTTGAATCTTCTTTATCATGCTAAGAGGAGCAGGAAAAAGCAAAAAATTTCAGAATTGCACCTTGCAATGCGGAGAAATTACAGTTTGTGCATTTACAATATTCATTGATTTTTGCCATTGAAAAACATCATGTTATTCATATACCAGAAATGTTTGAAGCTACTGACTGAATGAAAGGAGCTGGCATCTCACTCTCTTTGAATCTTCTTTATCATGCTAAGAGGAGCAGGAAAAAGCAAAAAATTTCAGAATTGCACCTTGCAATGCGGAGAAATTACTGTTTGTGCATTTACAATATTCATTGATTTTTGCCTTTGAAAAACGTCCAGAAATGATTGAAGCTACTGACTGAATGAAAGGAGCTGGCATCTCACTCTCTTTGAATCTTCTTTATCATGCTAAGAGGAGCAGGAAAAAGCAAAAAATTTCAGAATTGCACCTTGCAATGCGGAGAAATTACTGTTTGTGCATTTACAATATTCATTGATTTTTGCCATTGAAAAACGTCCAGAAATGATTGAAGCTACTGACTGAATGAAAGGAGCTGGCATCTCACTCTCTTTGATTCTTCTTTATCATGCTAAGAGGAGCAGGAAAAAGCAAAAAATTTCAGAATTGCACCTTGCAATGCGGAGAAATTACTGTTTGTGCATTTACAATATTCATTGATTTTTGCCATTGAAAAACATGTTATTCATATACCAGAAATGTTTGAAGCTACTGACTGAATGAAAGGAGCTGGCACCTCACTCTCTTTGAATCTTCTTTATCATGCTAAGAGGAGCAGGAAAAAGCAAAAAATTTCAGAATTGCACCTTGCAATGCGGAGAAATTACTGTTTGTGCATTTACAATATTCATTGATTTTTGCCATTGAAAAACGTCCAGAAATGATTGAAGCTACTGACTGAATGAAAGGAGCTGGCATCTCACTCTCTTTGAATCTTCTTTATCATGCTAAGAGGAGCAGGAAAACGCAAAAAATTTCAGAATTGCACCTTGCAATGCGGAGAAATTACTGTTTGTGCATTTACAATATTCATTGATTTTTGCCATTGAAAAACGTCCAGAAATGATTGAAGCTACTGACTGAATGAAAGGAGCTGACATCTCACTCTCTTTGAATCTTCTTTATCATGCTAAGAGGAGCAGGAAAAAGCAAAAAATTTCAGAATTGCACCTTGCAATGCGGAGAAATTACAGTTTGTGCATTTACAATATTCATTGATTTTTGCCATTGAAAAACATCCAGAAATGATTGAAGCTACTGACTGAATGAAAGAAGCTGGCATCTCACTCTCTTTGAATCTTCTTTATCATGCTAAGAGGAGCAGGAAAAAGCAAAAAATTTCAGAATTGCACCTTGCAATGCGGAGAAATTACTGTTTGTGCATTTACAATATTCATTGATTTTTGCCATTGAAAAACATCATGTTATTCATATACCAGAAATGTTTGAAGCTACTGACTGAATGAAAGGAGCTGGCATCTCACTCTCTTTGAATCTTCTTTATCATGCTAAGAGGAGCAGGAAAAAGCAAAAAATTTCAGAATTGCACCTTGCAATGTCGAGAAATTACTGTTTGTGCATTTACAATATTCATTGATTTTTACCATTGAAAAAGGTCCAGAAATGATTGAAGCTACTGACTGAATGAAAGTAGCTGGCATCTCACTCTCTTTGAATCTTCTTTATCATGCTAAGAGGAGCAGGAAAAAGCAAAAAATTTCAGACTTGCACCTTGCAATGCGGAGAAATTACTGTTTGTGCATTTACAATATTCATTGATTTTTGCCATTGAAAAACATCATGTTATTCATATACCAGAAATGTTTGAAGCTACTGACTGAATGAAAGGAGCTGGCATCTCACTCTCTTTGAATCTTCTTTATCATGCTAAGAGGAGCAGGAAAAAGCAAAAAATTTCAGACTTGCACCTTGCAATGCGGAGAAATTACTGTTTGTGCATTTACAATATTCATTGATTTTTGCCATTGAAAAACATCATGTTATTCATATACCAGAAATGTTTGAAGCTACTGACTGAATGAAAGGAGCTGGCATCTCACTCTCTTTGAATCTTCTTTATCATGCTAAGAGGAGCAGGAAAAAGCAAAAAATTTCAGAATTGCACCTTGCAATGCGGAGAAATTACTGTTTGTGCATTTACAATATTCATTGATTTTTGCCATTGAAAAACGTCCAGAAATGATTGAAGGTACTGACTGAATGAAAGGAGCTGGCATCTCACTCTCTTTGAATCTTCTTTATCATGCTAAGAGGAGCAGGAAAAAGCAAAAAATTTCAGAATTGCACCTTGCAATGCGGAGAAATTACTGTTTGTGCATTAACAATATTCATTGATTTTTGCCATTGAAAAACGTCCAGAAATGATTGAAGCTACTGACTGAATGAAAGGAGCTGGCATCTCACTCTCTTTGAATCTTCTTTATCATGCTAAGAGGAGAAGGAAAAAGCAAAAAATTTCAGAATTGCACCTTGCAATGCGGAGAAATTACAGTTTGTGCATTTACAATATTCATTGATTTTTGCCATTGAAAAACGTCCAGAAATGATTGAAGCTACTGACTGAATGAAAGGAGCTGGCATCTCACTCTCTTTGAATCTTCTTTATCATGCTAAGAGGAGCAGGAAAAAGCAAAAAATTTCAGAATTGCACCTTGCAATGCGGAGAAATTACTGTTTGTGCATTTACAATATTCGTTGATTTTTGCCATTGAAAAACGTCCAGAAATGATTGAAGCTACTGACTGAATGAAAGGAGCTGGCATCTCACTCTCTTTGAATCTTCTTTATCATGCTAAGAGGAGCAGGAAAAAGCAAAAAATTTCAGAATTGCACCTTGCAATGCGGAGAAATTACAGTTTGTGCATTTACAATATTCATTGATTTTTGCCATTGAAAAACGTCCAGAAATGATTGAAGCTACTGACTGAATGAAAGGAGCTGGCATCTCACTCTCTTTGAATCTTCTTTATCATGCTAAGAGGAGCAGGAAAAAGCAAAAAATTTCAGAATTGCACCTTGCAATGCGGAGAAATTACTGTTTGTGCATTTACAATATTCATTGATTTTTGCGATTGAAAAACATCATGTTATTCATATACCAGAAATGATTGAAGCTACTGACTGAACGAAAGGAGCTGGCATCTCACTCTCTTTGAATCTTCTTTATCATGCTAAGAGGAGCAGGAAAAAGTAAAAAATTTCAGAATTGCACCTTGCAATGCGGAGAAATTACTGTTTGTGCATTTACAATATTCAATGATTTTTGCCATTGAAAAACGTCCAGAAATGATTGAAGCTACTGACTGAATGAAAGATGCTGGCATCTCACTCTCTTTGAATCTTGTTTATCATGCTAAGAGGAGCAGGAAAAAGCAAAAAATTTCAGAATTGCACCTTGCAATGCGGAGAAATTACTGTTTGTGCATTTACAATATTCATTGATTTTTGCCATTGAAAAACGTCCAGAAATGATTGAAGCTACTGACTGAATGAAAGGAGCTGGCATCTCACTCTCTTTGAATCTTCTTTATCATGCTAAGAGGAGCAGGAAAAAACAAAAAATTTCAGAATTGCACCTTGCAATGCGGAGAAATTACTGTTTGTGCATTTACAATATTCATTGATTTTTGCTATTGAAAAACATCATGTTATTCATATACCAGAAATGATTGAAGCTACTGACTGAATGAAAGGAGCTGGCATCTCACTCTCTTTGAATCTTCTTTATCATGCTAAGAGGAGCAGGAAAAAGCAAAAAATTTCAGAATTGCACCTTGCAATGCGGAGAAATTACAGTTTGTGCATTTACAATATTCATTGATTTTTGCCATTGAAAAACGTCCAGAAATGATTGAAGCTACTGACTGAATGAAAGGAGCTGGCATCTCACTCTCTTTGAGTCTTCTTTATCATGCTAAGAGGAGCAGGAAAAAGCAAAAAATTTCAGAATTGCACCTTGCAATGCGGAGAAATTACTGTTTGTGCATTTACAATATTCATTGATTTTTGCCATTGAAAAACGTCCAGAAATGATTGAAGGTACTGACTGAATGAAAGGAGCTGGCATATCACTCTCTTTGAATCTTCTTTATCATCCTAAGAGGAGCAGGAAAAAGCAAAAAATTTCAGAATTGCACCTTGCAATGCGGAGAAATTACTGTTTGTGCATTTACAATATTCATTGATTTTTGCCATTGAAAAACGTCCAGAAATGATTGAAGCTACTGACTGAATGAAAGGAGCTGGCATCTCACTCTCTTTGAATCTTCTTTATCATGCTAAGAGGAGCAGGAAAAAGCAAAAAATTTCAGAATTGCACCTTGCAATGCGGAGAAATTACTGTTTGTGCATTTACAATATTCATTGATTTTTGCCATTGAAAAATGTCCAGAAATGATTGAAGCTACTGACTGAATGAAAGGAGCTGGCATCTCACTCTCTTTGAATCTTCTTTATCATGCTAAGAGGAGCAGGAAAAAGCAAAAAATTTCAGAATTGCGCCTTGCAATGCGGAGAAATTACTGTTTGTGCATTTACAAAATTCATTGATTTTTGCCATTGAAAAACTTCATGTTATTCATATACCAGAAATGATTGAAGCTACTGACTGAAGGAAAGGAGCTGGCATCTCACTCTCTTTGAATCTTCTTTATCATGCTAAGAGGAGCAGGAAAAAGCAAAAAATTTCAGAATTGCACCTTGCAATGCGGAGAAATTACTGTTTGTGCTCCTCTTAGCATGATAAAGAAGATTCAAAGAGAGTGAGATGCCAGCTCCTTTCATTCAGTCAGTAGCTTCAATCATTTCTGGACATTTTTCAATGGCAAAAATCAATGAATATTGTAAATGCACAAACAGTAATTTCTCCGCATTGCAAGGTGCAATTCTGAAATTTTTTGCTTTTTCCTGCTCCTCTTAGCATGATAAAGAAGATTCAAAGAGACTGAGATGTCAGCTCCTTTCATTCAGTCAGTAGCTTCAAACATTTCTGGTATATGAATAACATGATGTTTTTCAATGGCAAAAATCAATGAATATTGTAAATGCACAAACAGTAATTTCTCCGCATTGCAAGGTGCAATTCTGAAATTTTTTGCTTTTTCCTGCTCCTCTTAGCATGATAAAGAAGATTCAAAGAGAGTGAGATGCCAGCTCCTTTCATTCAGTCAGTAGCTTCAATCATTTCTGGTATATGAATAACATGATGTTTTTCAATGGCAAAAATCAATGAATTTTGTAAATGCACAAACAGTAATTTCTCAGCATTGCAAGGTGCAATTCTGAAATTTTTTGCTTTTTCCTGCTCCTCTTAGCATGATAAAGAAGATTCAAAGAGAGTGAGATGCCAGCTCCTTTCATTCAGTCAGTAGCTTCAATCATTTCTGGACGTTTTTCAATGGCAAAAATCAATGAATATTGTAAATGCACAAACAGTAATTTCTCCGCATTGCAAGGTGCAATTCTGAAATTTTTTGCTTTTTCCTGCTCCTCTTAGCATGATAAAGAAGATTCAAATAGAGTGAGATGTCAGCTCCTTTCATTCAGTCAGTAGCTTCAAACATTTCTAGTATATGAATAACATGATGTTTTTCAATGGCAAAAATCAATGAATATTGTAAATGCACAAACAGTAATTTCTCCGCATTGCAAGGTGCAATTCTGAAATTTTTTGCTTTTTCCTGCTCCTCTTAGCATGATAAAGAAGATTCAAAGAGAGTGAGATGCCAGCTCCTTTCATTCAGTCAGTAGCTTCAATCATTTCTGGTATATGAATAACATGATGCTTTTCAATGGCAAAAATCAATGAATTTTGTAAATGCACAAACAGTAATTTCTCAGCATTGCAAGGTGCAATTCTGAAATTTTTTGCTTTTTCCTGCTCCTCTTAGCATGATAAAGAAGATTCAAAGAGAGTGAGATGCCAGCTCCTTTCATTGTCAGTAGCTTCAATCATTTCTGGACGTTTTTCAATGGCAAAAATCAATGAATATTGTAAATGCACAAACAGTAATTTCTCCGCATTGCAAGGTGCAATTCTGAAATTTTTTGCTTTTTCCTGCTCCTCTTAGCATTATGAAGAAGATTCAAAGAGAGTGAGATACCAGCTCCTTTCATTCAGTCAGTAGCTTCAAACATTTCTGGTATATGAATAACATGATGTTTTTCAATGGCAAAAATCAATGAATATTGTAAATGCACAAACAGTAATTTCTCCGCATTGCAAGGTGCAATTCTGAAATTTTTTGCTTTTTCCTGCTCCTCTTAGCATGATAAAGAAGATTCAAAGAGAGTGAGATGCCAGCTCCTTTCGTTCAGTCAGTAGCTTCAATCATTTCTGGACGTTTTTCAATGGCAAAAATCATTGAATATTGTAAATGCACAAACAGTAATTTCTCCGCATTGCAAGGTGCAATTCTGAAATTTTTTACTTTTTCCTGCTCCTCTTAGCATGATAAAGAAGATTCAAAGAGAGTGAGATGCCATCTCCTTTCATTCAGTCAGTAGCTTCAATCATTTCTGGACGTTTTTCAATTGCAAAAATCAATGAATATTGTAAATGCACAAACAGTAATTTCTCCGCATTGCAAGGTGCAATTCTGAAATTTTTTGCTTTTTCCTGCTCCTCTTAGCATGATAAAGAAGATTCAAAGAGAGTGAGATGCCAGCTCCTTTCATTCAGTCAGTAGCTTCAATCATTTCTGGACGTTTTTCAATGGCAAAAATCAATGAATATTGTAAATGCACAAACAGTAATTTCTCCGCATTGCAAGGTGCAATTCTGAAATTTTTTGCTTTTTCCTGCTCCTTTTAGCATGATAAACAAGATTCAAAGAGAGTGAGATGCCAGCTCCTTTCATTCAGTCAGTAGCTTCAATCATTTATGGACGTTTTTCAATTGCAAAAATCATTGAATATTGTAAATGCACAAACAGTAATTTCTCCGCATTGCAAGGTGCAATTCTGAAATTTTTGACTTTTTCCTGCTCCTCTTAGCATGATAAAGAAGATTCAAAGAGTGTGAGATGCCAGCTCCTTTCATTCAGTCAGTAGCTTCAATCATTTCTGGTATATGACTAACATGATGTTTTTCAATCGCAAAAATCAATGAATATTGTAAATGCACAAACAGTAATTTCTCCGCATTGCAAGGTGCAATTCTGAAATTTTTTGCTTTTTCCTGCTCCTCTTAGCATGATAAAGAAGATTCAAAGAGAGTGAGATGCCAGCTCCTTTCATTCAGTCAGTAGCTTCAATCATTTCCGGACGTTTTTCAATGGCAAAAATCAATGAATATTGTAAATGCACAAACAGTAATTTCTCCGCATTGCAAGGTGTAATTCTGAAATTTTTTGCTTTTTCCTGCTCCTCTTAGCATGATAAAGAAGATTCAAAGAGAGTGAGATGCCAGCTCCTTTCCTTCAGTCAGTAGCTTCAATCATTTCTGGTATATGAATAACATGATGTTTTTCAATGGCAAAAATCAATGAATTTTGTAAATGCACAAACAGTAATTTCTCCGCATTGCAAGGCGCAATTCTGAAATTTTTTGCTTTTTCCTGCTCCTCTTAGCATGATAAAGAAGATTCAAAGAGAGTGAGATGCTAGCTCCTTTCATTCAGTCAGTAGCTTCAATCATTTCTGGACGTTTTTCAATGGCAAAAATCAATGAATATTGTAAATGCACAAACAGTAATTTCTCCGCATTGCAAGGTGCAATTCTGAAATTTTTTGCTTTTTCCTGCTCCTCTTAGCATGATAAACAAGATTCAAAGAGAGTGAGGTGCCAGCTCCTTTCATTCAGTCAGGAGCTTCAAACATTTCTGGTATATGAATAACATGTTTTTCAATGGCAAAAATCAATGAATATTGTAAATGCACAAACAGTAATTTCTCCGCATTGCAAGGTGCAATTCTGAAATTTTTTGCTTTTTCCTGCTCCTCTTAGCATGATAAAGAAGATTCAAAGAGAGTGAGATGCCAGCTCCTTTCATTCAGTCAGTAGCTTCAATCATTTCTGGACATTTTTCAATGGCAAAAATCAATGAATATTGTAAATGCACAAACAGTAATTTCTCCGCATTGCAAGGTGCAATGCTGAAATTTTTTGCTTTTTCCTGCTCCTCTTAGCATGATAAAGAAGATTCAAAGAGAGTGAGATGCCAGCTCCTTTCATTCAGTCAGTAGCTTCAATCATTTCTGGACGTTTTTCAATGGCAAAAATCAATGAATATTGTAAATGCACAAACTGTAATTTCTCCGCATTGCAAGGTGCAATTCTGAAATTTTTTGCTTTTTCCTGCTCCTCTTAGCATGATAAAGAAGATTCAAAGAGAGTGAGATGCCAGCTCCTTTCATTCAGTCAGTAGCTTCAATCATTTCTGGACGTTTTTCAATGGCAAAAATCAATGAATATTGTAAATGCACAAACAGTAATTTCTCCGCATTGCAAGGTGCAATTCTGAAATTTTTTGCTTTTTCCTGCTCCTCTTAGCATGATAAAGAAGATTCAAAGAGAGTGAGATGCCAGCTCCTTTCATTCAGTCAGTAGCTTCAATCATTTCTGGACGTTTTTCAATGGCAAAAATCAATGAATATTGTAAATGCACAAACAGTAATTTCTCCGCATTGCAAGGTGCAATTCTGAAATTTTTTGCTTTTTCCTGCTCCTCTTAGCATGATAAAGAAGATTCAAAGAGAGTGAGATGCCAGCTCCTTTCATTCAGTCAGTAGCTTCAATCATTTCTGGTATATGAATAACATGATGTTTTTCAATGGCAAAAATCAATGAATTTTGTAAATGCACAAACAGTAATTTCTCAGCATTGCAAGGTGCAATTCTGAAATTTTTTGCTTTTTCCTGCTCCTCTTAGCATGATAAAGAAGATACAAAGAGAGTGAGATGCCAGCTCCTTTCATTGTCAGTAGCTTCAATCATTTCTGGACGTTTTTCAATGGCAAAAATCAATGAATATTGTAAATGCACAAACAGTAATTTCTCCGCATTGCAAGGTGCAATTCTGAAATTTTTTGCTTTTTCCTGCTCCTCTTAGCATTATGAAGAAGATTCAAAGAGAGTGAGATACCAGCTCCTTTCATTCAGTCAGTGGCTTCAAACATTTCTGGTATATGAATAACATGATGTTTTTCAATGGCAAAAATCAATGAATATTGTAAATGCACAAACAGTAATTTCTCCGCATTGCAAGGTGCAATTCTGAAATTTTTTGCTTTTTCCTGCTCCTCTTAGCATGATAAAGAAGATTCAAAGAGAGTGAGATGCCAGCTCCTTTCGTTCAGTCAGTAGCTTCAATCATTTCTGGACGTTTTTCAATGGCAAAAATCATTGAATATTGTAAATGCACAAACAGTAATTTCTCCGCATTGCAAGGTGCAATTCTGAAATTTTTTACTTTTTCCTGCTCCTCTTAGCATGATAAAGAAGATTCAAAGAGAGTGAGATGCCATCTCCTTTCATTCAGTCAGTAGCTTCAATCATTTCTGGACGTTTTTCAATTGCAAAAATCAATGAATATTGTAAATGCACAAACAGTAATTTCTCCGCATTGCAAGGTGCAATTCTGAAATTTTTTGCTTTTTCCTGCTCCTCTTAGCATGATAAAGAAGATTCAAAGAGAGTGAGATGCCAGCTCCTTTCATTCAGTCAGTAGCTTCAATCATTTCTGGACGTTTTTCAATGGCAAAAATCAATGAATATTGTAAATGCACAAACAGTAATTTCTCCGCATTGCAAGGTGCAATTCTGAAATTTTTTGCTTTTTCCTGCTCCTTTTAGCATGATAAACAAGATTCAAAGAGAGTGAGATGCCAGCTCCTTTCATTCAGTCAGTAGCTTCAATCATTTATGGACGTTTTTCAATTGCAAAAATCATTGAATATTGTAAATGCACAAACAGTAATTTCTCCGCATTGCAAGGTGCAATTCTGAAATTTTTGACTTTTTCCTGCTCCTCTTAGCATGATAAAGAAGATTCAAAGAGAGTGAGATGCCAGCTCCTTTCATTCAGTCAGTAGCTTCAATCATTTCCGGACGTTTTTCAATGGCAAAAATCAATGAATATTGTAAATGCACAAACAGTAATTTCTCCGCATTGCAAGGTGTAATTCTGAAATTTTTTGCTTTTTCCTGCTCCTCTTAGCATGATAAAGAAGATTCAAAGAGAGTGAGATGCCAGCTCCTTTCCTTCAGTCAGTAGCTTCAATCATTTCTGGTATATGAATAACATGATGTTTTTCAATGGCAAAAATCAATGAATTTTGTAAATGCACAAACAGTAATTTCTCTGCATTGCAAGGCGCAATTCTGAAATTTTTTGCTTTTTCCTGCTCCTCTTAGCATGATAAAGAAGATTCAAAGAGAGTGAGATGCTAGCTCCTTTCATTCAGTCAGTAGCTTCAATCATTTCTGGACGTTTTTCAATGGCAAAAATCAATGAATATTGTAAATGCACAAACAGTAATTTCTCCGCATTGCAAGGTGCAATTCTGAAATTTTTTGCTTTTTCCTGCTCCTCTTAGCATGATAAACAAGATTCAAAGAGAGTGAGGTGCCAGCTCCTTTCATTCAGTCAGGAGCTTCAAACATTTCTGGTATATGAATAACACGTTTTTCAATGGCAAAAATCAATGAATATTGTAAATGCACAAACAGTAATTTCTCCGCATTGCAAGGTGCAATTCTGAAATTTTTTGCTTTTTCCTGCTCCTCTTAGCATGATAAAGAAGATTCAAAGAGAGTGAGATGCCAGCTCCTTTCATTCAGTCAGTAGCTTCAATCATTTCTGGACATTTTTCAATGGCAAAAATCAATGAATATTGTAAATGCACAAACAGTAATTTCTCCGCATTGCAAGGTGCAATGCTGAAATTTTTTGCTTTTTCCTGCTCCTCTTAGCATGATAAAGAAGATTCAAAGAGAGTGAGATGCCAGCTCCTTTCATTCAGTCAGTAGCTTCAATCATTTCTGGACGTTTTTCAATGGCAAAAATCAATGAATATTGTAAATGCACAAACTGTAATTTCTCCGCATTGCAAGGTGCAATTCTGAAATTTTTTGCTTTTTCCTGCTCCTCTTAGCATGATAAAGAAGATTCAAAGAGAGTGAGATGCCAGCTCCTTTCATTCAGTCAGTAGCTTCAATCATTTCTGGACGTTTTTCAATGGCAAAAATCAATGAATATTGTAAATGCACAAACAGTAATTTCTCCGCATTGCAAGGTGCAATTCTGAAATTTTTTGCTTTTTCCTGCTCCTCTTAGCATGATAAAGAAGATTCAAAGAGAGTGAGATGCCAGCTCCTTTCATTCAGTCAGTAGCTTCAATCATTTCTGGACGTTTTTCAATGGCAAAAATCAATGAATATTGTAAATGCACAAACAGTAATTTCTCCGCATTGCAAGGTGCAATTCTGAAATTTTTTGCTTTTTCCTGCTCCTCTTAGCATGATAAAGAAGATTCAAAGAGAGTGAGATGCCAGCTCCTTTCATTCAGTCAGTAGCTTCAATCATTTCTGGTATATGAATAACATGATGTTTTTCAATGGCAAAAATCAATGAATTTTGTAAATGCACAAACAGTAATTTCTCAGCATTGCAAGGTGCAATTCTGAAATTTTTTGCTTTTTCCTGCTCCTCTTAGCATGATAAAGAAGATTCAAAGAGAGTGAGATGCCAGCTCCTTTCATTGTCAGTAGCTTCAATCATTTCTGGACGTTTTTCAATGGCAAAAATCAATGAATATTGTAAATGCACAAACAGTAATTTCTCCGCATTGCAAGGTGCAATTCTGAAATTTTTTGCTTTTTCCTGCTCCTCTTAGCATTATGAAGAAGATTCAAAGAGAGTGAGATACCAGCTCCTTTCATTCAGTCAGTAGCTTCAAACATTTCTGGTATATGAATAACATGATGTTTTTCAATGGCAAAAATCAATGAATATTGTAAATGCACAAACAGTAATTTCTCCGCATTGCAAGGTGCAATTCTGAAATTTTTTGCTTTTTCCTGCTCCTCTTAGCATGATAAAGAAGATTCAAAGAGAGTGAGATGCCAGCTCCTTTAGTTCAGTCAGTAGCTTCAATCATTTCTGGACGTTTTTCAATGGCAAAAATCAGTGAATATTGTAAATGCACAAACAGTAATTTCTCCGCATTGCAAGGTGCAATTCTGAAATTTTTTACTTTTTCCTGCTCCTCTTAGCATGATAAAGAAGATTCAAAGAGAGTGAGATGCCAGCTCCTTTCATTCAGTCAGTAGCTTCAATCATTTCTGGTATATGAATAACGATGTTTTTCAATCGCAAAAATCAATGAATATTGTAAATGCACAAACAGTAATTTCTCCGCATTGCAAGGTGCAATTCTGAAATTTTTTGCTTTTTCCTGCTCCTCTTAGCATGATAAAGAAGATTCAAAGAGAGTGAGATGCCAGCTCCTTTCATTCAGTCAGTAGCTTCAATCATTTCTGGACGTTTTTCAATGGCAAAAATCAATGAATATTGTAAATGCACAAACAGTAATTTCTCCGCATTGCAAGGTGCAATTCTGAAATTTTTTGCTTTTTCCTGCTCCTCTTAGCATGATAAAGAAGATTCAAAGAGAGTGAGATGCCAGCTCCTTTCCTTCAGTCAGTAGCTTCAATCATTTCTGGCATATGAATAACATGATGTTTTTCAATGGCAAAAATCAATGAATTTTGTAAATGCACAAACAGTAATTTATCCGCATTGCAAGGCGCAATTCTGAAATTTTTTGCTTTTTCCTGCTCCTCTTAGCATGATAAAGAAGATTCAAAGAGAGTGAGATGCCAGCTCCTTTCATTCAGTCAGTAGCTTCAATCATTTCTGAACATTTTTCAATGGCAAAAATCAATGAATATTGTAAATGCACAAACAGTAATTTCTCCGCATTGCAAGGTGCAATTCTGAAATTTTTTGCTTTTTCCTGCTCCTCTTAGCATGATAAAGAAGATTCAAAGAGAGTGAGATGACAGCTCCTTTCATTCAGTCAGTAGCTTCAATCATTTCTGGACGTTTTTCAATGGCAAAAATCAATGAATATTGTAAATGCACAAACAGTAATTTCTCCGCATTGCAAGGTGCAATTCTGAAATTTTTTGCTTTTTCCTGCTCCTCTCAGCATGATAAAGAAGATTCAAAGAGAGTGAGGTGCCAGCTCCTTTCATTCAGTCAGGAGCTTCAAACATGTCTGGTATATGAATAACATGTTTTTCAATGGCAAAAATCAATGAATATTGTAAATGCACAAACAGTAATTTCTCCGCATTGCAAGGTGCAATTCTGAAATTTTTTGCTTTTTCCTGCTCCTCTTAGCATGATAAAGAAGATTCAAAGAGAGTGAGATGCCAGCTCCTTTCATTCAGTCAGTAGCTTCAATCATTTCTGGACGTTTTTCAATGGCAAAAATCAATGAATATTGTAAATGCACAAACAGTAATTTCTCCGCATTGCAAGGTGCAATTCTGAAATTTTTTGCTTTTTCCTGCTCCTCTTAGCATGATAAAGAAGATTCAAAGAGAGTGAGATGCCAGCTCCTTTCCTTCAGTCAGTAGCTTCAATCATTTCTGGCATATGAATAACATGATGTTTTTCAATGGCAAAAATCAATGAATTTTGTAAATGCACAAACACTAATTTCTCCGCATTGCAAGGCGCAATTCTGAAATTTATTGCTTTTTCCTGCTCCTCTTAGCATGATAAAGAAGATTCAAAGAGAGTGAGATGCCAGCTCCTTTCATTCAGTCAGTAGCTTCAATCATTTCTGGACATTTTTCAATGGCAAAAATCAATGAATATTGTAAATGCACAAACAGTAATTTCTCCGCATTGCAAGGTGCAATTCTGAAATTTTTTGCTTTTTCCTGCTCCTCTTAGCATGATAAAGAAGATTCAAAGAGAGTGAGATGACAGCTCCTTTCATTCAGTCAGTAGCTTCAATCATTTCTGGACGTTTTTCAATGGCAAAAATCAATGAATATTGTAAATGCACAAACAGTAATTTCTCCGCATTGCAAGGTGCAATTCTGAAATTTTTTGCTTTTTCCTGCTCCTCTTAGCATGATAAAGAAGATTCAAAGAGAGTGAGGTGCCAGCTCCTATCATTCAGTCAGGAGCTTCAAACATTTCTGGTATATGAATAACATGTTTTTCAATGGCAAAAATCAATGAATATTGTAAATGCACAAACAGTAATTTCTCCGCATTGCAAGGTGCAATTCTGAAATTTTTTGCTTTTTCCTGCTCCTCTTAGCATGATAAAGAAGATTCAAAGAGAGTGAGATGCCAGCTCCTTTCATTCAGTCAGTAGCTTCAATCATTTCTGGACGTTTTTCAATGGCAAAAATCAATGAATATTGTAAATGCACAAACAGTAATTTCTCCGCATTGCAAGGTGCAATTCTGAAATTTTTTGCTTTTTCCTGCTCCTCTTAGCATGATAAAGAAGATTCAAAGAGAGTGAGATGCCAGCTCCTTTCATTCAGTCAGTAGCTTCAATCATTTCTGGACGTTTTTCAATGGCAAAAATCAATGAATATTGTAAATGCACAAACAGTAATTTCTCTGCATTGCAATGTGCAATTCTGAAATTTTTTGCTTTTTCCTGCTCCTCTTAGCATGATAAAGAAGATTCAAAGAGAGTGAGATGCCAGCTCCTTTCATTCAGTCAGTAGCTTCAAACATTTCTGGTATATGAATAACATGATGTTTTTCAATGGCAAAAATCAATGAATATTGTAAATGCACAAACAGTAATTTCTCCGCATTGCAAGGTGCAATTCTGAAATTTTTTGCTTTTTTCTGCTCCTCTTAGCATGATAAAGAAGATTCAAAGAGAGTGAGATGCCAGCTCCTTTCGTTCAGTCAGTAGCTTCAATCATTTCTGGACGTTTTTCAATGGCAAAAATCATTGAATATTATAAATGCACAAACAGTAATTTCTCCGCATTGCAAGGTGCAATTCTGAAATTTTTTACTTTTTCCTGCTCCTCTTAGCATGATAAAGAAGATTCAAAGAGAGTGAGATGCCAGCTCCTTTCATTCAGTCAGTAGCTTCAATCATTTCTGGTATATGAATAACATGATGTTTTTCAATGGCAAAAATCAATGAATATTGTAAATGCACAAACAGTAATTTCTCCGCATTGCAAGGTGCAATTCTGAAATTTTTTGCTTTTTCCTGCTCCTCTTAGCATGATAAAGAAGATTCAAAGAGAGTGAGATGCCAGCTCCTTTCATTCAGTCAGTAGCTTCAATCATTTCTGGACGTTTTTCAATGGCAAAAATCAATGAATATTGTAAATGCACAAACAGTAATTTCTCCGCATTGCAAGGTGCAATTCTGAAATTTTTTGCTTTTTCCTGCTCCTCTTAGCATGATAAAGAAGATTCAAAGAGAGTGAGATGCCAGCTCCTTTCATTCAGTCAGTAGCTTTAATCATTTCTGGACGTTTTTCAATGGCAAAAATCATTGAATATTGTAAATGCACAATCAGTAATTTCTCCGCATTGCAAGGTGCAATTCTGAAATTTTTTACTTTTTCCTGCTCCTCTTAGCATGATAAAGAAGATTCAAAGAGAGTGAGATGCCAGCTCCTTTCATTCAGTCAGTAGCTTCAATCATTTCTGGTATATGAATAACATGATGTTTTTCAATCGCAAAAATCAATGAATATTGTAAATGTACAAACAGTAATTTCTCCGCATTGCAAGGTGCAATTCTGAAATTTTTTGCTTTTTCCTGCTCCTCTTAGCATGATAAAGAAGATTCAAAGAGAGTGAGATGCCAGCTCCTTTCATTCAGTCAGTAGCTTCAATCATTTCTGGACGTTTTTCAATGGCAAAAACCAATGAATATTGTAAATGCACAAACAGTAATTTCTCCGCATTGCAAGGTGCAATTCTGAAATTTTTTGCTTTTTCCTGCTCCTCTTAGCATGATAAAGAAGATTCAAAGAGAGTGAGATGCCAGATCCTTTCCTTCAGTCAGTAGCTTCAATCATTTCTGGTATATGAATAACATGATGTTTTTCAATGGCAAAAATCAATGAATTTTGTAAATGCACAAACAGTAATTTCTCCGCATTGCAAGGCGCAATTCTGAAATTTTTTGCTTTTTCCTGCTCCTCTTAGCATGATAAAGAAGATTCGAAGAGAGTGAGATGCCAGCTCCTTTCATTCAGTCAGTAGCTTCAATCATTTCTGGACATTTTTCAATGGCAAAAATCAATGAATATTGTAAATGCACAAACAGTAATTTCTCCGCATTGCAAGGTGCAATTCTGAAATTTTTTGCTTTTTCCTGCTCCTCTTAGCATGATAAAGAAGATTCAAAGAGAGTGAGATGCCAGCTCCTTTCATTCAGTCAGTAGCTTCAATCATTTCTGGACGTTTTTCAATGGCAAAAATCAATGAATATTGTAAATGCACAAACAGTAATTTCTCCGCATTGCAAGGTGCAATTCTGAAATTTTTTGCTTTTTCCTGCTCCTCTTAGCATGATAAAGAAGATTCAAAGAGAGTGAGATGCCAGCTCCTTTCATTCAGTCAGTAGCTTCAATCATTTCTGGACGTTTTTCAATGGCAAAAATCAATGAATATTGTAAATGCACAAACAGTAATTTCTCCGCATTGCAAGGTGCAATTCTGAAATTTTTTGCTTTTTCCTGCTCCTCTTAGCATGATAAAGAAGATTCAAAGAGAGTGAGATGCCAGATCCTTTCCTTCAGTCAGTAGCTTCAATCATTTCTGGTATATGAATAACATGATGTTTTTCAATGGCAAAAAATAATGAATTTTGTAAATGCACAAACAGTAATTTCTCCGCATTGCAAGGCGCAATTCTGAAATTTTTTGCTTTCTCCTGCTCCTCTTAGCATGATAAAGAAGATTCAAAGAGAGTGAGATGCCAGCTCCTTTCATTCAGTCAGTAGCTTCAATCATTTCTGGACATTTTTCAATGGCAAAAATCAATGAATATTGTAAATGCACAAACAGTAATTTCTCCGCATTGCAAGGTGCAATTCTGAAATTTTTTGCTTTTTCCTGCTCCTCTTAGCATGATAAAGAAGATTCAAAGAGAGTGAGATGCCAGCTCCTTTCATTCAGTCAGTAGCTTCAATCATTTCTGGACGTTTTTCAATGGCAAAAATCAATGAATATTGTAAATGCACAAACAGTAATTTCTCCGCATTGCAAGGTGCAATTCTGAAATTTTTTGCTTTTTCCTGCTCCTCTTAGCATGATAAAGAAGATTCAAAGAGAGTGAGATGCCAGCTCCTTTCATTCAGTCAGTAGCTTCAATCATTTCTGGACGTTTTTCAATGGCAAAAATCAATGAATATTGTAAATGCACAAACAGTAATTTCTCCGCATTGCAATGTGCAATTCTGAAATTTTTTGCTTTCTCCTGCTCCTCTTAGCATGATAAAGAAGATTCAAAGAGAGTGAGATGCCAGCTCCTTTCATTCAGTCAGTAGCTTCAAACATTTCTGGTACATGAATAACATGATGTTTTTCAATGGCAAAAATCAATGAATATTGTAAATGCACAAACAGTAATTTCTCCGCATTGCAAGGTGCAATTCTGAAATTTTTTGCTTTTTCCTGCTCCTCTTAGCATGATAAAGAAGATTCAAAGAGAGTGAGATGCCAGCTCCTTTCGTTCAGTCAGTAGCTTCAATCATTTCTGGACGTTTTTCAATGGCAAAAATCATTGAATATTATAAATGCACAAACAGTAATTTCTCCGCATTGCAAGGTGCAATTCTGAAATTTTTTACTTTTTCCTGCTCCTCTTAGCATGATAAAGAAGATTCAAAGAGAGTGAGATGCCAGCTCCTTTCATTCAGTCAGTAGCTTCAATCATTTCTGGTATATGAATAACATGATGTTTTTCAATGGCAAAAATCAATGAATATTGTAAATGCACAAACAGTAATTTCTCCGCATTGCAAGGTGCAATTCTGAAATTTTTTGCTTTTTCCTGCTCCTCTTAGCATGATAAAGAAGATTCAAAGAGAGTGAGATGCCAGCTCCTTTCATTCAGTCAGTAGCTTCAATCATTTCTGGACGTTTTTCAATGGCAAAAATCAATGAATATTGTAAATGCACAAACAGTAATTTCTCCGCATTGCAAGGTGCAATTCTGAAATTTTTTGCTTTTTCCTGCTCCTCTTAGCATGATAAACAAGATTCAAAGAGAGTGAGATGCCAGCTCCTTTCATTCAGTCAGTAGCTTCAATCATTTCTGGACGTTTTTCAATGGCAAAAATCATTGAATATTGTAAATGCACAAACAGTAATTTCTCCGCATTGCAAGGTGCAATTCTGAAATTTTTTACTTTTTCCTGCTCCTCTTAGCATGATAAAGAAGATTCAAAGAGAGTGAGATGCCAGCTCCTTTCATTCAGTCAGTAGCTTCAATCATTTCTGGTATATGAATAACATGATGTTTTTCAATCGCAAAAATCAATGAATATTGTAAATGCACAAACAGTAATTTCTCCGCATTGCAAGGTGCAATTCTGAAATTTTTTGCTTTTTCCTGCTCCTCTTAGCATGATAAAGAAGATTCAAAGAGAGTGAGATGCCAGCTCCTTTCATTCAGTCAGTAGCTTCAATCATTTCTGGACGTTTTTCAATGGCAAAAATCAATGAATATTGTAAATGCACAAACAGTAATTTCTCCGCATTGCAAGGTGCAATTCTGAAATTTTTTGCTTTTTCCTGCTCCTCTAAGCATGATAAAGAAGATTCAAAGAGAGTGAGATGCCAGATCCTTTCCTTCAGTCAGTAGCTTCAATCATTTCTGGTATATGAATAACATGATGTTTTTCAATGGCAAAAATCAATGAATTTTGTAAATGCACAAACAGTAATTTCTCCGCATTGCAAGGCGCAATTCTGAAATTTTTTGCTTTTTCCTGCTCCTCTTAGCATGATAAAGAAGATTCAAAGAGAGTGAGATGCCAGCTCCTTTCATTCAGTCAGTAGCTTCAATCATTTCTGGACATTTTTCAATGGCAAAAATCAATGAATATTGTAAATGCACAAACAGTAATTTCTCCGCATTGCAAGGTGCAATTCTGAAATTTTTTGCTTTTTCCTGCTCCTCTTAGCATGATAAAGAAGATTCAAAGAGAGTGAGATGCCAGCTCCTTTCATTCAGTCAGTAGCTTCAATCATTTCTGGACGTTTTTCAATGGCAAAAATCAATGAATATTGTAAATGCACAAACAGTAATTTCTCCGCATTGCAAGGTGCAATTCTGAAATTTTTTGCTTTTTCCTGCTCCTCTTAGCATGATAAAGAAGATTCAAAGAGAGTGAGATGCCAGCTCCTTTCATTCAGTCAGTAGCTTCAATCATTTCTGGACGTTTTTCAATGGCAAAAATCAATGAATATTGTAAATGCACAAACAGTAATTTCTCCGCAATGCAAGGTGCAATTCTGAAATTTTTTGCTTTTTCCTGCTCCTCTTAGCATGATAAAGAAGATTCAAAGAGAGTGAGATGCCAGCTCCTTTCATTCAGTCAGTAGCTTTAATCATTTCTGGACGTTTTTCAATGGCAAAAATCATTGAATATTGTAAATGCAGAATCAGTAATTTCTCCGCATTGCAAGGTGCAATTCTGAAATTTTTTACTTTTTCCTGCTCCTCTTAGCATGATAAAGAAGATTCAAAGAGAGTGAGATGCCAGCTCCTTTCATTCAGTCAGTAGCTTCAATCATTTCTGGTATATAAATAACATGATGTTTTTCAATCGCAAAAATCAATGAATATTGTAAATGCACAAACAGTAATTTCTCCGCATTGCAAGGTGCAATTCTGAAATTTTTTGCTTTTTCCTGCTCCTCTTAGCATGATAAAGAAGATTCAAAGAGAGTGAGATGCCAGCTCCTTTCATTCAGTCAGTAGCTTCAATCATTTCTGGACGTTTTTCAATGGCAAAAACCAATGAATATTGTAAATGCACAAACAGTAATTTCTCCGCATTGCAAGGTGCAATTCTGAAATTTTTTGCTTTTTCCTGCTCCTCTTAGCATGATAAAGAAGATTCAAAGAGAGTGAGATGCCAGATCCTTTCCTTCAGTCAGTAGCTTCAATCATTTCTGGTATATGAATAACATGATGTTTTTCAATGGCAAAAATCAATGAATTTTGTAAATGCACAAACAGTAATTTCTCCGCATTGCAAGGCGCAATTCTGAAATTTTTTGCTTTTTCCTGCTCCTCTTAGCATGATAAAGAAGATTCGAAGAGAGTGAGATGCCAGCTCCTTTCATTCAGTCAGTAGCTTCAATCATTTCTGGACGTTTTTCAATGGCAAAAATCAATGAATATTGTAAATGCACAAACAGTAATTTCTCCGCATTGCAAGGTGCAATTCTGAAATTTTTTGCTTTTTCCTGCTCCTCTTAGCATGATAAAGAAGATTCAAAGAGAGTGAGATGCCAGCTCCTTTCATTCAGTCAGTAGCTTCAATCATTTCTGGACGTTTTTCAATGGCAAAAATCAATGAATATTGTAAATGCACAAACAGTAATTTCTCCGCATTGCAAGGTGCAATTCTGAAATTTTTTGCTTTTTCCTGCTCCTCTTAGCATGATAAAGAAGATTCAAAGAGAGTGAGATGCCAGATCCTTTCCTTCAGTCAGTAGCTTCAATCATTTCTGGTATATGAATAACATGATGTTTTTCAATGGCAAAAAATAATGAATTTTGTAAATGCACAAACAGTAATTTCTCCGCATTGCAAGGCGCAATTCTGAAATTTTTTGCTTTCTCCTGCTCCTCTTAGCATGATAAAGAAGATTCAAAGAGAGTGAGATGCCAGCTCCTTTCATTCAGTCAGTAGCTTCAATCATTTCTGGACATTTTTCAATGGCAAAAATCAATGAATATTGTAAATGCACAAACAGTAATTTCTCCGCATTGCAAGGTGCAATTCTGAAATTTTTTGCTTTTTCCTGCTCCTCTTAGCATGATAAAGAAGATTCAAAGAGAGTGAGATGCCAGCTCCTTTCATTCAGTCAGTAGCTTCAATCATTTCTGGACGTTTTTCAATGGCAAAAATCAATGAATATTGTAAATGCACAAACAGTAATTTCTCCGCATTGCAAGGTGCAATTCTGAAATTTTTTGCTTTTTCCTGCTCCTCTTAGCATGATAAAGAAGATTCAAAGAGAGTGAGATGCCAGCTCCTTTCATTCAGTCAGTAGCTTCAAACATTTCTGGTACATGAATAACATGATGTTTTTCAATGGCAAAAATCAATGAATATTGTAAATGCACAAACAGTAATTTCTCCGCATTGCAAGGTGCAATTCTGAAATTTTTTGCTTTTTCCTGCTCCTCTTAGCATGATAAAGAAGATTCAAAGAGAGTGAGATGCCAGCTCCTTTCGTTCAGTCAGTAGCTTCAATCATTTCTGGACGTTTTTCAATGGCAAAAATCATTGAATATTATAAATGCACAAACAGTAATTTCTCCGCATTGCAAGGTGCAATTCTGAAATTTTTTACTTTTTCCTGCTCCTCTTAGCATGATAAAGAAGATTCAAAGAGAGTGAGATGCCAGCTCCTTTCATTCAGTCAGTAGCTTCAATCATTTCTGGTATATGAATAACATGATGTTTTTCAATGGCAAAAATCAATGAATATTGTAAATGCACAAACAGTAATTTCTCCGCATTGCAAGGTGCAATTCTGAAATTTTTTGCTTTTTCCTGCTCCTCTTAGCATGATAAAGAAGATTCAAAGAGAGTGAGATGCCAGCTCCTTTCATTCAGTCAGTAGCTTCAATCATTTCTGGACGTTTTTCAATGGCAAAAATCAATGAATATTGTAAATGCACAAACAGTAATTTCTCCGCATTGCAAGGTGCAATTCTGAAATTTTTTGCTTTTTCCTGCTCCTCTTAGCATGATAAACAAGATTCAAAGAGAGTGAGATGCCAGCTCCTTTCATTCAGTCAGTAGCTTCAATCATTTCTGGACGTTTTTCAATGGCAAAAATCATTGAATATTGTAAATGCACAAACAGTAATTTCTCCGCATTGCAAGGTGCAATTCTGAAATTTTTTACTTTTTCCTGCTCCTCTTAGCATGATAAAGAAGATTCAAAGAGAGTGAGATGCCAGCTCCTTTCATTCAGTCAGTAGCTTCAATCATTTCTGGTATATGAATAACATGATGTTTTTCAATCGCAAAAATCAATGAATATTGTAAATGCACAAACAGTAATTTCTCCGCATTGCAAGGTGCAATTCTGAAATTTTTTGCTTTTTCCTGCTCCTCTTAGCATGATAAAGAAGATTCAAAGAGAGTGAGATGCCAGCTCCTTTCATTCAGTCAGTAGCTTCAATCATTTCTGGACGTTTTTCAATGGCAAAAATCAATGAATATTGTAAATGCACAAACAGTAATTTCTCCGCATTGCAAGGTGCAATTCTGAAATTTTTTGCTTTTTCCTGCTCCTTTAAGCATGATAAAGAAGATTCAAAGAGAGTGAGATGCCAGATCCTTTCCTTCAGTCAGTAGCTTCAATCATTTCTGGTATATGAATAACATGATGTTTTTCAATGGCAAAAATCAATGAATTTTGTAAATGCACAAACAGTAATTTCTCCGCATTGCAAGGTGCAATTCTGAAATTTTTTGCTTTTTCCTGCTCCTCTTAGCATGATAAAGAAGATTCAAAGAGAGTGAGATGCCAGCTCCTTTCATTCAGTCAGTAGCTTCAATCATTTCTGGACGTTTTTCAATGGCAAAAATCAATGAATATTGTAAATGCACAAACAGTAATTTCTCCGCAATGCAAGGTGCAATTCTGAAATTTTTTGCTTTTTCCTGCTCCTCTTAGCATGATAAAGAAGATTCAAAGAGAGTGAGATGCCAGCTCCTTTCATTCAGTCAGTAGCTTTAATCATTTCTGGACGTTTTTCAATGGCAAAAATCATTGAATATTGTAAATGCACAATCAGTAATTTCTCCGCATTGCAAGGTGCAATTCTGAAATTTTTTACTTTTTCCTGCTCCTCTTAGCATGATAAAGAAGATTCAAAGAGAGTGAGATGCCAGCTCCTTTCATTCAGTCAGTAGCTTCAATCATTTCTGGTATATGAATAACATGATGTTTTTCAATCGCAAAAATCAATGAATATTGTAAATGCACAAACAGTAATTTCTCCGCATTGCAAGGTGCAATTCTGAAATTTTTTGCTTTTTCCTGCTCCTCTTAGCATGATAAAGAAGATTCAAAGAGAGTGAGATGCCAGCTCCTTTCATTCAGTCAGTAGCTTCAATCATTTCTGGACGTTTTTCAATGGCAAAAACCAATGAATATTGTAAATGCACAAACAGTAATTTCTCCGCATTGCAAGGTGCAATTCTGAAACTTTTTGCTTTTTCCTGCTCCTCTTAGCATGATAAAGAAGATTCAAAGAGAGTGAGATGCCAGATCCTTTCCTTCAGTCAGTAGCTTCAATCATTTCTGGTATATGAATAACATGATGTTTTTCAATGGCAAAAATCAATGAATTTTGTAAATGCACAAACAGTAATTTCTCCGCATTGCAAGGCGCAATTCTGAAATTTTTTGCTTTTTCCTGCTCCTCTTAGCATGATAAAGAAGATTCAAAGAGAGTGAGATGCCAGCTCCTTTCATTCAGTCAGTAGCTTCAATCATTTCTGGACATTTTTCAATGGCAAAAATCAATGAATATTGTAAATGCACAAACAGTCATTTCTCCGCATTGCAAGGTGCAATTCTGAAATTTTTTGCTTTTTCCTGCTCCTCTTAGCATGATAAAGAAGATTCAAAGAGAGTGAGATGCCAGCTCCTTTCATTCAGTCAGTAGCTTCAATCATTTCTGGACGTTTTTCAATGGCAAAAATCAATGAATATTGTAAATGCACAAACAGTAATTTCTCCGCATTGCAAGGTGCAATTCTGAAATTTTTTGCTTTTTCCTGCTCCTCTTAGCATGATAAAGAAGATTCAAAGAGAGTGAGATGCCAGATCCTTTCCTTCAGTCAGTAGCTTCAATCATTTCTGGTATATGAATAACATGATGTTTTTCAATGGCAAAAATCAATGAATTTTGTAAATGCACAAACAGTAATTTCTCCGCATTGCAAGGCGCAATTCTGAAATTTTTTGCTTTTTCCTGCTCCTCTTAGCATGATAAAGAAGATTCGAAGAGAGTGAGATGCCAGCTCCTTTCATTCAGTCAGTAGCTTCAATCATTTCTGGACGTTTTTCAATGGCAAAAATCAATGAATATTGTAAATGCACAAACAGTAATTTCTCCGCATTGCAAGGTGCAATTCTGAAATTTTTTGCTTTTTCCTGCTCCTCTTAGCATGATAAAGAAGATTCAAAGAGAGTGAGATGCCAGCTCCTTTCATTCAGTCAGTAGCTTCAATCATTTCTGGACGTTTTTCAATGGCAAAAATCAATGAATATTGTAAATGCACAAACAGTAATTTCTCCGCATTGCAAGGTGCAATTCTGAAATTTTTTGCTTTTTCCTGCTCCTCTTAGCATGATAAAGAAGATTCAAAGAGAGTGAGATGCCAGATCCTTTCCTTCAGTCAGTAGCTTCAATCATTTCTGGTATATGAATAACATGATGTTTTTCAATGGCAAAAAATAATGAATTTTGTAAATGCACAAACAGTAATTTCTCCGCATTGCAAGGCGCAATTCTGAAATTTTTTGCTTTCTCCTGCTCCTCTTAGCATGATAAAGAAGATTCAAAGAGAGTGAGATGCCAGCTCCTTTCATTCAGTCAGTAGCTTCAATCATTTCTGGACATTTTTCAATGGCAAAAATCAATGAATATTGTAAATGCACAAACAGTAATTTCTCCGCATTGCAAGGTGCAATTCTGAAATTTTTTGCTTTTTCCTGCTCCTCTTAGCATGATAAAGAAGATTCAAAGAGAGTGAGATGCCAGCTCCTTTCATTCAGTCAGTAGCTTCAATCATTTCTGGACGTTTTTCAATGGCAAAAATCAATGAATATTGTAAATGCACAAACAGTAATTTCTCCGCATTGCAAGGTGCAATTCTGAAATTTTTTGCTTTTTCCTGCTCCTCTTAGCATGATAAAGAAGATTCAAAGAGAGTGAGATGCCAGCTCCTTTCATTCAGTCAGTAGCTTCAAACATTTCTGGTACATGAATAACATGATGTTTTTCAATGGCAAAAATCAATGAATATTGTAAATGCACAAACAGTAATTTCTCCGCATTGCAAGGTGCAATTCTGAAATTTTTTGCTTTTTCCTGCTCCTCTTAGCATGATAAAGAAGATTCAAAGAGAGTGAGATGCCAGCTCCTTTCGTTCAGTCAGTAGCTTCAATCATTTCTGGACGTTTTTCAATGGCAAAAATCATTGAATATTATAAATGCACAAACAGTAATTTCTCCGCATTGCAAGGTGCAATTCTGAAATTTTTTACTTTTTCCTGCTCCTCTTAGCATGATAAAGAAGATTCAAAGAGAGTGAGATGCCAGCTCCTTTCATTCAGTCAGTAGCTTCAATCATTTCTGGTATATGAATAACATGATGTTTTTCAATGGCAAAAATCAATGAATATTGTAAATGCACAAACAGTAATTTCTCCGCATTGCAAGGTGCAATTCTGAAATTTTTTGCTTTTTCCTGCTCCTCTTAGCATGATAAAGAAGATTCAAAGAGAGTGAGATGCCAGCTCCTTTCATTCAGTCAGTAGCTTCAATCATTTCTGGACGTTTTTCAATGGCAAAAATCAATGAATATTGTAAATGCACAAACAGTAATTTCTCCGCATTGCAAGGTGCAATTCTGAAATTTTTTGCTTTTTCCTGCTCCTCTTAGCATGATAAACAAGATTCAAAGAGAGTGAGATGCCAGCTCCTTTCATTCAGTCAGTAGCTTCAATCATTTCTGGACGTTTTTCAATGGCAAAAATCATTGAATATTGTAAATGCACAAACAGTAATTTCTCCGCATTGCAAGGTGCAATTCTGAAATTTTTTACTTTTTCCTGCTCCTCTTAGCATGATAAAGAAGATTCAAAGAGAGTGAGATGCCAGCTCCTTTCATTCAGTCAGTAGCTTCAATCATTTCTGGTATATGAATAACATGATGTTTTTCAATCGCAAAAATCAATGAATATTGTAAATGCACAAACAGTAATTTCTCCGCATTGCAAGGTGCAATTCTGAAATTTTTTGCTTTTTCCTGCTCCTCTTAGCATGATAAAGAAGATTCAAAGAGAGTGAGATGCCAGCTCCTTTCATTCAGTCAGTAGCTTCAATCATTTCTGGACGTTTTTCAATGGCAAAAATCAATGAATATTGTAAATGCACAAACAGTAATTTCTCCGCATTGCAAGGTGCAATTCTGAAATTTTTTGCTTTTTCCTGCTCCTCTAAGCATGATAAAGAAGATTCAAAGAGAGTGAGATGCCAGATCCTTTCCTTCAGTCAGTAGCTTCAATCATTTCTGGTATATGAATAACATGATGTTTTTCAATGGCAAAAATCAATGAATTTTGTAAATGCACAAACAGTAATTTCTCCGCATTGCAAGGTGCAATTCTGAAATTTTTTGCTTTTTCCTGCTCCTCTTAGCATGATAAAGAAGATTCAAAGAGAGTGAGATGCCAGCTCCTTTCATTCAGTCAGTAGCTTCAATCATTTCTGGACGTTTTTCAATGGCAAAAATCAATGAATATTGTAAATGCACAAACAGTAATTTCTCCGCAATGCAAGGTGCAATTCTGAAATTTTTTGCTTTTTCCTGCTCCTCTTAGCATGATAAAGAAGATTCAAAGAGAGTGAGATGCCAGCTCCTTTCATTCAGTCAGTAGCTTTAATCATTTCTGGACGTTTTTCAATGGCAAAAATCATTGAATATTGTAAATGCACAATCAGTAATTTCTCCGCATTGCAAGGTGCAATTCTGAAATTTTTTACTTTTTCCTGCTCCTCTTAGCATGATAAAGAAGATTCAAAGAGAGTGAGATGCCAGCTCCTTTCATTCAGTCAGTAGCTTCAATCATTTCTGGTATATGAATAACATGATGTTTTTCAATCGCAAAAATCAATGAATATTGTAAATGCACAAACAGTAATTTCTCCGCATTGCAAGGTGCAATTCTGAAATTTTTTGCTTTTTCCTGCTCCTCTTAGCATGATAAAGAAGATTCAAAGAGAGTGAGATGCCAGCTCCTTTCATTCAGTCAGTAGCTTCAATCATTTCTGGACGTTTTTCAATGGCAAAAACCAATGAATATTGTAAATGCACAAACAGTAATTTCTCCGCATTGCAAGGTGCAATTCTGAAACTTTTTGCTTTTTCCTGCTCCTCTTAGCATGATAAAGAAGATTCAAAGAGAGTGAGATGCCAGATCCTTTCCTTCAGTCAGTAGCTTCAATCATTTCTGGTATATGAATAACATGATGTTTTTCAATGGCAAAAATCAATGAATTTTGTAAATGCACAAACAGTAATTTCTCCGCATTGCAAGGCGCAATTCTGAAATTTTTTGCTTTTTCCTGCTCCTCTTAGCATGATAAAGAAGATTCAAAGAGAGTGAGATGCCAGCTCCTTTCATTCAGTCAGTAGCTTCAATCATTTCTGGACATTTTTCAATGGCAAAAATCAATGAATATTGTAAATGCACAAACAGTCATTTCTCCGCATTGCAAGGTGCAATTCTGAAATTTTTTGCTTTTTCCTGCTCCTCTTAGCATGATAAAGAAGATTCAAAGAGAGTGAGATGCCAGCTCCTTTCATTCAGTCAGTAGCTTCAATCATTTCTGGACGTTTTTCAATGGCAAAAATCAATGAATATTGTAAATGCACAAACAGTAATTTCTCCGCATTGCAAGGTGCAATTCTGAAATTTTTTGCTTTTTCCTGCTCCTCTTAGCATGATAAAGAAGATTCAAAGAGAGTGAGATGCCAGCTCCTTTCATTCAGTCAGTAGCTTCAATCATTTCTGGACGTTTTTCAATGGCAAAAATCAATGAATATTGTAAATGCACAAACAGTAATTTCTCCGCATTGCAAGGTGCAATTCTGAAATTTTTTGCTTTTTCCTGCTCCTCTTAGCATGATAAAGAAGATTCAAAGAGAGTGAGATGCCAGATCCTTTCCTTCAGTCAGTAGCTTCAATCATTTCTGGTATATGAATAACATGATGTTTTTCAATGGCAAAAATCAATGAATTTTGTAAATGCACAAACAGTAATTTCTCCGCATTGCAAGGCGCAATTCTGAAATTTTTTGCTTTTTCCTGCTCCTCTTAGCATGATAAAGAAGATTCAAAGAGAGTGAGATGCCAGCTCCTTTCATTCAGTCAGTAGCTTCAATCATTTCTGGACATTTTTCAATGGCAAAAATCAATGAATATTGTAAATGCACAAACAGTAATTTCTCCGCATTGCAAGGTGCAATTCTGAAATTTTTTGCTTTTTCCTGCTCCTCTTAGCATGATAAAGAAGATTCAAAGAGAGTGAGATGCCAGCTCCTTTCATTCAGTCAGTAGCTTCAATCATTTCTGGACGTTTTTCAATGGCAAAAATCAATGAATATTGTAAATGCACAAACAGTAATTTCTCCGCATTGCAAGGTGCAATTCTGAAATTTTTTGCTTTTTCCTGCTCCTCTTAGCATGATAAAGAAGATTCAAAGAGAGTGAGATGCCAGCTCCTTTCATTCAGTCAGTAGCTTCAATCATTTCTGGACGTTTTTCAATGGCAAAAATCAATGAATATTGTAAATGCACAAACAGTAATTTCTCCGCATTGCAATGTGCAATTCTGAAATTTTTTGCTTTTTCCTGCTCCTCTTAGCATGATAAAGAAGATTCAAAGAGAGTGAGATGCCAGCTCCTTTCATTCAGTCAGTAGCTTCAAACATTTCTGGTACATGAATAACATGATGTTTTTCAATGGCAAAAATCAATGAATATTGTAAATGCACAAACAGTAATTTCTCCGCATTGCAAGGTGCAATTCTGAAATTTTTTGCTTTTTCCTGCTCCTCTTAGCATGATAAAGAAGATTCAAAGAGAGTGAGATGCCAGCTCCTTTCGTTCAGTCAGTAGCTTCAATCATTTCTGGACGTTTTTCAATGGCAAAAATCATTGAATATTATAAATGCACAAACAGTAATTTCTCCGCATTGCAAGGTGCAATTCTGAAATTTTTTACTTTTTCCTGCTCCTCTTAGCATGATAAAGAAGATTCAAAGAGAGTGAGATGCCAGCTCCTTTCATTCAGTCAGTAGCTTCAATCATTTCTGGTATATGAATAACATGATGTTTTTCAATGGCAAAAATCAATGAATATTGTAAATGCACAAACAGTAATTTCTCCGCATTGCAAGGTGCAATTCTGAAATTTTTTGCTTTTTCCTGCTCCTCTTAGCATGATAAAGAAGATTCAAAGAGAGTGAGATGCCAGCTCCTTTCATTCAGTCAGTAGCTTAAATCGTTTCTGGACGTTTTTCAATGGCAAAAATCAATGAATATTGTAAATGCACAAACAGTAATTTCTCCGCATTGCAAGGTGCAATTCTGAAATTTTTTGCTTTTTCCTGCTCCTCTTAACATGATAAACAAGATTCAAAGAGAGTGAGATGCCAGCTCATTTCATTCATTCAGTAGCTTCAATCATTTCTGGACGTTTTTCAATGGCAAAAATCATTGAATATTGTAAATGCACAAACAGTAATTTCTCCGCATTGCAAGGTGCAATTCTGAAATTTTTTACTTTTTCCTGCTCCTCTTAGCATGATAAAGAAGATTCAAAGAGAGTGAGATGCCAGCTCCTTTCATTCAGTCAGTAGCTTCAATCATTTCTGGTATATGAATAACATGATGTTTTTCAATCGCAAAAATCAATGAATATTGTAAATGCACAAACAGTAATTTCTCCGCATTGCAAGGTGCAATTCTGAAATTTTTTGCTTTTTCCTGCTCCTCTTAGCATGATAAAGAAGATTCAAAGAGAGTGAGATGCCAGCTCCTTTCATTCAGTCAGTAGCTTCAATCATTTCTGGACGTTTTTCAATGGCAAAAATCAATGAATATTGTAAATGCACAAACAGTAATTTCTCCGCATTGCAAGGTGCAATTCTGAAATTTTTTGCTTTTTCCTGCTCCTCTAAGCATGATAAAGAAGATTCAAAGAGAGTGAGATGCCAGATCCTTTCCTTCAGTCAGTAGCTTCAATCATTTCTGGTATATGAATAACATGATGTTTTTCAATGGCAAAAATGAATGAATTTTGTAAATGCACAAACAGTAATTTCTCCGCATTGCAAGGCGCAATTCTGAAATTTTTTGCTTTTTCCTGCTCCTCTTAGCATGATAAAGAAGATTCAAAGAGAGTGAGATGCCAGCTCCTTTCATTCAGTCAGTAGCTTCAATCATTTCTGGACATTTTTCAATGGCAAAAATCAATGAATATTGTAAATGCACAAACAGTAATTTCTCCGCATTGCAAGGTGCAATTCTGAAATTTTTTGCTTTTTCCTGCTCCTCTTAGCATGATAAAGAAGATTCAAAGAGAGTGAGATGCCAGCTCCTTTCATTCAGTCAGTAGCTTCAATCATTTCTGGACGTTTTTCAATGGCAAAAATCAATGAATATTGTAAATGCACAAACAGTAATTTCTCCGCATTGCAAGGTGCAATTCTGAAATTTTTTGCTTTTTCCTGCTCCTCTTAGCATGATAAAGAAGATTCAAAGAGAGTGAGATGCCAGCTCCTTTCATTCAGTCAGTACCTTCAATTATTTCTGGACCTTTTTCAATGGCAAAAATCAATGAATATTGTAAATGCACAAACAGTAATTTCTCCGCATTGCAAGGTGCAATTCTGAAATTTTTTGCTTTTTCCTGCTCCTCTTAGCATGATAAAGAAGATTCAAAGAGAGTGAGATGCCAGCTCCTTTCATTCAGTCAGTAGCTTCAATCATTTCTGGACGTTTTTCAATGGCAAAAATCAATGAATATTGTAAATGCACAAACTGTAATTTCTCCGCATTGCAAGGTGCAATTCTGAAATTTTTTGCTTTTTCCTGCTCCTCTTAGCATGATAAAGAAGATTCAAAGAGAGTGAGATGCCAGCTCCTTTCATTCAGTCAGTAGCTTCAATCATTTCTGGTATATGAATAACATGATGTTTTTCAATAGCAAAAATCAATGAATATTGTAAATGCACAAACAGTAATTTCTCCGCATTGCAAGGTGCAATTCTGAAATTTTTTGCTTTTTCCTGCTCCTCTTAGCATGATAAAGAAGATTCAAAGAGAGTGAGATGCCAGCTCCTTTCATTCAGTCAGTAGCTTCAATCATTTCTGGACGTTTTTCAATGGCAAAAATCAATGAATATTGTAAATGCACAAACAGTAATTTCTCCGCATTGCAAGGTGCAATTCTGAAATTTTTTACTTTTTCCTGCTCCTCTTAGCATGATAAAGAAGATTCAAAGAGAGTGAGATGCCAGCTCCTTTCATTCAGTCAGTAGCTTCAATCATTTCTGGTATATGAATAACATGATGTTTTTCAATCGCAAAAATCAATGAATATTGTAAATGCACAAACAGTAATTTCTCCGCATTGCAAGGTGCAATTCTGAAATTTTTTGCTTTTTCCTGCTCCTCTTAGCATGATAAAGAAGATTCAAAGAGAGTGAGATGCCAGCTCCTTTCATTCAGTCAGTAGCTTCAATCATTTCTGGACATTTTTCAATGGCAAAAATCAATGAATATTGTAAATGCACAAACAGTAATTTCTCCGCATTGCAAGGTGCAATTCTGAAATTTTTTGCTTTTTCCTGCTCCTCTTAGCATGATAAAGAAGATTCAAAGAGAGTGAGATGCCAGCTCCTTTCATTCAGTCAGTAGCTTCAATCATTTCTGGACGTTTTTCAATGGCAAAAATCAATGAATATTGTAAATGCACAAACAGTAATTTCTCCGCATTGCAAGGTGCAATTCTGAAATTTTTTGCTTTTTCCTGCTCCTCTTAGCATGATAAAGAAGATTCAAAGAGAGTGAGATGCCAGCTCCTTTCATTCAGTCAGTACCTTCAATTATTTCTGGACCTTTTTCAATGGCAAAAATCAATGAATATTGTAAATGCACAAACAGTAATTTCTCCGCATTGCAAGGTGCAATTCTGAAATTTTTTGCTTTTTCCTGCTCCTCTTAGCATGATAAAGAAGATTCAAAGAGAGTGAGATGCCAGCTCCTTTCATTCAGTCAGTAGCTTCAATCATTTCTGGACGTTTTTCAATGGCAAAAATCAATGAATATTGTAAATGCACAAACTGTAATTTCTCCGCATTGCAAGGTGCAATTCTGAAATTTTTTGCTTTTTCCTGCTCCTCTTAGCATGATAAAGAAGATTCAAAGAGAGTGAGATGCCAGCTCCTTTCATTCAGTCAGTAGCTTCAATCATTTCTGGTATATGAATAACATGATGTTTTTCAATAGCAAAAATCAATGAATATTGTAAATGCACAAACAGTAATTTCTCCGCATTGCAAGGTGCAATTCTGAAATTTTTTGCTTTTTCCTGCTCCTCTTAGCATGATAAAGAAGATTCAAAGAGAGTGAGATGCCAGCTCCTTTCATTCAGTCAGTAGCTTCAATCATTTCTGGACGTTTTTCAATGGCAAAAATCAATGAATATTGTAAATGCACAAACAGTAATTTCTCCGCATTGCAAGGTGCAATTCTGAAATTTTTTACTTTTTCCTGCTCCTCTTAGCATGATAAAGAAGATTCAAAGAGAGTGAGATGCCAGCTCCTTTCATTCAGTCAGTAGCTTCAATCATTTCTGGTATATGAATAACATGATGTTTTTCAATCGCAAAAATCAATGAATATTGTAAGTGCACAAACAGTAATTTCTCCGCATTGCAAGGTGCAATTCTGAAATTTTTTGCTTTTTCCTGCTCCTCTTAGCATGATAAAGAAGATTCAAAGAGAGTGAGATGCCAGCTCCTTTCATTCAGTCAGTAGCTTCAATCATTTCTGGACGTTTTTCAATGGCAAAAATCAATGAATATTGTAAATGCACAAACAGTAATTTCTCCGCATTGCAAGGTGCAATTCTGAAATTTTTTGCTTTTTCCTGCTCCTCTAAGCATGATAAAGAAGATTCAAAGAGAGTGAGATGCCATATCCTTTCCTTCAGTCAGTAGCTTCAATCATTTCTGGTATATGAATAACATGATGTTTTTCAATGGCAAAAATCAATGAATTTTGTAAATGCACAAACAGTAATTTCTCCGCATTGCAAGGCGCAATTCTGAAATTTTTTGCTTTTTCCTGCTCCTCTTAGCATGATAAAGAAGATTCAAAGAGAGTGAGATGCCAGCTCCTTTCATTCAGTCAGTAGCTTCAATCATTTCTGGACATTTTTCAATGGCAAAAATCAATGAATATTGTAAATGCACAAACAGTAATTTCTCCGCATTGCAAGGTGCAATTCTGAAATTTTTTGCTTTTTCCTGCTCCTCTTAGCATGATAAAGAAGATTCAAAGAGAGTGAGATGCCAGCTCCTTTCATTCAGTCAGTAGCTTCAATCATTTCTGGACGTTTTTCAATGGCAAAAATCAATGAATATTGTAAATGCACAAACAGTAATTTCTCCGCATTGCAAGGTGCAATTCTGAAATTTTTTGCTTTTTCCTGCTCCTCTTAGCATGATAAAGAAGATTCAAAGAGAGTGAGATGCCAGCTCCTTTCATTCAGTCAGTAGCTTCAATCATTTCTGGACGTTTTTCAATGGCAAAAATCAATGAATATTGTAAATGCACAAACTGTAATTTCTCCGCATTGCAAGGTGCAATTCTGAAATTTTTTGCTTTTTCCTGCTCCTCTTAGCATGATAAAGAAGATTCAAAGAGAGTGAGATGCCAGCTCCTTTCATTCAGTCAGTAGCTTCAATCATTTCTGGTATATGAATAACATGATGTTTTTCAATAGCAAAAATCAATGAATATTGTAAATGCACAAACAGTAATTTCTCCGCATTGCAAGGTGCAATTCTGAAATTTTTTGCTTTTTCCTGCTCCTCTTAGCATGATAAAGAAGATTCAAAGAGAGTGAGATGCCAGCTCCTTTCATTCAGTCAGTAGCTTCAATCATTTCTGGACGTTTTTCAATGGCAAAAATCAATGAATATTGTAAATGCACAAACAGTAATTTCTCCGCATTGCAAGGTGCAATTCTGAAATTTTTTGCTTTTTCCTGCTCCTCTTAGCATGGTAAACAAGATTCAAAGAGAGTGAGATGCCAGCTCCTTTCATTCAGTCAGTAGCTTCAATCATTTCTGGACGTTTTTCAATGGCAAAAATCATTGAATATTGTAAATGCACAAACAGTAATTTCTCCGCATTGCAAGGTGCAATTCTGAAATTTTTTACTTTTTCCTGCTCCTCTTAGCATGATAAAGAAGATTCAAAGAGAGTGAGATGCCAGCTCCTTTCATTCAGTCAGTAGCTTCAATCATTTCTGGTATATGAATAACATGATGTTTTTCAATGGCAAAAATCAATGAATTTTGTAAATGCACAAACAGTAATTTCTCCGCATTGCAAGGCGCAATTCTGAAATTTTTTGCTTTTTCCTGCTCCTCTTAGCATGATAAAGAAGATTCAAAGAGAGTGAGATGCCAGCTCCTTTCATTCAGTCAGTAGCGTCAATCATTTCTGGACATTTTTCAATGGCAAAAATCAATGAATATTGTAAATGCACAAACAGTAATTTCTCCGCATTGCAAGGTGCAATTCTGAAATTTTTTGCTTTTTCCTGCTCCTCTTAGCATGATAAAGAAGATTCAAAGAGAGTGAGATGCCAGCTCCTTTCATTCAGTCAGTAGCTTCAATCATTTCTGGACGTTTTTCAATGGCAAAAATCAATGAATATTGTAAATGCACAAACAGTAATTTCTCCGCATTGCAAGGTGCAATTCTGAAATTTTTTGCTTTTTCCTGCTCCTCTTAGCATGATAAAGAAGATTCAAAGAGAGTGAGATGCCAGCTCCTTTCATTCAGTCAGTAGCTTCAATCATTTCTGGACGTTTTTCAATGGCAAAAATCAATGAATATTGTAAATGCACAAACAGTAATTTCTCCGCATTGCAAGGTGCAATTCTGAAATTTTTTGCTTTTTCCTGCTCCTCTTAGCATGATAAAGAAGATTCAAAGAGAGTGAGATGCCAGATCCTTTCCTTCAGTCAGTAGCTTCAATCATTTCTGGTATATGAATAACATGATGTTTTTCAATGGCAAAAATCAATGAATTTTGTAAATGCACAAACAGTAATTTCTCCGCATTGCAAGGCGCAATTCTGAAATTTTTTGCTTTTTCCTGCTCCTCTTAGCATGATAAAGAAGATTCAAAGAGAGTGAGATGCCAGCTCCTTTCATTCAGTCAGTAGCTTCAATCATTTCTGGACATTTTTCAATGGCAAAAATCAATGAATATTGTAAATGCACAAACAGTAATTTCTCCGCATTGCAAGGTGCAATTCTGAAATTTTTTGCTTTTTCCTGCTCCTCTTAGCATGATAAAGAAGATTCAAAGAGAGTGAGATGCCAGCTCCTTTCATTCAGTCAGTAGCTTCAATCATTTCTGGACGTTTTTCAATGGCAAAAATCAATGAATATTGTAAATGCACAAACAGTAATTTCTCCGCATTGCAAGGTGCAATTCTGAAATTTTTTGCTTTTTCCTGCTCCTCTTAGCATGATAAAGAAGATTCAAAGAGAGTGAGATGCCAGCTCCTTTCATTCAGTCAGTAGCTTCAATCATTTCTGGACGTTTTTCAATGGCAAAAATCAATGAATATTGTAAATGCACAAACAGTAATTTCTCCGCATTGCAATGTGCAATTCTGAAATTTTTTGCTTTTTCCTGCTCCTCTTAGCATGATAAAGAAGATTCAAAGAGAGTGAGATGCCAGCTCCTTTCATTCAGTCAGTAGCTTCAATCATTTCTGGACATTTTTCAATGGCAAAAATCAATGAATATTGTAAATGCACAAACAGTAATTTCTCCGCATTGCAAGGTGCAATTCTGAAATTTTTTGCTTTTTCCTGCTCCTCTTAGCATGATAAAGAAGATTCAAAGAGAGTGAGATGCCAGCTCCTTTCATTCAGTCAGTAGCTTCAATCATTTCTGGACGTTTTTCAATGACAAAAATCAATGAATATTGTAAATGCACAAACAGTAATTTCTCTGCATTGCAAGGTGCAATTCTGAAATTTTTTGCTTTTTCCTGCTCCTCTTAGCATGATAAAGAAGATTCAAAGAGAGTGAGATGCCAGCTCCTTTCATTCAGTCAGTAGCTTCAATCATTTCTGGACGTTTTTCAATGGCAAAAATCATTGAATATTGTAAATGCACAAACAGTAATTTCTCCGCATTGCAAGGTGCAATTCTGAAATTTTTTACTTTTTCCTGCTCCTCTTAGCATGATAAAGAAGATTCAAAGAGAGTGAGATGCCAGCTCCTTTCATTCAGTCAGTAGCTTCAATCATTTCTGGTATATGAATAACATGATGTTTTTCAATCGCAAAAATCAATGAATATTGTAAATGCACAAACAGTAACTTCTCCGCATTGCAAGGTGCAATTCTGAAATTTTTCGCTTTTTCCTGCTCCTCTTAGCATGATAAAGAAGATTCAAAGAGAGTGAGATGCCAGCTCCTTTCATTCAGTCAGTAGCTTCAATCATTTCTGGACGTTTTTCAATGGCAAAAATCAATGAATATTGTAAATGCACAAACAGTAATTTCTCCGCATTGCAAGGTGCAATTCTGAAATTTTTTGCTTTTTCCTGCTCCTCTTAGCATGATAAAGAAGATTCAAAGAGAGTGAGATGCCAGATCCTTTCCTTCAGTCAGTAGCTTCAATCATTTCTGGTATATGAATAACATGATGTTTTTCAATGGCAAAAATCAATGAATTTTGTAAATGCACAAACAGTAATTTCTCCGCATTGCAAGGCGCAATTCTGAAATTTTTTGCTTTTTCCTGCTCCTCTTAGCATGATAAAGAAGATTCAAAGAGAGTGAGATGCCAGCTCCTTTCATTCAGTCAGTAGCTTCAATCATTTCTGGACATTTTTCAATGGCAAAAATCAATGAATATTGTAAATGCACAAACAGTAATTTCTCCGCATTGCAAGGTGCAATTCTGAAATTTTTTGCTTTTTCCTGCTCCTCTTAGCATGATAAAGAAGATTCAAAGAGAGTGAGATGCCAGCTCCTTTCATTCAGTCAGTAGCTTCAATCATTTCTGGACGTTTTTCAATGGCAAAAATCAATGAATATTGTAAATGCACAAACAGTAATTTCTCCGCATTGCAAGGTGCAATTCTGAAATTTTTTGCTTTTTCCTGCTCCTCTTAGCATGATAAAGAAGATTCAAAGAGAGTGAGATGCCAGATCCTTTCCTTCAGTCAGTAGCTTCAATCATTTCTGGTATATGAATAACATGATGTTTTTCAATGGCAAAAATCAATGAATTTTGTAAATGCATAAACAGTAATTTCTCCGCATTGCAAGGCGCAATTCTGAAATTTTTTGCTTTTTCCTGCTCCTCTTAGCATGATAAAGAAGATTCAAAGAGAGTGAGATGCCAGCTCCTTTCATTCAGTCAGTAGCTTCAATCATTTCTGGACATTTTTCAATGGCAAAAATCAATGAATATTGTAAATGCACAAACAGTAATTTCTCCGCATTGCAAGGTGCAATTCTGAAATTTTTTGCTTTTTCCTGCTCCTCTTAGCATGATAAAGAAGATTCAAAGAGAGTGAGATGCCAGCTCCTTTCATTCAGTCAGTAGCTTCAATCATTTCTGGACGTTTTTCAATGGCAAAAATCAATGAATATTGTAAATGCACAAACAGTAATTTCTCCGCATTGCAAGGTGCAATTCTGAAATTTTTTGCTTTTTCCTGCTCCTCTTAGCATGATAAAGAAGATTCAAAGAGAGTGAGATGCCAGCTCCTTTCATTCAGTCAGTAGCTTCAATCATTTCTGGACGTTTTTCAATGGCAAAAATCAATGAATATTGTAAATGCACAAACAGTAATTTCTCCGCATTGCAAGGTGCAATTCTGAAATTTTTTGCTTTTTCCTGCTCCTCTTAGCATGATAAAGAAGATTCAAAGAGAGTGAGATGCCAGATCCATTCCTTCAGTCAGTAGCTTCAATCATTTCTGGTATATGAATAACATGATGTTTTTCAATGGCAAAAATCAATGAATTTTGTAAATGCACAAAGAGTAATTTCTCCGCATTGCAAGGCGCAATTCTGAAATTTTTTGCTTTTTCCTGCTCCTCTTAGCATGATAAAGAAGATTCAAAGAGAGTGAGATGCCAGCTCCTTTCATTCAGTCAGTAGCTTCAATCATTTCTGGACGTTTTTCAATGGCAAAAATCAATGAATATTGTAAATGCACAAACAGTAATTTCTCCGCATTGCAAGGTGCAATTCTGAAATTTTTTGCTTTTTCCTGCTCCTCTTAGCATGATAAAGAAGATTCAAAGAGAGTGAGATGCCAGCTCCTTTCATTCAGTCAGTAGCTTCAATCATTTCTGGACGTTTTTCAACGGCAAAAATCAATGAATATTGTAAATGCACAAACAGTAATTTCTCCGCATTGCAATGTGCAATTCTGAAATTTTTTGCTTTTTCCTGCTCCTCTTAGCATGATAAAGAAGATTCAAAGAGAGTGAGATGCCAGCTCCTTTCATTCAGTCAGTAGCTTCAAACATTTCTGGTACATGAATAACATGATGTTTTTCAATGGCAAAAATCAATGAATATTGTAAATGCACAAACAGTAATTTCTCCGCATTGCAAGGTGCAATTCTGAAATTTTTTGCTTTTTCCTGCTCCTCTTAGCATGATAAAGAAGATTCAAAGAGAGTGAGATGCCAGCTCCTTTCGTTCAGTCAGTAGCTTCAATCATTTCTGGACGTTTTTCAATGGCAAAAATCATTGAATATTATAAATGCACAAACAGTAATTTCTCCGCATTGCAAGGTGCAATTCTGAAATTTTTTACTTTTTCCTGCTCCTCTTAGCATGATAAAGAAGATTCAAAGAGAGTGAGATGCCAGCTCCTTTCATTCAGTCAGTAGCTTCAATCATTTCTGGTATATGAATAACATGATGTTTTTCAATGGCAAAAATCAATGAATATTGTAAATGCACAAACAGTAATTTCTCCGCATTGCAAGGTGCAATTCTGAAATTTTTTGCTTTTTCCTGCTCCTCTTAGCATGATAAATAAGATTCAAAGAGAGTGAGATGCCAGCTCCTTTCATTCAGTCAGTAGCTTCAATCATTTCTGGACGTTTTTCAATGGCAAAAATCAATGAATATTGTAAATGCACAAACAGTAATTTCTCCGCATTGCAAGGTGCAATTCTGAAATTTTTTGCTTTTTCCTGCTCCTCTTAGCATGATAAACAAGATTCAAAGAGAGTGAGATGCCAGCTCATTTCATTCAGTCAGTAGCTTCAATCATTTCTGGACGTTTTTCAATGGCAAAAATCATTGAATATTGTAAATGCACAAACAGTAATTTCTCCGCATTGCAAGGTGCAATTCTGAAATTTTTTACTTTTTCCTGCTCCTCTTAGCATGATAAAGAAGATTCAAAGAGAGTGAGATGCCAGCTCCTTTCATTCAGTCAGTAGCTTCAATCATTTCTGGTATATGAATAACATGATGTTTTTCAATCGCAAAAATCAATGAATATTGTAAATGCACAAACAGTAATTTCTCCGCATTGCAAGGTGCAATTCTGAAATTTTTTGCTTTTTCCTGCTCCTCTTAGCATGATAAAGAAGATTCAAAGAGAGTGAGATGCCAGCTCCTTTCATTCAGTCAGTAGCTTCAATCATTTCTGGACGTTTTTCAATGGCAAAAATCAATGAATATTGTAAATGCACAAACAGTAATTTCTCCGCATTGCAAGGTGCAATTCTGAAATTTTTTGCTTTTTCCTGCTCCTCTAAGCATGATAAAGAAGATTCAAAGAGAGTGAGATGCCAGATCCTTTCCTTCAGTCAGTAGCTTCAATCATTTCTGGTATATGAATAACATGATGTTTTTCAATGGCAAAAATCAATGAATTTTGTAAATGCACAAACAGTAATTTCTCCGCATTGCAAGGCGCAATTCTGAAATGTTTTGCTTTTTCCTGCTCCTCTTAGCATGATAAAGAAGATTCAAAGAGAGTGAGATGCCAGCTCCTTTCATTCAGTCAGTAGCTTCAATCATTTCTGGACATTTTTCAATGGCAAAAATCAATGAATATTGTAAATGCACAAACAGTAATTTCTCCGCATTGCAAGGTGCAATTCTGAAATTTTTTGCTTTTTCCTGCTCCTCTTAGCATGATAAAGAAGATTCAGAGAGTGAGATGCCAGCTCCTTTCATTCAGTCAGTAGCTTCAATCATTTCTGGACGTTTTTCAATGGCAAAAATCAATGAATATTGTAAATGCACAAACAGTAATTTCTCCGCATTGCAAGGTGCAATTCTGAAATTTTTTGCTTTTTCCTGCTCCTCTTAGCATGATAAAGAAGATTCAAAGAGAGTGAGATGCCAGCTCCTTTCATTCAGTCAGTACCTTCAATCATTTCTGGACGTTTTTCAATGGCAAAAATCAATGAATATTGTAAATGCACAAACAGTAATTTCTCCGCATTGCAAGGTGCAATTCTGAAATTTTTTGCTTTTTCCTGCTCCTCTTAGCATGATACAGAAGATTCAAAGAGAGTGAGATGCCAGCTCCTTTCATTCAGTCAGTAGCTTCAATCATTTCTGGACGTTTTTCAATGGCAAAAATCAATGAATATTGTAAATGCACAAACTGTAATTTCTCCGCATTGCAAGGTGCAATTCTGAAATTTTTTGCTTTTTCCTGCTCCTCTTAGCATGATAAAGAAGATTCAAAGAGAGTGAGATGCCAGCTCCTTTCATTCAGTCAGTAGCTTCAATCATTTCTGGTATATGAATAACATGATGTTTTTCAATAGCAAAAATCAATGAATATTGTAAATGCACAAACAGTAATTTCTCCGCATTGCAAGGTGCAATTCTGAAATTTTTTGCTTTTTCCTGCTCCTCTTAGCATGATAAAGAAGATTCAAAGAGAGTGAGATGCCAGCTCCTTTCATTCAGTCAGTAGCTTCAATCATTTCTGGACGTTTTTCAATGGCAAAAATCAATGAATATTGTAAATGCACAAACAGTAATTTCTCCGCATTGCAAGGTGCAATTCTGAAATTTTTTGCTTTTTCCTGCTCCTCTAAGCATGATAAAGAAGATTCAAAGAGAGTGAGATGCCAGATCCTTTCCTTCAGTCAGTAGCTTCAATCATTTCTGGTATATGAATAACATGATGTTTTTCAATGGCAAAAATCAATGAATTTTGTAAATGCACAAACAGTAATTTCTCCGCATTGCAAGGCGCAATTGTGAAATTTTTTGCTTTTTCCTGCTCCTCTTAGCATGATAAAGAAGATTCAAAGAGAGTGAGATGCCAGCTCCTTTCATTCAGTCAGTAGCTTCAATCATTTCTGGACATTTTTCAATGGCAAAAATCAATGAATATTGTAAATGCACAAACAGTAATTTCTCCGCATTGCAAGGTGCAATTCTGAAATTTTTTGCTTTTTCCTGCTCCTCTTAGCATGATAAAGAAGATTCAAAGAGAGTGAGATGCCAGCTCCTTTCATTCAGTCAGTAGCTTCAATCATTTCTGGACGTTTTTCAATGGCAAAAATCAATGAATATTGTAAATGCACAAACAGTAATTTCTCCGCATTGCAAGGTGCAATTCTGAAATTTTTTGCTTTTTCCTGCTCCTCTTAGCATGATAAAGAAGATTCAAAGAGAGTGAGATGCCAGCTCCTTTCATTCAGTCAGTACCTTCAATCATTTCTGGACGTTTTTCAATGGCAAAAATCAATGAATATTGTAAATGCACAAACAGTAATTTCTCCGCATTGCAAGGTGCAATTCTGAAATTTTTTGCTTTTTCCTGCTCCTCTTAGCATGATAAAGAAGATTCAAAGAGAGTGAGATGCCAGCTCCTTTCATTCAGTCAGTAGCTTCAATCATTTCTGGACGTTTTTCAATGGCAAAAATCAATGAATATTGTAAATGCACAAACTGTAATTTCTCCGCATTGCAAGGTGCAATTCTGAAATTTTTTGCTTTTTCCTGCTCCTCTTAGCATGATAAAGAAGATTCAAAGAGAGTGAGATGCCAGCTCCTTTCATTCAGTCAGTAGCTTCAATCATTTCTGGTATATGAATAACATGATGTTTTTCAATCGCAAAAATCAATGAATATTGTAAATGCACAAACAGTAATTTCTCCGCATTGCAAGGTGCAATTCTGAAATTTTTTGCTTTTTCCTGCTCCTCTTAGCATGATAAAGAAGATTCAAAGAGAGTGAGATGCCAGCTCCTTTCCTTCAGTCAGTAGCTTCAATCATTTCTGGTATATGAATAACATGATGTTTTTCAATGGCAAAAATCAATGAATTTTGTAAATGCACAAACAGTAATTTCTCCGCATTGCAAGGCGCAATTCTGAAATTTTTTGCTTTTTCCTGCTCCTCTTAGCATGATAAAGAAGATTCAAAGAGAGTGAGATGCCAGCTCCTTTCATTCAGTCAGTAGCTTCAATCATTTCTGGACATTTTTCAGTGGCAAAAATCAATGAATATTGTAAATGCACAAACAGTAATTTCTCCGCATTGCAAGGTGCAATTCTGAAATTTTTTGCTTTTTCCTGCTCCTCTTAGCATGATAAAGAAGATTCAAAGAGAGTGAGATGCCAGCTCCTTTCATTCAGTCAGTAGCTACAATCATTTCTGGACGTTTTTCAATGGCAAAAATCAATGAATATTGTAAATGCACAAACAGTAATTTCTCCGCATTGCAAGGTGCAATTCTGAAATTTTTTGCTTTTTCCTGCTCCTCTTAGCATGATAAAGAAGATTCAAAGAGAGTGAGGTGCCAGCTCCTTTCATTCAGTCAGGAGCTTCAAACATTTCTGGTATATGAATAACATGTTTTTCAATGGCAAAAATCAATGAATATTGTAAATGCACAAACTGTAATTTCTCCGCATTGCAAGGTGCAATTCTGAAATTTTTTGCTTTTTCCTGCTCCTCTTAGCATGATAAAGAAGATTCAAAGAGAGTGAGATGCCAGCTCCTTTCATTCAGTCAGTAGCTTCAATCATTTCTGGACGTTTTTCAATGGCAAAAATCAACGAATATTGTAAATGCACAAACAGTAATTTCTCCGCATTGCAAGGTGCAATTCTGAAATTTTTTGCTTTTTCCTGCTCCTCTTAGCATGATAAAGAAGATTCAAAGAGAGTGAGATGCCAGCTCCTTTCATTCAGTCAGTAGCTTCAATCATTTCTGGACGTTTTTCAATGGCAAAAATCAATGAATATTGTAAATGCACAAACTGTAATTTCTCCGCATTGCAAGGTGCAATTCTGAAATTTTTTGCTTTTTCCTGCTCCACTTAGCATGATAAAGAAGATTCAAAGAGAGTGAGATGCCAGCTCCTTTCATTCAGTCAGTAGCTTCAATCATTTCTGGACGTTTTTCAATGGCAAAAATCAATGAATATTGTAAATGCACAAACAGTAATTTCTCCGCATTGCAAGTTGCAATTCTGAAATTTTTTGCTTTTTCCTGCTCCTCTTAGCATGATAAAGAAGATTCAAAGAGAGTGAGATGCCAGCTCCTTTCATTCAGTCAGTACCTTCAATCATTTCTGGACGTTTTTCAATGGCAAAAATCAATGAATATTGTAAATGCACAAACAGTAATTTCTCCGCATTGCAAGGTGCAATTCTGAAATTTTTTGCTTTTTCCTGCTCCTCTTAGCATGATAAAGAAGATTCAAAGAGAGTGAGATGCCAGCTCCTTTCATTCAGTCAGTAGCTTCAAACATTTCTGGTATATGAATAACATGATGTTTTTCAATGGCAAAAATCAATGAATATTGTAAATGCACAAACAGTAATTTCTCCGCATTGCAAGGTGCAAGTCTGAAATTTTTTGCTTTTTTCTGCTCCTCTTAGCATGATAAAGAAGATTCAAAGAGAGTGAGATGCCAGCTCCTTTCATTCAGTCAGTAGCTTCAAACATTTCTGGTATATGAATAACATGATGTTTTTCAATGGCAAAAATCAATGAATATTGTAAATGCACAAACAGTAATTTCTCCGCATTGCAAGGTGCAAGTCTGAAATTTTTTGCTTTTTCCTGCTCCTCTTAGCATGATAAAGAAGATTCAAAGAGAGTGAGATGCCAGCTACTTTCATTCAGTCAGTAGCTTCAATCATTTCTGGACGTTTTTCAATGGTAAAAATCAATGAATATTGTAAATGCACAAACAGTAATTTCTCCGCATTGCAAGGTGCAATTCTGAAATTTTTTGCTTTTTCCTGCTCCTCTTAGCATGATAAAGAAGATTCAAAGAGAGTGAGATGCCAGCTCCTTTCATTCAGTCAGTAGCTTCAAACATTTCTGGTATATGAATAACATGATGTTTTTCAATGGCAAAAATCAATGAATATTGTAAATGCACAAACAGTAATTTCTCCGCATTGCAAGGTGCAATTCTGAAATTTTTTGCTTTTTCCTGCTCCTCTTAGCATGATAAAGAAGATTCAAAGAGAGTGAGATGCCAGCTCCTTTCATTCAGTCAGTAGCTTCAATCATTTCTGGACGTTTTTCAATGGCAAAAATCAACGAATATTGTAAATGCACAAACAGTAATTTCTTCGCATTGCAAGGTGCAATTCTGAAATTTTTTGCTTTTTCCTGCTCCTCTTAGCATGATAAAGAAGATTCAAAGAGAGTGAGATGCCAGCTCCTTTCATTCAGTCAGTAGCTTCAATCATTTCTGGACGTTTTTCAATGGCAAAAATCAATGAATATTGTAAATGCACAAACTGTAATTTCTCCGCATTGCAAGGTGCAATTCTGAAATTTTTTGCTTTTTCCTGCTCCTCTTAGCATGATAAAGAAGATTCAAAGAGAGTGAGATGCCAGCTCCTTTCATTCAGTCAGTAGCTTCAATAATTTCTGGACGTTTTTCAATGGCAAAAATCAATGAATATTGTAAATGCACAAACAGTAAATTCTCCGCATTGCAAGGTGCAATTCTGAAATTTTTTGCTTTTTCCTGCTCCTCTTAGCATGATAAAGAAGATTCAAAGAGAGTGAGATGCCAGCTCCTTTCCTTCAGTCAGTAGCTTCAATCATTTCTGGTATATGAATAACATGATGTTTTTCAATGGCAAAAATCAATGAATTTTGTAAATGCACAAACAGTAATTTCTCCGCATTGCAAGGCGCAATTCTGAAATTTTTTGCTTTTTCCTGCTCCTCTTAGCATGATAAAGAAGATTCAAAGAGAGTGAGATGCCAGCTCCTTTCATTCAGTCAGTAGCTTCAATCATTTCTGGACATTTTTCAATGGCAAAAATCAATGAATATTGTAAATGCACAAACAGTAATTTCTCCGCATTGCAAGGTGCAATTCTGAAATTTTTTGCTTTTTCCTGCTCCTCTTAGCATGATAAAGAAGATTCAAAGAGAGTGAGATGCCAGCTCCTTTCATTCAGTCAGTAGCTTCAATCATTTCTGGACGTTTTTCAATGGCAAAAATCAATGAATATTGTAAATGCACAAACAGTAATTTCTCCGCATTGCAAGGTGCAATTCTGAAATTTTTTGCTTTTTCCTGCTCCTCTTAGCATGATAAAGAAGATTCAAAGAGAGTGAGGTGCCAGCTCCTTTCATTCAGTCAGGAGCTTCAAACATTTCTGGTATATGAATAACATGTTTTTCAATGGCAAAAATCAATGAATATTGTAAATGCACAAACAGTAAATTCTCCGCATTGCAAGGTGCAATTCTGAAATTTTTTGCTTTTTCCTGCTCCTCTTAGCATGATAAAGAAGATTCAAAGAGAGTGAGATGCCAGCTCCTTTCATTCAGTCAGTAGCTTCAATCATTTCTGGACGTTTTTCAATGGCAAAAATCAATGAATATTGTAAATGCACAAACTGTAATTTCTCCGCATTGCAAGGTGCAATTCTGAAATTTTTTGCTTTTTCCTGCTCCTCTTAGCATGATAAAGAAGATTCAAAGAGAGTGAGATGCCAGCTCCTTTCATTCAGTCAGTAGCTTCAATCATTTCTGGACGTTTTTCAATGGCAAAAATCAACGAATATTGTAAATGCACAAACAGTAATTTCTCCGCATTGCAAGGTGCAATTCTGAAATTTTTTGCTTTTTCCTGCTCCTCTTAGCATGATAAAGAAGATTCAAAGAGAGTGAGATGCCAGCTCCTTTCATTCAGTCAGTAGCTTCAATCATTTCTGGACGTTTTTCAATGGCAAAAATCAATGAATATTGTAAATGCACAAACTGTAATTTCTCCGCATTGCAAGGTGCAATTCTGAAATTTTTTGCTTTTTCCTGCTCCACTTAGCATGATAAAGAAGATTCAAAGAGAGTGAGATGCCAGCTCCTTTCATTCAGTCAGTAGCTTCAATCATTTCTGGACGTTTTTCAATGGCAAAAATCAATGAATATTGTAAATGCACAAACAGTAATTTCTCCGCATTGCAAGTTGCAATTCTGAAATTTTTTGCTTTTTCCTGCTCCTCTTAGCATGATAAAGAAGATTCAAAGAGAGTGAGATGCCAGCTCCTTTCATTCAGTCAGTACCTTCAATCATTTCTGGACGTTTTTCAATGGCAAAAATCAATGAATATTGTAAATGCACAAACAGTAATTTCTCCACATTGCAAGGTGCAATTCTGAAATTTTTTGCTTTTTCCTGCTCCTCTTAGCATGATAAAGAAGATTCAAAGAGAGTGAGATGCCAGCTCCTTTCATTCAGTCAGTAGCTTCAAACATTTCTGGTATATGAATAACATGATGTTTTTCAATGGCAAAAATCAATGAATATTGTAAATGCACAAACAGTAATTTCTCCGCATTGCAAGGTGCAAGTCTGAAATTTTTTGCTTTTTTCTGCTCCTCTTAGCATGATAAAGAAGATTCAAAGAGAGTGAGATGCCAGCTCCTTTCATTCAGTCAGTAGCTTCAAACATTTCTGGTATATGAATAACATGATGTTTTTCAATGGCAAAAATCAATGAATATTGTAAATGCACAAACAGTAATTTCTCCGCATTGCAAGGTGCAAGTCTGAAATTTTTTGCTTTTTCCTGCTCCTCTTAGCATGATAAAGAAGATTCAAAGAGAGTGAGATGCCAGCTACTTTCATTCAGTCAGTAGCTTCAATCATTTCTGGACGTTTTTCAATGGTAAAAATCAATGAATATTGTAAATGCACAAACAGTAATTTCTCCACATTGCAAGGTGCAATTCTGAAATTTTTTGCTTTTTCATGCTCCTCTTAGCATCATAAAGAAGATTCAAAGAGATTGAGATGCCAGCTCCTTTCATTCAGTCAGTAGCTTCAAACATTTCTGGTATATGAATAACATTATGTTTTTCAATGGCAAAAATCAATGAATATTGTAAATGCACAAACAGTAATTTCTCCGCATTGCAAGGTGCAATTCTGAAATTTTTTGCTTTTTCCTGCTCCTCTTAGCATGATAAAGAAGATTCAAAGAGAGTGAGATGCCAGCTCCTTTCATTCAGTCAGTAGCTTCAAACATTTCTGGTATATGAATAACATGATGTTTTTCAATGGCAAAAATCAATGAATATTGTAAATGCACAAACAGTAATTTCTCCGCATTGCAAGGTGCAATTCTGAAATTTTTTGCTTTTTCCTGCTCCTCTTAGCATGATAAAGAAGATTCAAAGAGAGTGAGATGCCAGCTCCTTTCATTCAGTCAGTAGCTTCAATCATTTCTGGACGTTTTTCAATGGCAAAAATCAATGAATATTGTAAATGCACAAACAGTAAATTCTCCGCATTGCAAGGTGCAATTCTGAAATTTTTTGCTTTTTCCTGCTCCTCTTAGCATGATAAAGAAGATTCAAAGAGAGTGAGATGCCAGCTCCTTTCCTTCAGTCAGTAGCTTCAATCATTTCTGGTATATGAATAACATGATGTTTTTCAATGGCAAAAATCAATGAATTTTGTAAATGCACAAACAGTAATTTCTCCGCATTGCAAGGTGCAATTCTGAAATTTTTTGCTTTTTCCTGCTCCTCTTAGCATGATAAAGAAGATTCAAAGAGAGTGAGATGCCAGCTCCTTTCATTCAGTAAGTAGCTTCAATCATTTCTGGATGTTTTTCAATGGCAAAAATCAATGAATATTGTAAATGCACAAACAGTAATTTCTCCGCATTGCAAGGTGCAATTCTGAAATTTTTTGCTTTTTCCTGCTCCTCTTAGCATGATAAAGAAGATTCAAAGAGAGTGAGATGCCAGCTCCTTTCATTCAGTCAGTAGCTTCAATCATTTCTGGACGTTTTTCAATGGCAAAAATCAATGAATAATGTAAATGCACAAACAGTAATTTCTCCGCATTGCAAGGTGCAATTCTGAAATTTTTTGCTTTTTCCTGCTCCTCTTAGCATGATAAAGAAGATTCAAAGAGAGTGAGATGCCAGCTCCTTTCATTCAGTCAGTACCTTCAATCATTTCTGGACGTTTTTCAATGGCAAAAATCAATGAATATTGTAAATGCACAAACAGTAATTTCTCCGCATTGCAAGGTGCAATTCTGAAATTTTTTGCTTTTTCCCGCTCCTCTTAGCATGATAAAGAAGATTCAAAGAGATTGAGGTGCCAGCTCCTTTCATTCAGTCAGTAGCTTCAAACATTTCTGGTATATGAATAACATGTTTTTCAATGGCAAAAATCAATGAATATTGTAAATGCACAAACAGTAATTTCTCCGCATTGCAAGGTGCAATTCTGAAATTTTTTGCTTTTTCCTGCTCCTCTTAGCATGATAAAGAAGATTCAAAGAGAGTGAGATGCCAGCTCCTTTCATTCAGTCAGTAGCTTCAATCATTTCTGGACGTTTTTCAATGGCAAAAATCAATGAATATTGTAAATGCACAAACAGTAATTTCTCCGCATTGCAAGGTGCAATTCTGAAATTTTTTGCTTTTTCCTGCTCCGCTTAGCATGATAAAGAAGATTCAAAGAGAGTGAGATGCCAGCTCCTTTCATTCAGTCAGTAGCTTCAATCATTTCTGGACGTTTTTCAATGGCAAAAATCAATGAATATTGTAAATGCACAAACAGTAATTTCTCCGCATTGCAAGGTGCAATTCTGAAATTTTTTGCTTTTTCCTGCTCCTCTTAGCATGATAAAGAAGATTCAAAGAGAGTGAGATGCCAGCTCCTTTCATTCAGTCAGTAGCTTCAAACATTTCTGGTATATGAATAACATGATGTTTTTCAATGGCAAAAATCAATGAATATTGTAAATGCACAAACAGTAATTTCTCCGCATTGCAAGGTGCAAGTCTGAAATTTTTTGCTTTTTCCTGCTCCTCTTAGCATGATAAAGAAGATTCAAAGAGAGTGAGATGCCAGCTACTTTCATTCAGTCAGTAGCTTCAATCATTTCTGGACGTTTTTCAATGGTAAAAATCAATGAATATTGTAAATGCACAAACAGTAATTTCTCCACATTGCAAGGTGCAATTCTAAAATTTTTTGCTTTTTCCTGCTCCTCTTAGCATGATAAAGAAGATTCAAAGAGAGTGAGATGCCAGCTCCTTTCATTCAGTCAGTAGCTTCAAACATTTCTGGTATATGAATAACATGATGTTTTTCAATGGCAAAAATAAATGAATATTGTAAATGCACAAACAGTAATTTCTCCGCATTGCAAGGTGCAATTCTGAAATTTTTTGCTTTTTCCTGCTCCTCTTAGCATGATTCAAAGAGAGTGAGATGCCAGCTCCTTTCATTCAGTCAGTAGCTTCAATCATTTCTGGACGTTTTTCAAAGGCAAAAATCAATGAATATTGTAAATGCACAAACAGTAATTTCTCCGCATTGCAAGGTGCAATTCTGAAATTTTTTGCTTTTTCCTGCTCCTCTTAGCATGATAAAGAAGATTCAAAGAGAGTGAGATGTCAGCTCCTTTCATTCAGTCAGTAGCTTCAAACATTTCTGGTATATGAATAACATGATGTTTTTCAATGGCAAAAATCAATGAATATTGTAAATGCACAAACAGTAATTTCTCCGCATTGCAAGGTGCAATTCTGAAATTTTTTGCTTTTTCCTGCTCCTCTTAGCATGATAAAGAAGATTCAAAGAGAGTGAGATGCCAGCTCCTTTCATTCAGTCAGTAGCTACAATCATTTCTGGACGTTTTTCAATGGCAAAAATCAATGAATATTGTAAATGCACAAACAGTAATTTCTCCGCATTGCAAGGTGCAATTCTGAAATTTTTTGCTTTTTCCTGCTCCTCTTAGCATGATAAAGAAGATTCAAAGAGAGTGAGGTGCCAGCTCCTTTCATTCAGTCAGGAGCTTCAAACATTTCTGGTATATGAATAACATGTTTTTCAATGGCAAAAATCAATGAATATTGTAAATGCACAAACAGTAATTTCTCCGCATTGCAAGGTGCAATTCTGAAATTTTTTGCTTTTTCCTGCTCCTCTTAGCATGATAAAGAAGATTCAAAGAGAGTGAGATGCCAGCTCCTTTCATTCAGTCAGTAGCTTCAATCATTTCTGGACGTTTTTCAATGGCAAAAATCAATGAATATTGTAAATGCACAAACTGTAATTTCTCCGCATTGCAAGGTGCAATTCTGAAATTTTTTGCTTTTTCCTGCTCCTCTTAGCATGATAAAGAAGATTCAAAGAGAGTGAGATGCCAGCTCCTTTCATTCAGTCAGTAGCTTCAATCATTTCTGGACGTTTTTCAATGGCAAAAATCAACGAATATTGTAAATGCACAAACAGTAATTTCTCCGCATTGCAAGGTGCAATTCTGAAATTTTTTGCTTTTTCCTGCTCCTCTTAGCATGATAAAGAAGATTCAAAGAGAGTGAGATTCCAGCTCCTTTCATTCAGTCAGTAGCTTCAATCATTTCTGGACGTTTTTCAATGGCAAAAATCAATGAATATTGTAAATGCACAAACTGTAATTTCTCCGCATTGCAAGGTGCAATTCTGAAATTTTTTGCTTTTTCCTGCTCCTCTTAGCATGATAAAGAAGATTCAAAGAGAGTGAGATGCCAGCTCCTTTCATTCAGTCAGTAGCTTCAATCATTTCTGGACGTTTTTCAATGGCAAAAATCAATGAATATTGTAAATGCACAAACAGTAAATTCTCCGCATTGCAAGTTGCAATTCTGAAATTTTTTGCTTTTTCCTGCTCCTCTTAGCATGATAAAGAAGATTCAAAGAGAGTGAGATGCCAGCTCCTTTCCTTCAGTCAGTAGCTTCAATCATTTCTGGTATATGAATAACATGATGTTTTTCAATGGCAAAAATCAATGAATTTTGTAAATGCACAAACAGTAATTTCTCCGCATTGCAAGGCGCAATTCTGAAATTTTTTGCTTTTTCCTGCTCCTCTTAGCATGATAAAGAAGATTCAAAGAGAGTGAGATGCCAGCTCCTTTCATTCAGTCAGTAGCTTCAATCATTTCTGGACATTTTTCAATGGCAAAAATCAATGAATATTGTAAATGCACAAACAGTAATTTCTCCGCATTGCAAGGTGCAATTCTGAAATTTTTTGCTTTTTCCTGCTCCTCTTAGCATGATAAAGAAGATTCAAAGAGAGTGAGATGCCAGCTCCTTTCATTCAGTCAGTAGCTTCAATCATTTCTGGACGTTTTTCAATGGCAAAAATCAATGAATATTGTAAATGCACAAACAGTAATTTCTCCGCATTGCAAGGTGCAATTCTGAAATTTTTTGCTTTTTCCTGCTCCTCTTAGCATGATAAAGAAGATTCAAAGAGAGTGAGGTGCCAGCTCCTTTCATTCAGTCAGGAGCTTCAAACATTTCTGGTATATGAATAACATGTTTTTCAATGGCAAAAATCAATGAATATTGTAAATGCACAAACAGTAAATTCTCCGCATTGCAAGGTGCAATTCTGAAATTTTTTGCTTTTTCCTGCTCCTCTTAGCATGATAAAGAAGATTCAAAGAGAGTGAGATGCCAGCTCCTTTCATTCAGTCAGTAGCTTCAATCATTTCTGGACGTTTTTCAATGGCAAAAATCAATGAATATTGTAAATGCACAAACTGTAATTTCTCCGCATTGCAAGGTGCAATTCTGAAATTTTTTGCTTTTTCCTGCTCCTCTTAGCATGATAAAGAAGATTCAAAGAGAGTGAGATGCCAGCTCCTTTCATTCAGTCAGTAGCTTCAATCATTTCTGGACGTTTTTCAATGGCAAAAATCAACGAATATTGTAAATGCACAAACAGTAATTTCTCCGCATTGCAAGGTGCAATTCTGAAATTTTTTGCTTTTTCCTGCTCCTCTTAGCATGATAAAGAAGATTCAAAGAGAGTGAGATGCCAGCTCCTTTCATTCAGTCAGTAGCTACAATCATTTCTGGACGTTTTTCAATGGCAAAAATCAATGAATATTGTAAATGCACAAACTGTAATTTCTCCGCATTGCAAGGTGCAATTCTGAAATTTTTTGCTTTTTCCTGCTCCACTTAGCATGATAAAGAAGATTCAAAGAGAGTGAGATGCCAGCTCCTTTCATTCAGTCAGTAGCTTCAATCATTTCTGGACGTTTTTCAATGGCAAAAATCAATGAATATTGTAAATGCACAAACAGTAATTTCTCCGCATTGCAAGTTGCAATTCTGAAATTTTTTGCTTTTTCCTGCTCCTCTTAGCATGATAAAGAAGATTCAAAGAGAGTGAGATGCCAGCTCCTTTCATTCAGTCAGTAGCTTCAATCATTTCTGGACGTTTTTCAATGGCAAAAATCAATGAATATTGTAAATGCACAAACAGTAATTTCTCCGCATTGCAAGGTGCAATTCTGAAATTTTTTGCTTTTTCCTGCTCCTCTTAGCATGATAAAGAAGATTCAAAGAGAGTGAGGTGCCAGCTCCTTTCATTCAGTCAGGAGCTTCAAACATTTCTGGTATATGAATAACATGTTTTTCAATGGCAAAAATCAATGAATATTGTAAATGCACAAACAGTAAATTCTCCGCATTGCAAGGTGCAATTCTGAAATTTTTTGCTTTTTCCTGCTCCTCTTAGCATGATAAAGAAGATTCAAAGAGAGTGAGATGCCAGCTCCTTTCATTCAGTCAGTAGCTTCAATCATTTCTGGACGTTTTTCAATGGCAAAAATCAATGAATATTGTAAATGCACAAACTGTAATTTCTCCGCATTGCAAGGTGCAATTCTGAAATTTTTTGCTTTTTCCTGCTCCTCTTAGCATGATAAAGAAGATTCAAAGAGAGTGAGATGCCAGCTCCTTTCATTCAGTCAGTAGCTTCAATCATTTCTGGACGTTTTTCAATGGCAAAAATCAACGAATATTGTAAATGCACAAACAGTAATTTCTCCGCATTGCAAGGTGCAATTCTGAAATTTTTTGCTTTTTCCTGCTCCTCTTAGCATGATAAAGAAGATTCAAAGAGAGTGAGATGCCAGCTCCTTTCATTCAGTCAGTAGCTTCAATCATTTCTGGACGTTTTTCAATGGCAAAAATCAATGAATATTGTAAATGCACAAACTGTAATTTCTCCGCATTGCAAGGTGCAATTCTGAAATTTTTTGCTTTTTCCTGCTCCACTTAGCATGATAAAGAAGATTCAAAGAGAGTGAGATGCCAGCTCCTTTCATTCAGTCAGTAGCTTCAATCATTTCTGGACGTTTTTCAATGGCAAAAATCAATGAATATTGTAAATGCACAAACAGTAATTTCTCCGCATTGCAAGTTGCAATTCTGAAATTTTTTGCTTTTTCCTGCTCCTCTTAGCATGATAAAGAAGATTCAAAGAGAGTGAGATGCCAGCTCCTTTCATTCAGTCAGTACCTTCAATCATTTCTGGACGTTTTTCAATGGCAAAAATCAATGAATATTGTAAATGCACAAACAGTAATTTCTCCGCATTGCAAGGTGCAATTCTGAAATTTTTTGCTTTTTCCTGCTCCTCTTAGCATGATAAAGAAGATTCAAAGAGAGTGAGATGCCAGCTCCTTTCATTCAGTCAGTAGCTTCAAACATTTCTGGTATATGAATAACATGATGTTTTTCAATGGCAAAAATCAATGAATATTGTAAATGCACAAACAGTAATTTCTCCGCATTGCAAGGTGCAAGTCTGAAATTTTTTGCTTTTTTCTGCTCCTCTTAGCATGATAAAGAAGATTCAAAGAGAGTGAGATGCCAGCTCCTTTCATTCAGTCAGTAGCTTCAAACATTTCTGGTATATGAATAACATGATGTTTTTCAATGGCAAAAATCAATGAATATTGTAAATGCACAAACAGTAATTTCTCCGCATTGCAAGGTGCAAGTCTGAAATTTTTTGCTTTTTCCTGCTCCTCTTAGCATGATAAAGAAGATTCAAAGAGAGTGAGATGCCAGCTACTTTCATTCAGTCAGTAGCTTCAATCATTTCTGGACGTTTTTCAATGGTAAAAATCAATGAATATTGTAAATGCACAAACAGTAATTTCTCCACATTGCAAGGTGCAATTCTGAAATTTTTTGCTTTTTCATGCTCCTCTTAGCATGATAAAGAAGATTCAAAGAGATTGAGATGCCAGCTCCTTTCATTCAGTCAGTAGCTTCAAACATTTCTGGTATATGAATAACATTATGTTTTTCAATGGCAAAAATCAATGAATATTGTAAATGCACAAACAGTAATTTCTCCGCATTGCAAGGTGCAATTCTGAAATTTTTTGCTTTTTCCTGCTCCTCTTAGCATGATAAAGAAGATTCAAAGAGAGTGAGATGCCAGCTCCTTTCATTCAGTCAGTAGCTTCAAACATTTCTGGTATATGAATAACATGATGTTTTTCAATGGCAAAAATCAATGAATATTGTAAATGCACAAACAGTAATTTCTCCGCATTGCAAGGTGCAATTCTGAAATTTTTTGCTTTTTCCTGCTCCTCTTAGCATGATAAAGAAGATTCAAAGAGAGTGAGATGCCAGCTCCTTTCATTCAGTCAGTAGCTTCAATCATTTCTGGACGTTTTTCAATGGCAAAAATCAACGAATATTGTAAATGCACAAACAGTAATTTCTCCGCATTGCAAGGTGCAATTCTGAAATTTTTTGCTTTTTCCTGCTCCTCTTAGCATGATAAAGAAGATTCAAAGAGAGTGAGATGCCAGCTCCTTTCATTCAGTCAGTAGCTTCAATCATTTCTGGACGTTTTTCAATGGCAAAAATGAATGAATATTGTAAATGCACAAACTGTAATTTCTCCGCATTCCAAGGTGCAATTCTGAAATTTTTTGCTTTTTCCTGCTCCTCTTAGCATGATAAAGAAGATTCAAAGAGAGTGAGATGCCAGCTCCTTTCATTCAGTCAGTAGCTTCAATAATTTCTGGACGTTTTTCAATGGCAAAAATCAATGAATATTGTAAATGCACAAACAGTAAATTCTCCGCATTGCAAGGTGCAATTCTGAAATTTTTTGCTTTTTCCTGCTCCTCTTAGCATGATAAAGAAGATTCAAAGAGAGTGAGATGCCAGCTCCTTTCCTTCAGTCAGTAGCTTCAATCATTTCTGGTATATGAATAACATAATGTTTTTCAATGGCAAAAATCAATGAATTTTGTAAATGCACAAACAGTAATTTCTCCGCATTGCAAGGCGCAATTCTGAAATTTTTTGCTTTTTCCTGCTCCTCTTAGCATGATAAAGAAGATTCAAAGAGAGTGAGATGCCAGCTCCTTTCATTCAGTCAGTAGCTTCAATCATTTCTGGACATTTTTCAATGGCAAAAATCAATGAATATTGTAAATGCACAAACAGTAATTTCTCCGCATTGCAAGGTGCAATTCTGAAATTTTTTGCTTTTTCCTGCTCCTCTTAGCATGATAAAGAAGATTCAAAGAGAGTGAGGTGCCAGCTCCTTTCATTCAGTCAGGAGCTTCAAACATTTCTGGTATATGAATAACATGTTTTTCAATGGCAAAAATCAATGAATATTGTAAATGCACAAACAGTAAATTCTCCGCATTGCAAGGTGCAATTCTGAAATTTTTTGCTTTTTCCTGCTCCTCTTAGCATGATAAAGAAGATTCAAAGAGAGTGAGATGCCAGCTCCTTTCATTCAGTCAGTAGCTTCAATCATTTCTGGACGTTTTTCAATGGCAAAAATCAATGAATATTGTAAATGCACAAACTGTAATTTCTCCGCATTGCAAGGTGCAATTCTGAAATTTTTTGCTTTTTCCTGCTCCTCTTAGCATGATAAAGAAGATTCAAAGAGAGTGAGATGCCAGCTCCTTTCATTCAGTCAGTAGCTTCAATCATTTCTGGACGTTTTTCAATGGCAAAAATCAACGAATATTGTAAATGCACAAACAGTAATTTCTCCGCATTGCAAGGTGCAATTCTGAAATTTTTTGCTTTTTCCTGCTCCTCTTAGCATGATAAAGAAGATTCAAAGAGAGTGAGATGCCAGCTCCTTTCATTCAGTCAGTAGCTTCAATCATTTCTGGACGTTTTTCAATGGCAAAAATCAATGAATATTGTAAATGCACAAACTGTAATTTCTCCGCATTGCAAGGTGCAATTCTGAAATTTTTTGCTTTTTCCTGCTCCACTTAGCATGATAAAGAAGATTCAAAGAGAGTGAGATGCCAGCTCCTTTCATTCAGTCAGTAGCTTCAATCATTTCTGGACGTTTTTCAATGGCAAAAATCAATGAATATTGTAAATGCACAAACAGTAAATTCTCCGCATTGCAAGTTGCAATTCTGAAATTTTTTGCTTTTTCCTGCTCCTCTTAGCATGATAAAGAAGATTCAAAGAGAGTGAGATGCCAGTTCCTTTCCTTCAGTCAGTAGCTTCAATCATTTCTGGTATATGAATAACATGATGTTTTTCAATGGCAAAAATCAATGAATTTTGTAAATGCACAAACAGTAATTTCTCCGCATTGCAAGGCGCAATTCTGAAATTTTTTGCTTTTTCCTGCTCCTCTTAGCATGATAAAGAAGATTCAAAGAGAGTGAGATGCCAGCTCCTTTCATTCAGTCAGTAGCTTCAATCATTTCTGGACATTTTTCAATGGCAAAAATCAATGAATATTGTAAATGCACAAACAGTAATTTCTCCGCATTGCAAGGTGCAATTCTGAAATTTTTTGCTTTTTCCTGCTCCTCTTAGCATGATAAAGAAGATTCAAAGAGAGTGAGATGCCAGCTCCTTTCATTCAGTCAGTAGCTTCAATCATTTCTGGACGTTTTTCAATGGCAAAAATCAATGAATATTGTAAATGCACAAACAGTAATTTCTCCGCATTGCAAGGTGCAATTCTGAAATTTTTTGCTTTTTCCTGCTCCTCTTAGCATGATAAAGAAGATTCAAAGAGAGTGAGGTGCCAGCTCCTTTCATTCAGTCAGGAGCTTCAAACATTTCTGGTATATGAATAACATGTTTTTCAATGGCAAAAATCAATGAATATTGTAAATGCACAAACAGTAAATTCTCCGCATTGCAAGGTGCAATTCTGAAATTTTTTGCTTTTTCCTGCTCCTCTTAGCATGATAAAGAAGATTCAAAGAGAGTGAGATGCCAGCTCCTTTCATTCAGTCAGTAGCTTCAATCATTTCTGGACGTTTTTCAATGGCAAAAATCAATGAATATTGTAAATGCACAAACTGTAATTTCTCCGCATTGCAAGGTGCAATTCTGAAATTTTTTGCTTTTTCCTGCTCCTCTTAGCATGATAAAGAAGATTCAAAGAGAGTGAGATGCCAGCTCCTTTCATTCAGTCAGTAGCTTCAATCATTTCTGGACGTTTTTCAATGGCAAAAATCAACGAATATTGTAAATGCACAAACAGTAATTTCTCCGCATTGCAAGGTGCAATTCTGAAATTTTTTGCTTTTTCCTGCTCCTCTTAGCATGATAAAGAAGATTCAAAGAGAGTGAGATGCCAGCTCCTTTCATTCAGTCAGTAGCTTCAATCATTTCTGGACGTTTTTCAATGGCAAAAATCAATGAATATTGTAAATGCACAAACTGTAATTTCTCCGCATTGCAAGGTGCAATTCTGAAATTTTTTGCTTTTTCCTGCTCCACTTAGCATGATAAAGAAGATTCAAAGAGAGTGAGATGCCAGCTCCTTTCATTCAGTCAGTAGCTTCAATCATTTCTGGACGTTTTTCAATGGCAAAAATCAATGAATATTGTAAATGTACAAACAGTAATTTCTCCGCATTGCAAGTTGCAATTCTGAAATTTTTTGCTTTTTCCTGCTCCTCTTAGCATGATAAAGAAGATTCAAAGAGAGTGAGATGCCAGCTCCTTTCATTCAGTCAGTACCTTCAATCATTTCTGGACGTTTTACAATGGCAAAAATCAATGAATATTGTAAATGCACAAACAGTAATTTCTCCGCATTGCAAGGTGCAATTCTGAAATTTTTTGCTTTTTCCTGCTCCTCTTAGCATGATAAAGAAGATTCAAAGAGAGTGAGATGCCAGCTCCTTTCATTCAGTCAGTAGCTTCAAACATTTCTGGTATATGAATAACATGATGTTTTTCAATGGCAAAAATCAATGAATATTGTAAATGCACAAACAGTAATTTCTCCGCATTGCAAGGTGCAAGTCTGAAATTTTTTGCTTTTTTCTGCTCCTCTTAGCATGATAAAGAAGATTCAAAGAGAGTGAGATGCCAGCTCCTTTCATTCAGTCAGTAGCTTCAAACATTTCTGGTATATGAATAACATGATGTTTTTCAATGGCAAAAATCAATGAATATTGTAAATGCACAAACAGTAATTTCTCCGCATTGCAAGGTGCAAGTCTGAAATTTTTTGCTTTTTCCTGCTCCTCTTAGCATGATAAAGAAGATTCAAAGAGAGTGAGATGCCAGCTACTTTCATTCAGTCAGTAGCTTCAATCATTTCTGGACGTTTTTCAATGGTAAAAATCAATGAATATTGTAAATGCACAAACAGTAATTTCTCCACATTGCAAGGTGCAATTCTGAAATTTTTTGCTTTTTCATGCTCCTCTTAGCATGATAAAGAAGATTCAAAGAGATTGAGATGCCAGCTCCTTTCATTCAGTCAGTAGCTTCAAACATTTCTGGTATATGAATAACATTATGTTTTTCAATGGCAAAAATCAATGAATATTGTAAATGCACAAACAGTAATTTCTCCGCATTGCAAGGTGCAATTCTGAAATTTTTTGCTTTTTCCTGCTCCTCTTAGCATGATAAAGAAGATTCAAAGAGAGTGAGATGCCAGCTCCTTTCATTCAGTCAGTAGCTTCAAACATTTCTGGTATATGAATAACATGATGTTTTTCAATGGCAAAAATCAATGAATATTGTAAATGCACAAACAGTAATTTCTCCGCATTGCAAGGTGCAATTCTGAAATTTTTTGCTTTTTCCTGCTCCTCTTAGCATGATAAAGAAGATTCAAAGAGAGTGAGATGCCAGCTCCTTTCATTCAGTCAGTAGCTTCAATCATTTCTGGACGTTTTTCAATGGCAAAAATCAACGAATATTGTAAATGCACAAACAGTAATTTCTCCGCATTGCAAGGTGCAATTCTGAAATTTTTTGCTTTTTCCTGCTCCTCTTAGCATGATAAAGAAGATTCAAAGAGAGTGAGATGCCAGCTCCTTTCATTCAGTCAGTAGCTTCAATCATTTCTGGACGTTTTTCAATGGCAAAAATGAATGAATATTGTAAATGCACAAACTGTAATTTCTCCGCATTGCAAGGTGCAATTCTGAAATTTTTTGCTTTTTCCTGCTCCTCTTAGCATGATAAAGAAGATTCAAAGAGAGTGAGATGCCAGCTCCTTTCATTCAGTCAGTAGCTTCAATAATTTCTGGACGTTTTTCAATGGCAAAAATCAATGAATATTGTAAATGCACAAACAGTAAATTCTCCGCATTGCAAGGTGCAATTCTGAAATTTTTTGCTTTTTCCTGCTCCTCTTAGCATGATAAAGAAGATTCAAAGAGAGTGAGATGCCAGCTCCTTTCCTTCAGTCAGTAGCTTCAATCATTTCTGGTATATGAATAACATAATGTTTTTCAATGGCAAAAATCAATGAATTTTGTAAATGCACAAACAGTAATTTCTCCGCATTGCAAGGCGCAATTCTGAAATTTTTTGCTTTCTCCTGCTCCTCTTAGCATGATAAAGAAGATTCAAAGAGAGTGAGATGCCAGCTCCTTTCATTCAGTCAGTAGCTTCAATCATTTCTGGACATTTTTCAATGGCAAAAATCAATGAATATTGTAAATGCACAAACAGTAATTTCTCCGCATTGCAAGGTGCAATTCTGAAATTTTTTGCTTTTTCCTGCTCCTCTTAGCATGATAAAGAAGATTCAAAGAGAGTGAGGTGCCAGCTCCTTTCATTCAGTCAGGAGCTTCAAACATTTCTGGTATATGAATAACATGTTTTTCAATGGCAAAAATCAATGAATATTGTAAATGCACAAACAGTAAATTCTCCGCATTGCAAGGTGCAATTCTGAAATTTTTTGCTTTTTCCTGCTCCTCTTAGAATGATAAAGAAGATTCAAAGAGAGTGAGATGCCAGCTCCTTTCATTCAGTCAGTAGCTTCAATCATTTCTGGACGTTTTTCAATGGCAAAAATCAATGAATATTGTAAATGCACAAACTGTAATTTCTCCGCATTGCAAGGTGCAATTCTGAAATTTTTTGCTTTTTCCTGCTCCTCTTAGCATGATAAAGAAGATTCAAAGAGAGTGAGATGCCAGCTCCTTTCATTCAGTCAGTAGCTTCAATCATTTCTGGACGTTTTTCAATGGCAAAAATCAACGAATATTGTAAATGCACAAACAGTAATTTCTCCGCATTGCAAGGTGCAATTCTGAAATTTTTTGCTTTTTCCTGCTCCTCTTAGCATGATAAAGAAGATTCAAAGAGAGTGAGATGCCAGCTCCTTTCATTCAGTCAGTAGCTTCAATCATTTCTGGACGTTTTTCAATGGCAAAAATCAATGAATATTGTAAATGCACAAACTGTAATTTCTCCGCATTGCAAGGTGCAATTCTGAAATTTTTTGCTTTTTCCTGCTCCACTTAGCATGATAAAGAAGATTCAAAGAGAGTGAGATGCCAGCTCCTTTCATTCAGTCAGTAGCTTCAATCATTTCTGGACGTTTTTCAATGGCAAAAATCAATGAATATTGTAAATGCACAAACAGTAATTTCTCCGCATTGCAAGTTGCAATTCTGAAATTTTTTGCTTTTTCCTGCTCCTCTTAGCATGATAAAGAAGATTCAAAGAGAGTGAGATGCCAGCTCCTTTCATTCAGTCAGTACCTTCAATCATTTCTGGACGTTTTTCAATGGCAAAAATCAATGAATATTGTAAATGCACAAACAGTAATTTCTCCGCATTGCAAGTTGCAATTCTGAAATTTTTTGCTTTTTCCTGCTCCTCTTAGCATGATAAAGAAGATTCAAAGAGAGTGAGATGCCAGCTCCTTTCATTCAGTCAGTAGCTTCAATCATTTCTGGACGTTTTTCAATGGCAAAAATCAATGAATATTGTAAATGCACAAACTGTAATTTCTCCGCATTGCAAGGTGCAATTCTGAAATTTTTTGCTTTTTCCTGCTCCTCTTAGCATGATAAAGAAGATTCAAAGAGAGTGAGATGCCAGCTCCTTTCATTCAGTCAGTAGCTTCAATCATTTCTGGACGTTTTTCAATGGCAAAAATCAACGAATATTGTAAATGCACAAACAGTAATTTCTCCGCATTGCAAGGTGCAATTCTGAAATTTTTTGCTTTTTCCTGCTCCTCTTAGCATGATAAAGAAGATTCAAAGAGAGTGAGATGCCAGCTCCTTTCATTCAGTCAGTAGCTTCAATCATTTCTGGACGTTTTTCAATGGCAAAAATCAATGAATATTGTAAATGCACAAACTGTAATTTCTCCGCATTGCAAGGTGCAATTCTGAAATTTTTTGCTTTTTCCTGCTCCACTTAGCATGATAAAGAAGATTCAAAGAGAGTGAGATGCCAGCTCCTTTCATTCAGTCAGTAGCTTCAATCATTTCTGGACGTTTTTCAATGGCAAAAATCAATGAATATTGTAAATGCACAAACAGTAATTTCTCCGCATTGCAAGTTGCAATTCTGAAATTTTTTGCTTTTTCCTGCTCCTCTTAGCATGATAAAGAAGATTCAAAGAGAGTGAGATGCCAGCTCCTTTCATTCAGTCAGTACCTTCAATCATTTCTGGACGTTTTTCAATGGCAAAAATCAATGAATATTGTAAATGCACAAACAGTAATTTCTCCGCATTGCAAGGTGCAATTCTGAAATTTTTTGCTTTTTCCTGCTCCTCTTAGCATGATAAAGAAGATTCAAAGAGAGTGAGATGCCAGCTCCTTTCATTCAGTCAGTAGCTTCAAACATTTCTGGTATATGAATAACATGATGTTTTTCAATGGCAAAAATCAATGAATATTGTAAATGCACAAACAGTAATTTCTCCGCATTGCAAGGTGCAAGTCTGAAATTTTTTGCTTTTTTCTGCTCCTCTTAGCATGATAAAGAAGATTCAAAGAGAGTGAGATGCCAGCTCCTTTCATTCAGTCAGTAGCTTCAAACATTTCTGGTATATGAATAACATGATGTTTTTCAATGGCAAAAATCAATGAATATTGTAAATGCACAAACAGTAATTTCTCCGCATTGCAAGGTGCAAGTCTGAAATTTTTTGCTTTTTCCTGCTCCTCTTAGCATGATAAAGAAGATTCAAAGAGAGTGAGATGCCAGCTACTTTCATTCAGTCAGTAGCTTCAATCATTTCTGGACGTTTTTCAATGGTAAAAATCAATGAATATTGTAAATGCACAAACAGTAATTTCTCCACATTGCAAGGTGCAATTCTGAAATTTTTTGCTTTTTCATGCTCCTCTTAGCATGATAAAGAAGATTCAAAGAGATTGAGATGCCAGCTCCTTTCATTCAGTCAGTAGCTTCAAACATTTCTGGTATATGAATAACATTATGTTTTTCAATGGCAAAAATCAATGAATATTGTAAATGCACAAACAGTAATTTCTCCGCATTGCAAGGTGCAATTCTGAAATTTTTTGCTTTTTCCTGCTCCTCTTAGCATGATAAAGAAGATTCAAAGAGAGTGAGATGCCAGCTCCTTTCATTCAGTCAGTAGCTTCAAACATTTCTGGTATATGAATAACATGATGTTTTTCAATGGCAAAAATCAATGAATATTGTAAATGCACAAACAGTAATTTCTCCGCATTGCAAGGTGCAATTCTGAAATTTTTTGCTTTTTCCTGCTCCTCTTAGCATGATAAAGAAGATTCAAAGAGAGTGAGATGCCAGCTCCTTTCCTTCAGTCAGTAGCTTCAATCATTTCTGGTATATGAATAACATAATGTTTTTCAATGGCAAAAATCAATGAATTTTGTAAATGCACAAACAGTAATTTCTCCGCATTGCAAGGCGCAATTCTGAAATTTTTTGCTTTTTCCTGCTCCTCTTAGCATGATAAAGAAGATTCAAAGAGAGTGAGATGCCAGCTCCTTTCATTCAGTCAGTAGCTTCAATCATTTCTGGACATTTTTCAATGGCAAAAATCAATGAATATTGTAAATGCACAAACAGTAATTTCTCCGCATTGCAAGGTGCAATTCTGAAATTTTTTGCTTTTTCCTGCTCCTCTTAGCATGATAAAGAAGATTCAAAGAGAGTGAGGTGCCAGCTCCTTTCATTCAGTCAGGAGCTTCAAACATTTCTGGTATATGAATAACATGTTTTTCAATGGCAAAAATCAATGAATATTGTAAATGCACAAACAGTAAATTCTCCGCATTGCAAGGTGCAATTCTGAAATTTTTTGCTTTTTCCTGCTCCTCTTAGCATGATAAAGAAGATTCAAAGAGAGTGAGATGCCAGCTCCTTTCATTCAGTCAGTAGCTTCAATCATTTCTGGACGTTTTTCAATGGCAAAAATCAATGAATATTGTAAATGCACAAACTGTAATTTCTCCGCATTGCAAGGTGCAATTCTGAAATTTTTTGCTTTTTCCTGCTCCTCTTAGCATGATAAAGAAGATTCAAAGAGAGTGAGATGCCAGCTCCTTTCATTCAGTCAGTAGCTTCAATCATTTCTGGACGTTTTTCAATGGCAAAAATCAACGAATATTGTAAATGCACAAACAGTAATTTCTCCGCATTGCAAGGTGCAATTCTGAAATTTTTTGCTTTTTCCTGCTCCTCTTAGCATGATAAAGAAGATTCAAAGAGAGTGAGATGCCAGCTCCTTTCATTCAGTCAGTAGCTTCAATCATTTCTGGACGTTTTTCAATGGCAAAAATCAATGAATATTGTAAATGCACAAACTGTAATTTCTCCGCATTGCAAGGTGCAATTCTGAAATTTTTTGCTTTTTCCTGCTCCACTTAGCATGATAAAGAAGATTCAAAGAGAGTGAGATGCCAGCTCCTTTCATTCAGTCAGTAGCTTCAATCATTTCTGGACGTTTTTCAATGGCAAAAATCAATGAATATTGTAAATGCACAAACAGTAAATTCTCCGCATTGCAAGTTGCAATTCTGAAATTTTTTGCTTTTTCCTGCTCCTCTTAGCATGATAAAGAAGATTCAAAGAGAGTGAGATGCCAGTTCCTTTCCTTCAGTCAGTAGCTTCAATCATTTCTGGTATATGAATAACATGATGTTTTTCAATGGCAAAAATCAATGAATTTTGTAAATGCACAAACAGTAATTTCTCCGCATTGCAAGGCGCAATTCTGAAATTTTTTGCTTTTTCCTGCTCCTCTTAGCATGATAAAGAAGATTCAAAGAGAGTGAGATGCCAGCTCCTTTCATTCAGTCAGTAGCTTCAATCATTTCTGGACATTTTTCAATGGCAAAAATCAATGAATATTGTAAATGCACAAACAGTAATTTCTCCGCATTGCAAGGTGCAATTCTGAAATTTTTTGCTTTTTCCTGCTCCTCTTAGCATGATAAAGAAGATTCAAAGAGAGTGAGATGCCAGCTCCTTTCATTCAGTCAGTAGCTTCAATCATTTCTGGACGTTTTTCAATGGCAAAAATCAATGAATATTGTAAATGCACAAACAGTAATTTCTCCGCATTGCAAGGTGCAATTCTGAAATTTTTTGCTTTTTCCTGCTCCTCTTAGCATGATAAAGAAGATTCAAAGAGAGTGAGGTGCCAGCTCCTTTCATTCAGTCAGGAGCTTCAAACATTTCTGGTATATGAATAACATGTTTTTCAATGGCAAAAATCAATGAATATTGTAAATGCACAAACAGTAAATTCTCCGCATTGCAAGGTGCAATTCTGAAATTTTTTGCTTTTTCCTGCTCCTCTTAGCATGATAAAGAAGATTCAAAGAGAGTGAGATGCCAGCTCCTTTCATTCAGTCAGTAGCTTCAATCATTTCTGGACGTTTTTCAATGGCAAAAATCAATGAATATTGTAAATGCACAAACTGTAATTTCTCCGCATTGCAAGGTGCAATTCTGAAATTTTTTGCTTTTTCCTGCTCCACTTAGCATGATAAAGAAGATTCAAAGAGAGTGAGATGCCAGCTCCTTTCATTCAGTCAGTAGCTTCAATCATTTCTGGACGTTTTTCAATGGCAAAAATCAATGAATATTGTAAATGCACAAACAGTAATTTCTCCGCATTGCAAGGTGCAATTCTGAAATTTTTTGCTTTTTCCTGCTCCTCTTAGCATGATAAAGAAGATTCAAAGAGAGTGAGATGCCAGCTCCTTTCATTCAGTCAGTAGCTTCAAACATTTCTGGTATATGAATAACATGATGTTTTTCAATGGCAAAAATCAATGAATATTGTAAATGCACAAACAGTAATTTCTCCGCATTGCAAGGTGCAAGTCTGAAATTTTTTGCTTTTTTCTGCTCCTCTTAGCATGATAAAGAAGATTCAAAGAGAGTGAGATGCCAGCTCCTTTCATTCAGTCAGTAGCTTCAAACATTTCTGGTATATGAATAACATGATGTTTTTCAATGGCAAAAATCAATGAATATTGTAAATGCACAAACAGTAATTTCTCCGCATTGCAAGGTGCAAGTCTGAAATTTTTTGCTTTTTCCTGCTCCTCTTAGCATGATAAAGAAGATTCAAAGAGAGTGAGATGCCAGCTACTTTCATTCAGTCAGTAGCTTCAATCATTTCTGGACGTTTTTCAATGGTAAAAATCAATGAATATTGTAAATGCACAAACAGTAATTTCTCCACATTGCAAGGTGCAATTCTGAAATTTTTTGCTTTTTCATGCTCCTCTTAGCATGATAAAGAAGATTCAAAGAGATTGAGATGCCAGCTCCTTTCATTCAGTCAGTAGCTTCAAACATTTCTGGTATATGAATAACATTATGTTTTTCAATGGCAAAAATCAATGAATATTGTAAATGCACAAACAGTAATTTCTCCGCATTGAAAGGTGCAATTCTGAAATTTTTTGCTTTTTCCTGATCCTCTTAGCATGATAAAGAAGATTCAAAGAGAGTGAGATGCCAGCTCCTTTCATTCAGTCAGTAGCTTCAAACATTTCTGGTATATGAATAACATGATGTTTTTCAATGGCAAAAATCAATGAATATTGTAAATGCACAAACAGTAATTTCTCCGCATTGCAAGGTGCAATTCTGAAATTTTTTGCTTTTTCCTGCTCCTCTTAGCATGATAAAGAAGATTCAAAGAGAGTGAGATGCCAGCTCCTTTCATTCAGTCAGTAGCTTCAATCATTTCTGGACGTTTTTCAATGGCAAAAATCAACGAATATTGTAAATGCACAAACAGTAATTTCTCCGCATTGCAAGGTGCAATTCTGAAATTTTTTGCTTTTTCCTGCTCCTCTTAGCATGATAAAGAAGATTCAAAGAGAGTGAGATGCCAGCTCCTTTCATTCAGTCAGTAGCTTCAATCATTTCTGGACGTTTTTCAATGGCAAAAATGAATGAATATTGTAAATGCACAAACTGTAATTTCTCCGCATTGCAAGGTGCAATTCTGAAATTTTTTGCTTTTTCCTGCTCCTCTTAGCATGATAAAGAAGATTCAAAGAGAGTGAGATGCCAGCTCCTTTCATTCAGTCAGTAGCTTCAATAATTTCTGGACGTTTTTCAATGGCAAAAATCAATGAATATTGTAAATGCACAAACAGTAAATTCTCCGCATTGCAAGGTGCAATTCTGAAATTTTTTGCTTTTTCCTGCTCCTCTTAGCATGATAAAGAAGATTCAAAGAGAGTGAGATGCCAGCTCCTTTCCTTCAGTCAGTAGCTTCAATCATTTCTGGTATATGAATAACATAATGTTTTTCAATGGCAAAAATCAATGAATTTTGTAAATGCACAAACAGTAATTTCTCCGCATTGCAAGGCGCAATTCTGAAATTTTTTGCTTTTTCCTGCTCCTCTTAGCATGATAAAGAAGATTCAAAGAGAGTGAGATGCCAGCTCCTTTCATTCAGTCAGTAGCTTCAATCATTTCTGGACATTTTTCAATGGCAAAAATCAATGAATATTGTAAATGCACAAACAGTAATTTCTCCGCATTGCAAGGTGCAATTCTGAAATTTTTTGCTTTTTCCTGCTCCTCTTAGCATGATAAAGAAGATTCAAAGAGAGTGAGGTGCCAGCTCCTTTCATTCAGTCAGGAGCTTCAAACATTTCTGGTATATGAATAACATGTTTTTCAATGGCAAAAATCAATGAATATTGTAAATGCACAAACAGTAAATTCTCCGCATTGCAAGGTGCAATTCTGAAATTTTTTGCTTTTTCCTGCTCCTCTTAGAATGATAAAGAAGATTCAAAGAGAGTGAGATGCCAGCTCCTTTCATTCAGTCAGTAGCTTCAATCATTTCTGGACGTTTTTCAATGGCAAAAATCAATGAATATTGTAAATGCACAAACTGTAATTTCTCCGCATTGCAAGGTGCAATTCTGAAATTTTTTGCTTTTTCCTGCTCCTCTTAGCATGATAAAGAAGATTCAAAGAGAGTGAGATGCCAGCTCCTTTCATTCAGTCAGTAGCTTCAATCATTTCTGGACGTTTTTCAATGGCAAAAATCAACGAATATTGTAAATGCACAAACAGTAATTTCTCCGCATTGCAAGGTGCAATTCTGAAATTTTTTGCTTTTTCCTGCTCCTCTTAGCATGATAAAGAAGATTCAAAGAGAGTGAGATGCCAGCTCCTTTCATTCAGTCAGTAGCTTCAATCATTTCTGGACGTTTTTCAATGGCAAAAATCAATGAATATTGTAAATGCACAAACTGTAATTTCTCCGCATTGCAAGGTGCAATTCTGAAATTTTTTGCTTTTTCCTGCTCCACTTAGCATGATAAAGAAGATTCAAAGAGAGTGAGATGCCAGCTCCTTTCATTCAGTCAGTAGCTTCAATCATTTCTGGACGTTTTTCAATGGCAAAAATCAATGAATATTGTAAATGCACAAACAGTAATTTCTCCGCATTGCAAGTTGCAATTCTGAAATTTTTTGCTTTTTCCTGCTCCTCTTAGCATGATAAAGAAGATTCAAAGAGAGTGAGATGCCAGCTCCTTTCATTCAGTCAGTACCTTCAATCATTTCTGGACGTTTTTCAATGGCAAAAATCAATGAATATTGTAAATGCACAAACAGTAATTTCTCCGCATTGCAAGGTGCAATTCTGAAATTTTTTGCTTTTTCCTGCTCCTCTTAGCATGATAAAGAAGATTCAAAGAGAGTGAGATGCCAGCTCCTTTCATTCAGTCAGTAGCTTCAATCATTTCTGGACATTTTTCAATGGCAAAAATCAATGAATATTGTAAATGCACAAACTGTAATTTCTCCGCATTGCAAGGTGCAATTCTGAAATTTTTTGCTTTTTCCTGCTCCTCTTAGCATGATAAAGAAGATTCAAAGAGAGTGAGATGCCAGCTCCTTTCATTCAGTCAGTAGCTTCAATCATTTCTGGACGTTTTTCAATGGCAAAAATCAACGAATATTGTAAATGCACAAACAGTAATTTCTCCGCATTGCAAGGTGCAATTCTGAAATTTTTTGCTTTTTCCTGCTCCTCTTAGCATGATAAAGAAGATTCAAAGAGAGTGAGATGCCAGCTCCTTTCATTCAGTCAGTAGCTTCAATCATTTCTGGACGTTTTTCAATGGCAAAAATCAATGAATATTGTAAATGCACAAACTGTAATTTCTCCGCATTGCAAGGTGCAATTCTGAAATTTTTTGTTTTTCCTGCTCCACTTAGCATGATAAAGAAGATTCAAAGAGAGTGAGATGCCAGCTCCTTTCATTCAGTCAGTAGCTTCAATCATTTCTGGACGTTTTTCAATGGCAAAAATCAATGAATATTGTAAATGCACAAACAGTAATTTCTCCGCATTGCAAGTTGCAATTCTGAAATTTTTTGCTTTTTCCTGCTCCTCTTAGCATGATAAAGAAGATTCAAAGAGAGTGAGATGCCAGCTCCTTTCATTCAGTCAGTACCTTCAATCATTTCTGGACGTTTTTCAATGGCAAAAATCAATGAATATTGTAAATGCACAAACAGTAATTTCTCCGCATTGCAAGGTGCAATTCTGAAATTTTTTGCTTTTTCCTGCTCCTCTTAGCATGATAAAGAAGATTCAAAGAGAGTGAGATGCCAGCTCCTTTCATTCAGTCAGTAGCTTCAAACATTTCTGGTATATGAATAACATGATGTTTTTCAATGGCAAAAATCAATGAATATTGTAAATGCACAAACAGTAATTTCTCCGCATTGCAAGGTGCAAGTCTGAAATTTTTTGCTTTTTTCTGCTCCTCTTAGCATGATAAAGAAGATTCAAAGAGAGTGAGATGCCAGCTCCTTTCATTCAGTCAGTAGCTTCAAACATTTCTGGTATATGAATAACATGATGTTTTTCAATGGCAAAAATCAATGAATATTGTAAATGCACAAACAGTAATTTCTCCGCATTGCAAGGTGCAAGTCTGAAATTTTTTGCTTTTTCCTGCTCCTCTTAGCATGATAAAGAAGATTCAAAGAGAGTGAGATGCCAGCTACTTTCATTCAGTCAGTAGCTTCAATCATTTCTGGACGTTTTTCAATGGTAAAAATCAATGAATATTGTAAATGCACAAACAGTAATTTCTCCACATTGCAAGGTGCAATTCTGAAATTTTTTGCTTTTTCATGCTCCTCTTAGCATGATAAAGAAGATTCAAAGAGATTGAGATGCCAGCTCCTTTCATTCAGTCAGTAGCTTCAAACATTTCTGGTATATGAATAACATTATGTTTTTCAATGGCAAAAATCAATGAATATTGTAAATGCACAAACAGTAATTTCTCCGCATTGCAAGGTGCAATTCTGAAATTTTTTGCTTTTTCCTGCTCCTCTTAGCATGATAAAGAAGATTCAAAGAGAGTGAGATGCCAGCTCCTTTCATTCAGTCAGTAGCTTCAAACATTTCTGGTATATGAATAACATGATGTTTTTCAATGGCAAAAATCAATGAATATTGTAAATGCACAAACAGTAATTTCTCCGCATTGCAAGGTGCAATTCTGAAATTTTTTGCTTTTTCCTGCTCCTCTTAGCATGATAAAGAAGATTCAAAGAGAGTGAGATGCCAGCTCCTTTCATTCAGTCAGTAGCTTCAATCATTTCTGGACGTTTTTCAATGGCAAAAATCAACGAATATTGTAAATGCACAAACAGTAATTTCTCCGCATTGCAAGGTGCAATTCTGAAATTTTTTGCTTTTTCCTGCTCCTCTTAGCATGATAAAGAAGATTCAAAGAGAGTGAGATGCCAGCTCCTTTCATTCAGTCAGTAGCTTCAATCATTTCTGGACGTTTTTCAATGGCAAAAATGAATGAATATTGTAAATGCACAAACTGTAATTTCTCCGCATTGCAAGGTGCAATTCTGAAATTTTTTGCTTTTTCCTGCTCCTCTTAGCATGATAAAGAAGATTCAAAGAGAGTGAGATGCCAGCTCCTTTCATTCAGTCAGTAGCTTCAATAATTTCTGGACGTTTTTCAATGGCAAAAATCAATGAATATTGTAAATGCACAAACAGTAAATTCTCCGCATTGCAAGGTGCAATTCTGAAATTTTTTGCTTTTTCCTGCTCCTCTTAGCATGATAAAGAAGATTCAAAGAGAGTGAGATGCCAGCTCCTTTCCTTCAGTCAGTAGCTTCAATCATTTCTGGTATATGAATAACATAATGTTTTTCAATGGCAAAAATCAATGAATTTTGTAAATGCACAAACAGTAATTTCTCCGCATTGCAAGGCGCAATTCTGAAATTTTTTGCTTTTTCCTGCTCCTCTTAGCATGATAAAGAAGATTCAAAGAGAGTGAGATGCCAGCTCCTTTCATTCAGTCAGTAGCTTCAATCATTTCTGGACATTTTTCAATGGCAAAAATCAATGAATATTGTAAATGCACAAACAGTAATTTCTCCGCATTGCAAGGTGCAATTCTGAAATTTTTTGCTTTTTCCTGCTCCTCTTAGCATGATAAAGAAGATTCAAAGAGAGTGAGGTGCCAGCTCCTTTCATTCAGTCAGGAGCTTCAAACATTTCTGGTATATGAATAACATGTTTTTCAATGGCAAAAATCAATGAATATTGTAAATGCACAAACAGTAAATTCTCCGCATTGCAAGGTGCAATTCTGAAATTTTTTGCTTTTTCCTGCTCCTCTTAGCATGATAAAGAAGATTCAAAGAGAGTGAGATGCCAGCTCCTTTCATTCAGTCAGTAGCTTCAATCATTTCTGGACGTTTTTCAATGGCAAAAATCAATGAATATTGTAAATGCACAAACTGTAATTTCTCCGCATTGCAAGGTGCAATTCTGAAATTTTTTGCTTTTTCCTGCTCCTCTTAGCATGATAAAGAAGATTCAAAGAGAGTGAGATGCCAGCTCCTTTCATTCAGTCAGTAGCTTCAATCATTTCTGGACGTTTTTCAATGGCAAAAATCAACGAATATTGTAAATGCACAAACAGTAATTTCTCCGCATTGCAAGGTGCAATTCTGAAATTTTTTGCTTTTTCCTGCTCCTCTTAGCATGATAAAGAAGATTCAAAGAGAGTGAGATGCCAGCTCCTTTCATTCAGTCAGTAGCTTCAATCATTTCTGGACGTTTTTCAATGGCAAAAATCAATGAATATTGTAAATGCACAAACTGTAATTTCTCTGCATTGCAAGGTGCAATTCTGAAATTTTTTGCTTTTTCCTGCTCCACTTAGCATGATAAAGAAGATTCAAAGAGAGTGAGATGCCAGCTCCTTTCATTCAGTCAGTAGCTTCAATCATTTCTGGACGTTTTTCAATGGCAAAAATCAATGAATATTGTAAATGCACAAACAGTAATTTCTCCGCATTGCAAGTTGCAATTCTGAAATTTTTTGCTTTTTCCTGCTCCTCTTAGCATGATAAAGAAGATTCAAAGAGAGTGAGATGCCAGCTCCTTTCATTCAGTCAGTACCTTCAATCATTTCTGGACGTTTTTCAATGGCAAAAATCAATGAATATTGTAAATGCACAAACAGTAATTTCTCCGCATTGCAAGGTGCAATTCTGAAATTTTTTGCTTTTTCCTGCTCCTCTTAGCATGATAAAGAAGATTCAAAGAGAGTGAGATGCCAGCTCCTTTCATTCAGTCAGTAGCTTCAATCATTTCTGGACATTTTTCAATGGCAAAAATCAATGAATATTGTAAATGCACAAACTGTAATTTCTCCGCATTGCAAGGTGCAATTCTGAAATTTTTTGCTTTTTCCTGCTCCTCTTAGCATGATAAAGAAGATTCAAAGAGAGTGAGATGCCAGCTCCTTTCATTCAGTCAGTAGCTTCAATCATTTCTGGACGTTTTTCAATGGCAAAAATCAACGAATATTGTAAATGCACAAACAGTAATTTCTCCGCATTGCAAGGTGCAATTCTGAAATTTTTTGCTTTTTCCTGCTCCTCTTAGCATGATAAAGAAGATTCAAAGAGAGTGAGATGCCAGCTCCTTTCATTCAGTCAGTAGCTTCAATCATTTCTGGACGTTTTTCAATGGCAAAAATCAATGAATATTGTAAATGCACAAACTGTAATTTCTCCGCATTGCAAGGTGCAATTCTGAAATTTTTTGTTTTTCCTGCTCCACTTAGCATGATAAAGAAGATTCAAAGAGAGTGAGATGCCAGCTCCTTTCATTCAGTCAGTAGCTTCAATCATTTCTGGACGTTTTTCAATGGCAAAAATCAATGAATATTGTAAATGCACAAACAGTAATTTCTCCGCATTGCAAGTTGCAATTCTGAAATTTTTTGCTTTTTCCTGCTCCTCTTAGCATGATAAAGAAGATTCAAAGAGAGTGAGATGCCAGCTCCTTTCATTCAGTCAGTACCTTCAATCATTTCTGGACGTTTTTCAATGGCAAAAATCAATGAATATTGTAAATGCACAAACAGTAATTTCTCCGCATTGCAAGGTGCAATTCTGAAATTTTTTGCTTTTTCCTGCTCCTCTTAGCATGATAAAGAAGATTCAAAGAGAGTGAGATGCCAGCTCCTTTCATTCAGTCAGTAGCTTCAAACATTTCTGGTATATGAATAACATGATGTTTTTCAATGGCAAAAATCAATGAATATTGTAAATGCACAAACAGTAATTTCTCCGCATTGCAAGGTGCAAGTCTGAAATTTTTTGCTTTTTTCTGCTCCTCTTAGCATGATAAAGAAGATTCAAAGAGAGTGAGATGCCAGCTCCTTTCATTCAGTCAGTAGCTTCAAACATTTCTGGTATATGAATAACATGATGTTTTTCAATGGCAAAAATCAATGAATATTGTAAATGCACAAACAGTAATTTCTCCGCATTGCAAGGTGCAAGTCTGAAATTTTTTGCTTTTTCCTGCTCCTCTTAGCATGATAAAGAAGATTCAAAGAGAGTGAGATGCCAGCTACTTTCATTCAGTCAGTAGCTTCAATCATTTCTGGACGTTTTTCAATGGTAAAAATCAATGAATATTGTAAATGCACAAACAGTAATTTCTCCACATTGCAAGGTGCAATTCTGAAATTTTTTGCTTTTTCATGCTCCTCTTAGCATGATAAAGAAGATTCAAAGAGATTGAGATGCCAGCTCCTTTCATTCAGTCAGTAGCTTCAAACATTTCTGGTATATGAATAACATTATGTTTTTCAATGGCAAAAATCAATGAATATTGTAAATGCACAAACAGTAATTTCTCCGCATTGCAAGGTGCAATTCTGAAATTTTTTGCTTTTTCCTGCTCCTCTTAGCATGATAAAGAAGATTCAAAGAGAGTGAGATGCCAGCTCCTTTCATTCAGTCAGTAGCTTCAAACATTTCTGGTATATGAATAACATGATGTTTTTCAATGGCAAAAATCAATGAATATTGTAAATGCACAAACAGTAATTTCTCCGCATTGCAAGGTGCAATTCTGAAATTTTTTGCTTTTTCCTGCTCCTCTTAGCATGATAAAGAAGATTCAAAGAGAGTGAGATGCCAGCTCCTTTCATTCAGTCAGTAGCTTCAATCATTTCTGGACGTTTTTCAATGGCAAAAATCAACGAATATTGTAAATGCACAAACAGTAATTTCTCCGCATTGCAAGGTGCAATTCTGAAATTTTTTGCTTTTTCCTGCTCCTCTTAGCATGATAAAGAAGATTCAAAGAGAGTGAGATGCCAGCTCCTTTCATTCAGTCAGTAGCTTCAATCATTTCTGGACGTTTTTCAATGGCAAAAATGAATGAATATTGTAAATGCACAAACTGTAATTTCTCCGCATTGCAAGGTGCAATTCTGAAATTTTTTGCTTTTTCCTGCTCCTCTTAGCATGATAAAGAAGATTCAAAGAGAGTGAGATGCCAGCTCCTTTCATTCAGTCAGTAGCTTCAATAATTTCTGGACGTTTTTCAATGGCAAAAATCAATGAATATTGTAAATGCACAAACAGTAAATTCTCCGCATTGCAAGGTGCAATTCTGAAATTTTTTGCTTTTTCCTGCTCCTCTTAGCATGATAAAGAAGATTCAAAGAGAGTGAGATGCCAGCTCCTTTCCTTCAGTCAGTAGCTTCAATCATTTCTGGTATATGAATAACATAATGTTTTTCAATGGCAAAAATCAATGAATTTTGTAAATGCACAAACAGTAATTTCTCCGCATTGCAAGGCGCAATTCTGAAATTTTTTGCTTTTTCCTGCTCCTCTTAGCATGATAAAGAAGATTCAAAGAGAGTGAGATGCCAGCTCCTTTCATTCAGTCAGTAGCTTCAATCATTTCTGGACATTTTTCAATGGCAAAAATCAATGAATATTGTAAATGCACAAACAGTAATTTCTCCGCATTGCAAGGTGCAATTCTGAAATTTTTTGCTTTTTCCTGCTCCTCTTAGCATGATAAAGAAGATTCAAAGAGAGTGAGGTGCCAGCTCCTTTCATTCAGTCAGGAGCTTCAAACATTTCTGGTATATGAATAACATGTTTTTCAATGGCAAAAATCAATGAATATTGTAAATGCACAAACAGTAAATTCTCCGCATTGCAAGGTGCAATTCTGAAATTTTTTGCTTTTTCCTGCTCCTCTTAGCATGATAAAGAAGATTCAAAGAGAGTGAGATGCCAGCTCCTTTCATTCAGTCAGTAGCTTCAATCATTTCTGGACGTTTTTCAATGGCAAAAATCAATGAATATTGTAAATGCACAAACTGTAATTTCTCCGCATTGCAAGGTGCAATTCTGAAATTTTTTGCTTTTTCCTGCTCCTCTTAGCATGATAAAGAAGATTCAAAGAGAGTGAGATGCCAGCTCCTTTCATTCAGTCAGTAGCTTCAATCATTTCTGGACGTTTTTCAATGGCAAAAATCAACGAATATTGTAAATGCACAAACAGTAATTTCTCCGCATTGCAAGGTGCAATTCTGAAATTTTTTGCTTTTTCCTGCTCCTCTTAGCATGATAAAGAAGATTCAAAGAGAGTGAGATGCCAGCTCCTTTCATTCAGTCAGTAGCTTCAATCATTTCTGGACGTTTTTCAATGGCAAAAATCAATGAATATTGTAAATGCACAAACTGTAATTTCTCCGCATTGCAAGGTGCAATTCTGAAATTTTTTGCTTTTTCCTGCTCCACTTAGCATGATAAAGAAGATTCAAAGAGAGTGAGATGCCAGCTCCTTTCATTCAGTCAGTAGCTTCAATCATTTCTGGACGTTTTTCAATGGCAAAAATCAATGAATATTGTAAATGCACAAACAGTAATTTCTCCGCATTGCAAGTTGCAATTCTGAAATTTTTTGCTTTTTCCTGCTCCTCTTAGCATGATAAAGAAGATTCAAAGAGAGTGAGATGCCAGCTCCTTTCATTCAGTCAGTACCTTCAATCATTTCTGGACGTTTTTCAATGGCAAAAATCAATGAATATTGTAAATGCACAAACAGTAATTTCTCCGCATTGCAAGGTGCAATTCTGAAATTTTTTGCTTTTTCCTGCTCCTCTTAGCATGATAAAGAAGATTCAAAGAGAGTGAGATGCCAGCTCCTTTCATTCAGTCAGTAGCTTCAAACATTTCTGGTATATGAATAACATGATGTTTTTCAATGGCAAAAATCAATGAATATTGTAAATGCACAAACAGTAATTTCTCCGCATTGCAAGGTGCAAGTCTGAAATTTTTTGCTTTTTTCTGCTCCTCTTAGCATGATAAAGAAGATTCAAAGAGAGTGAGATGCCAGCTCCTTTCATTCAGTCAGTAGCTTCAAACATTTCTGGTATATGAATAACATGATGTTTTTCAATGGCAAAAATCAATGAATATTGTAAATGCACAAACAGTAATTTCTCCGCATTGCAAGGTGCAAGTCTGAAATTTTTTGCTTTTTCCTGCTCCTCTTAGCATGATAAAGAAGATTCAAAGAGAGTGAGATGCCAGCTACTTTCATTCAGTCAGTAGCTTCAATCATTTCTGGACGTTTTTCAATGGTAAAAATCAATGAATATTGTAAATGCACAAACAGTAATTTCTCCACATTGCAAGGTGCAATTCTGAAATTTTTTGCTTTTTCATGCTCCTCTTAGCATGATAAAGAAGATTCAAAGAGATTGAGATGCCAGCTCCTTTCATTCAGTCAGTAGCTTCAAACATTTCTGGTATATGAATAACATTATGTTTTTCAATGGCAAAAATCAATGAATATTGTAAATGCACAAACAGTAATTTCTCCGCATTGCAAGGTGCAATTCTGAAATTTTTTGCTTTTTCCTGCTCCTCTTAGCATGATAAAGAAGATTCAAAGAGAGTGAGTTGCCAGCTCCTTTCATTCAGTCAGTAGCTTCAAACATTTCTGGTATATGAATAACATGATGTTTTTCAATGGCAAAAATCAATGAATATTGTAAATGCACAAACAGTAATTTCTCCGCATTGCAAGGTGCAAGTCTGAAATTTTTTGCTTTTTCCTGCTCCTCTTAGCATGATAAAGAAGATTCAAAGAGAGTGAGATGCCAGCTACTTTCATTCAGTCAGTAGCTTCAATCATTTCTGGATGTTTTTCAATGGTAAAAATCAATGAATATTGTAAATGCACAAACAGTAATTTCTCCACATTGCAAGGTGCAATTCTGAAATTTTTTGCTTTTTCCTGCTCCTCTTAGCATGATAAAGAAGATTCAAAGAGAGTGAGATGCCAGCTCCTTTCATTCAGTCAGTAGCTTCAAACATTTCTGGTATATGAATAACATGATGTTTTTCAATGGCAAAAATCAATGAATATTGTAAATGCACAAACAGTAATTTCTCCGCATTGCAAGGTGCAATTCTGAAATTTTTTGCTTTTTCCTGCTCCTCTTAGCATGATAAAGAAGATTCAAAGAGAGTGAGATGCCAGCTCCTTTCATTCAGTCAGTAGCTTCAATCATTTCTGGATGTTTTTCAATGGCAAAAATCAATGAATATTGTAAATGCACAAACAGTAATTTCTCCGCATTGCAAGGTGCAATTCTGAAATTTTTTGCTTTTTCCTGCTCCTCTTAGCATGATAAAGAAGATTCAAAGAGAGTGAGATGCCAGCTCCTTTCATTCAGTCAGTAGCTTCAATCATTTCTGGACGTTTTTCAATGGCAAAAATCAATGAATATTGTAAATGCACAAACAGTAATTTCTCCGCATTGCAAGGTGCAATTCTGAAATTTTTTGCTTTTTCCTGCTCCTCTTAGCATGATAAAGAAGATTCAAAGAGAGTGAGATGCCAGCTCCTTTCATTCAGTCAGTACCTTCAATCATTTCTGGACGTTTTTCAATGGCAAAAATCAATGAATATTGTAAATGCACAAACAGTAATTTCTCCGCATTGCAAGGTGCAATTCTGAAATTTTTTGCTTTTTCCCGCTCCTCTTAGCATGATAAAGAAGATTCAAAGAGATTGAGGTGCCAGCTCCTTTCATTCAGTCAGTAGCTTCAAACATTTCTGGTATATGAATAACATGTTTTTCAATGGCAAAAATCAATGAATATTGTAAATGCACAAACAGTAATTTCTCCGCATTGCAAGGTGCAATTCTGAAATTTTTTGCTTTTTCCTGCTCCTCTTAGCATGATAAAGAAGATTCAAAGAGAGTGAGATGCCAGCTCCTTTCATTCAGTCAGTAGCTTCAATCATTTCTGGACGTTTTTCAATGGCAAAAATCAATGAATATTGTAAATGCACATACAGTAATTTCTCCGCATTGCAAGGTGCAATTCTGAAATTTTTTGCTTTTTCCTGCTCCTCTTAGCATGATAAAGAAGATTCAAAGAGAGTGAGATGCCAGCTCCTTTCATTCAGTCAGTAGCTTCAATCATTTCTGGACGTTTTTCAATGGCAAAAATCAATGAATATTGTAAATGCACAAACAGTAATTTCTCCGCATTGCAAGGTGCAATTCTGAAATTTTTTGCTTTTTCCTGCTCCTCTTAGCATGATAAAGAAGATTCAAAGAGAGTGAGATGCCAGCTCCTTTCATTCAGTCAGTAGCTTCAAACATTTCTGGTATATGAATAACATGATGTTTTTCAATGGCAAAAATCAATGAATATTGTAAATGCACAAACAGTAATTTCTCCGCATTGCAAGGTGCAAGTCTGAAATTTTTTGCTTTTTCCTGCTCCTCTTAGCATGATAAAGAAGATTCAAAGAGAGTGAGATGCCAGCTACTTTCATTCAGTCAGTAGCTTCAATCATTTCTGGACGTTTTTCAATGGTAAAAATCAATGAATATTGTAAATGCACAAACAGTAATTTCTCCACATTGCAAGGTGCAATTCTAAAATTTTTTGCTTTTTCCTGCTCCTCTTAGCATGATAAAGAAGATTCAAAGAGAGTGAGATGCCAGCTCCTTTCATTCAGTCAGTAGCTTCAAACATTTCTGGTATATGAATAACATGATGTTTTTCAATGGCAAAAATCAATGAATATTGTAAATGCACAAACAGTAATTTCTCCGCATTGCAAGGTGCAATTCTGAAATTTTTTGCTTTTTCCTGCTCCTCTTAGCATGATTCAAAGAGAGTGAGATGCCAACTCCTTTCATTCAGTCAGTAGCTTCAATCATTTCTGGACGTTTTTCAATGGCAAAAATCAATGAATATTGTAAATGCACAAACAGTAATTTCTCCGCATTGCAAGGTGCAATTCTGAAATTTTTTGCTTTTTCCTGCTCCTCTTAGCATGATAAAGAAGATTCAAAGAGAGTGAGATGTCAGCTCCTTTCATTCAGTCAGTAGCTTCAAACATTTCTGGTATATGAATAACATGATGTTTTTCAATGGCAAAAATCAATGAATATTGTAAATGCACAAACAGTAATTTCTCCGCATTGCAAGGTGCAATTCTGAAATTTTTTGCTTTTTCCTGCTCCTCTTAGCATGATAAAGAAGATTCAAAGAGAGTGAGATGCCAGCTCCTTTCATTCAGTCAGTAGCTTCAAACATTTCTGGTATATGAATAACATGATGTTTTTCAATGGCAAAAATCAATGAATATTGTAAATGCACAAACAGTAATTTCTCCGCATTGCAAGGTGCAAGTCTGAAATTTTTTGCTTTTTCCTGCTCCTCTTAGCATGATAAAGAAGATTCAAAGAGAGTGAGATGCCAGCTACTTTCATTCAGTCAGTAGCTTCAATCATTTCTGGACGTTTTTCAATGGTAAAAATCAATGAATATTGTAAATGCACAAACAGTAATTTCTCCGCATTGCAAGGTGCAAGTCTGAAATTTTTTGCTTTTTCCTGCTCCTCTTAGCATGATAAAGAAGATTCAAAGAGAGTGAGATGCCAGCTACTTTCATTCAGTCAGTAGCTTCAATCATTTCTGGACGTTTTTCAATGGTAAAAATCAATGAATATTGTAAATGCACAAACAGTAATTTCTCCACATTGCAAGGTGCAATTCTGAAATTTTTTGCTTTTTCATGCTCCTCTTAGCATGATAAAGAAGATTCAAAGAGATTGAGATGCCAGCTCCTTTCATTCAGTCAGTAGCTTCAAACATTTCTGGTATATGAATAACATTATGTTTTTCAATGGCAAAAATCAATGAATATTGTAAATGCACAAACAGTAATTTCTCCGCATTGCAAGGTGCAATTCTGAAATTTTTTGCTTTTTCCTGCTCCTCTTAGCATGATAAAGAAGATTCAAAGAGAGTGAGTTGCCAGCTCCTTTCATTCAGTCAGCAGCTTCAAACATTTCTGGTATATGAATAACATGATGTTTTTCAATGGCAAAAATCAAAGAATATTGTAAATGCACAAACAGTAATTTCTCCGCATTGCAAGGTGCAAGTCTGAAATTTTTTGCTTTTTCCTGCTCCTCTTAGCATGATAAAGAAGATTCAAAGAGAGTGAGATGCCAGCTACTTTCATTCAGTCAGTAGCTTCAATCATTTCTGGACGTTTTTCAATGGTAAAAATCAATGAATATTGTAAATGCACAAACAGTAATTTCTCCACATTGCAAGGTGCAATTCTGAAATTTTTTGCTTTTTCCTGCTCCTCTTAGCATGATAAAGAAGATTCAAAGAGAGTGAGATGCCAGCTCCTTTCATTCAGTCAGTAGCTTCAAACATTTCTGGTATATGAATAACATGATGTTTTTCAATGGCAAAAATCAATGAATATTGTAAATGCACAAACAGTAATTTCTCCGCATTGCAAGGTGCAATTCTGAAATTTTTTGCTTTTTCCTGCTCCTCTTAGCATGATAAAGAAGATTCAAAGAGAGTGAGATGCCAGCTCCTTTCATTCAGTCAGTAGCTTCAATCATTTCTGGATGTTTTTCAATGGCAAAAATCAATGAATATTGTAAATGCACAAACAGTAATTTCTCCGCATTGCAAGGTGCAATTCTGAAATTTTTTGCTTTTTCCTGCTCCTCTTAGCATGATAAAGAAGATTCAAAGAGAGTGAGATGCCAGCTCCTTTCATTCAGTCAGTAGCTTCAATCATTTCTGGACGTTTTTCAATGGCAAAAATCAATGAATATTGTAAATGCACAAACAGTAATTTCTCTGCATTGCAAGGTGCAATTCTGAAATTTTTTGCTTTTTCCTGCTCCTCTTAGCATGATAAAGAAGATTCAAAGAGAGTGAGATGCCAGCTCCTTTCATTCAGTCAGTACCTTCAATCATTTCTGGACGTTTTTCAATGGCAAAAATCAATGAATATTGTAAATGCACAAACAGTAATTTCTCCGCATTGCAAGGTGCAATTCTGAAATTTTTTGCTTTTTCCCGCTCCTCTTAGCATGATAAAGAAGATTCAAAGAGATTGAGGTGCCAGCTCCTTTCAATCAGTCAGTAGCTTCAAACATTTCTGGTATATGAATAACATGTTTTTCAATGGCAAAAATCAATGAATATTGTAAATGCACAAACAGTAATTTCTCCGCATTGCAAGGTGCAATTCTGAAATTTTTTGCTTTTTCCTGCTCCTCTTAGCATGATAAAGAAGATTCAAAGAGAGTGAGATGCCAACTCCTTTCATTCAGTCAGTAGCTTCAATCATTTCTGGACGTTTTTCAATGGCAAAAATCAATGAATATTGTAAATGCACAAACAGTAATTTCTCCGCATTGCAAGGTGCAATTCTGAAATTTTTTGCTTTTTCCTGCTCCTCTTAGCATGATAAAGAAGATTCAAAGAGAGTGAGATGCCAGCTCCTTTCATTCAGTCAGTAGCTTCAATCATTTCTGGACGTTTTTCAATGGCAAAAATCAATGAATATTGTAAATGCACAAACAGTAATTTCTCCGCATTGCAAGGTGCAATTCTGAAATTTTTTGCTTTTTCCTGCTCCTCTTAGCATGATAAAGAAGATTCAAAGAGAGTGAGATGCCAGCTCCTTTCATTCAGTCAGTAGCTTCAAACATTTCTGGTATATGAATAACATGATGTTTTTCAATGGCAAAAATCAATGAATATTGTAAATGCACAAACAGTAATTTCTCCGCATTGCAAGGTGCAAGTCTGAAATTTTTTGCTTTTTCCTGCTCCTCTTAGCATGATAAAGAAGATTCAAAGAGAGTGAGATGCCAGCTACTTTCATTCAGTCAGTAGCTTCAATCATTTCTGGACGTTTTTCAATGGTAAAAATCAATGAATATTGTAAATGCACAAACAGTAATTTCTCCACATTGCAAGGTGCAATTCTAAAATTTTTTGCTTTTTCCTGCTCCTCTTAGCATGATAAAGAAGATTCAAAGAGAGTGAGATGCCAGCTCCTTTCATTCAGTCAGTAGCTTCAAACATTTCTGGTATATGAATAACATGATGTTTTTCAATGGCAAAAATCAATGAATATTGTAAATGCACAAACAGTAATTTCTCCGCATTGCAAGGTGCAATTCTGAAATTTTTTGCTTTTTCCTGCTCCTCTTAGCATGATAAAGAAGATTCAAAGAGAGTGAGATGCCAGCTCCTTTCATTCAGTCAGTAGCTTCAATCATTTCTGGATGTTTTTCAATGGCAAAAATCAATGAATATTGTAAATGCACAAACAGTAATTTCTCCGCATTGCAAGGTGCAATTCTGAAATTTTTTGCTTTTTCCTGCTCCTCTTAGCATGATAAAGAAGATTCAAAGAGAGTGAGATGCCAGCTCTTTTCATTCAGTCAGTAGCTTCAATCATTTCTGGACGTTTTTCAATGGCAAAAATCAATGAATATTGTAAATGCACAAACAGTAATTTCTCTGCATTGCAAGGTGCAATTCTGAAATTTTTTGCTTTTTCCTGCTCCTCTTAGCATGATAAAGAAGATTCAAAGAGAGTGAGATGCCAGCTCCTTTCATTCAGTCAGTACCTTCAATCATTTCTGGACGTTTTTCAATGGCAAAAATCAATGAATATTGTAAATGCACAAACAGTAATTTCTCCGCATTGCAAGGTGCAATTCTGAAATTTTTTGCTTTTTCCCGCTCCTCTTAGCATGATAAAGAAGATTCAAAGAGATTGAGGTGCCAGCTCCTTTCATTCAGTCAGTAGCTTCAAACATTTCTGGTATATGAATAACATGTTTTTCAATGGCAAAAATCAATGAATATTGTAAATGCACAAACAGTAATTTCTCCGCATTGCAAGGTGCAATTCTGAAATTTTTTGCTTTTTCCTGCTCCTCTTAGCATGATAAAGAAGATTCAAAGAGAGTGAGATGCCAACTCCTTTCATTCAGTCAGTAGCTTCAATCATTTCTGGACGTTTTTCAATGGCAAAAATCAATGAATATTGTAAATGCACAAACAGTAATTTCTCCGCATTGCAAGGTGCAATTCTGAAATTTTTTGCTTTTTCCTGCTCCTCTTAGCATGATAAAGAAGATTCAAAGAGAGTGAGATGCCAGCTCCTTTCATTCAGTCAGTAGCTTCAATCATTTCTGGACGTTTTTCAATGGCAAAAATCAATGAATATTGTAAATGCACAAACAGTAATTTCTCCGCATTGCAAGGTGCAATTCTGAAATTTTTTGCTTTTTCCTGCTCCTCTTAGCATGATAAAGAAGATTCAAAGAGAGTGAGATGCCAGCTCCTTTCATTCAGTCAGTAGCTTCAAACATTTCTGGTATATGAATAACATGATGTTTTTCAATGGCAAAAATCAATGAATATTGTAAATGCACAAACAGTAATTTCTCCGCATTGCAAGGTGCAAGTCTGAAATTTTTTGCTTTTTCCTGCTCCTCTTAGCATGATAAAGAAGATTCAAAGAGAGTTAGATGCCAGCTACTTTCATTCAGTCAGTAGCTTCAATCATTTCTGGACGTTTTTCAATGGTAAAAATCAATGAATATTGTAAATGCACAAACAGTAATTTCTCCACATTGCAAGGTGCAATTCTAAAATTTTTTGCTTTTTCCTGCTCCTCTTAGCATGATAAAGAAGATTCAAAGAGAGTGAGATGCCAGCTCCTTTCATTCAGTCAGTAGCTTCAAACATTTCTGGTATATGAATAACATGATGTTTTTCAATGGCAAAAATCAATGAATATTGTAAATGCACAAACAGTAATTTCTCCGCATTGCAAGGTGCAATTCTGAAATTTTTTGCTTTTTCCTGCTCCTCTTAGCATGATTCAAAGAGAGTGAGATGCCAACTCCTTTCATTCAGTCAGTAGCTTCAATCATTTCTGGACGTTTTTCAATGGCAAAAATCAATGAATATTGTAAATGCACAAACAGTAATTTCTCCGCATTGCAAGGTGCAATTCTGAAATTTTTTGCTTTTTCCTGCTCCTCTTAGCATGATAAAGAAGATTCAAAGAGAGTGAGATGTCAGCTCCTTTCATTCAGTCAGTAGCTTCAAACATTTCTGGTATATGAATAACATGATGTTTTTCAATGGCAAAAATCAATGAATATTGTAAATGCACAAACAGTAATTTCTCCGCATTGCAAGGTGCAATTCTGAAATTTTTTGCTTTTTCCTGCTCCTCTTAGCATGATAAAGAAGATTCAAAGAGAGTGAGATGCCAGCTCCTTTCATTCAGTCAGTAGCTTCAAACATTTCTGGTATATGAATAACATGATGTTTTTCAATGGCAAAAATCAATGAATATTGTAAATGCACAAACAGTAATTTCTCCGCATTGCAAGGTGCAATTGTGAAATTTTTTGCTTTTTCCTGCTCCTCTTAGCATGATAAAGAAGATTCAAAGAGAGTGAGATGCCAGCTACTTTCATTCAGTCAGTAGCTTCAATCATTTCTGGACGTTTTTCAATGGTAAAAATCAATGAATATTGTAAATGCACAAACAGTAATTTCTCCACATTGCAAGGTGCAATTCTGAAGTTTTTTGCTTTTTCCTGCTCCTCTTAGCATGATAAAGAAGATTCAAAGAGATTGAGATGCCAGCTCCTTTCATTCAGTCAGTAGCTTCAAACATTTCTGGTATATGAATAACATGATGTTTTTCAATGGAAAAAATCAATGAATATTGTAAATGCACAAACAGTAATTTCTCCGCATTGCAAGGTGCAATTCTGAAATTTTTTGCTTTTTCCTGCTCCTCTTAGCATGATAAAGAAGATTCAAAGAGAGTGAGATGCCAGCTCCTTTCATTCAGTCAGTAGCTTCAAACATTTCTGGTATATCAATAACATGATGTTTTTCAATGGCAAAAATCAATGAATATTGTAAATGCACAAACAGTAATTTCTCCGCATTGCAAGGTGCAAGTCTGAAATTTTTTGCTTTTTCCTGCTCCTCTTAGCATGATAAAGAAGATTCAAAGAGAGTGAGATGCCAGCTACTTTCATTCAGTCAGTAGCTTCAATCATTTCTGGACGTTTTTCAATGGTAAAAATCAATGAATATTGTAAATGCACAAACAGTAATTTCTCCACATTGCAAGGTGCAATTCTGAAATTTTTTGCTTTTTCCTGCTCCTCTTAGCATGATAAAGAAGATTCAAAGAGAGTGAGATGCCAGCTCCTTTCATTCAGTCAGTAGCTTCAAACATTTCTGGTATATGAATAACATGATGTTTTTCAATGGCAAAAATCAATGAATATTGTAAATGCACAAACAGTAATTTCTCCGCATTGCAAGGTGCAATTCTGAAATTTTTTGCTTTTTCCTGCTCCTCTTAGCATGATAAAGATTCAAAGAGAGTGAGATGCCAGCTCCTTTCATTCAGTCAGTAGCTTCAATCATTTCTGGACGTTTCTCAATGGCAAAAATCAATGAATATTGTAAATGCACAAACTGTAATTTCTCCGCATTGCAAGGTGCAATTCTGAAATTTTTTGCTTTTTCCTGCTCCTCTTAGCATGATAAAGAAGATTCAAAGAGAGTGAGATGCCAGCTCCTTTCATTCAGTCAGTAGCTTCAATCATTTCTGGACGTTTTTCAATGGCAAAAATCAATGAATTTTGTAAATGCACAAACAGTAATTTCTCCGCATTGCAAGGTGCAATTCTGAAATTTTTTGCTTTTTCCTGCTCCTCTTAGCATGATAAAGAAGATTCAAAGAGAGTGAGATGCCAGCTCCTTTCATTCAGTCAGTACCTTCAATCATTTCTGGACGTTTTTCAATGGCAAAAATCAATGAATATTGTAAATGCACAAACAGTAATTTCTCCGGATTGCAAGGTGCAATTCTGAAATTTTTTGCTTTTTCCCGCTCCTCTTAGCATGATAAAGAAGATTCAAAGAGAGTGAGGTGCCAGCTCCTTTCATTCAGTCAGTAGCTTCAAACATTTCTGGTATATGAATAACATGTTTTTCAATGGCAAAAATCAATGAATATTGTAAATGCACAAACAGTAATTTCTCCGCATTGCAAGGTGCAATTCTGAAATTTTTTGCTTTTTCCTGCTCCTCTTAGCATGATAAAGAAGATTCAAAGAGAGTGAGATGCCAGCTCCTTTCATTCAGTCAGTAGCTTCAATCATTTCTGGACGTTTTTCAATGGCAAAAATCAATGAATATTGTAAATGCACAAACAGTAATTTCTCCGCATTGCAAGGTGCAATTCCGAAATTTTTTGCTTTTTCCTGCTCCTCTTAGCATGATAAAGAAGATTCAAAGAGAGTGAGATGCCAGCTCCTTTCATTCAGTCAGTAGCTTCAATCATTTCTGGACGTTTTTCAATGGCAAAAATCAATGAATATTGTAAATGCACAAACAGTAATTTCTCCGCATTGCAAGGTGCAATTCTGAAATTTTTTGCTTTTTCCTGCTCCTCTTAGCATGATAAAGAAGATTCAAAGAGAGTGAGATGCCAGCTCCTTTCATTCAGTCAGTAGCTTCAAACATTTCTGGTATATGAATAACATGATGTTTTTCAATGGCAAAAATCAATGAATATTGTAAATGCACAAACAGTAATTTCTCCGCATTGCAAGGTGCAAGTCTGAAATTTTTTGCTTTTTCCTGCTCGTCTTAGCATGATAAAGAAGATTCAAAGAGAGTGAGATGCCAGCTACTTTCATTCAGTCAGTAGCTTCAATCATTTCTGGACGTTTTTCAATGGTAAAAATCAATGAATATTGTAAATGCACAAACAGTAATTTCTCCACATTGCAAGGTGCAATTCTGAAATTTTTTGCTTTTTCCTGCTCCTCTTAGCATGATAAAGAAGATTCAAAGAGTGAGGTGCCAGCTCCTTTCATTCAGTCAGTAGCTTCAAACATTTCTGGTATATGAATAACATGTTTTTCAATGGCAAAAATCAATGAATATTGTAAATGCACAAACAGTAATTTCTCCGCATTGCAAGGTGCAATTCTGAAATTTTTTGCTTTTTCCTGCTCCTCTTAGCATGATAAAGAAGATTCAAAGAGAGTGAGATGCCAGCTCCTTTCATTCAGTCAGTAGCTTCAATAATTTCTGGACGTTTTTCAATGGCAAAAATCAATGAATATTGTAAATGCACAAACAGTAATTTCTCCGCATTGCAAGGTGCAATTCTGAAATTTTTTGCTTTTTCCTGCTCCTCTTAGCATGATAAAGAAGATTCAAAGAGAGTGAGATGCCAGCTCCTTTCATTCAGTCAGTAGCTTCAATCATTTCTGGACGTTTTTCAATGGCAAAAATCAATGAATATTGTAAATGCACAAACAGTAATTTCTCCGCATTGCAAGGTGCAATTCTGAAATTTTTTGCTTTTTCCTGCTCCTCTTAGCATGATAAAGAAGATTCAAAGAGAGTGAGATGCCAGCTCCTTTCATTCAGTCAGTAGCTTCAAACATTTCTGGTATATGAATAACATGATGTTTTTCAATGGCAAAAATCAATGAATATTGTAAATGCACAAACAGTAATTTCTCCGCATTGCAAGGTGCAATTCTGAAATTTTTTGCTTTTTCCTGCTCCTCTTAGCATGATAAAGAAGATTCAAAGAGAGTGAAATGCCAGCTCCTTTCATTCAGTCAGTAGCTTCAAACATTTCTGGTATATGAATAACATGATGTTTTTCAATGGCAAAAATCAATGAATATTGTAAATGCACAAACAGTAATTTCTCCGCATTGCAAGGTGCAAGTCTGAAATTTTTTGCTTTTTCCTGCTCCTCTTAGCATGATAAAGAAGATTCAAAGAGAGTGAGATGCCAGCTACTTTCATTCAGTCAGTAGCTTCAATCATTTCTGGACGTTTTTCAATGGTAAAAATCAATGAATATTGTAAATGCACAAACAGTAATTTCTCCACATTGCAAGGTGCAATTCTGAAATTTTTTGCTTTTTCCTGCTCCTCTTAGCATGATAAAGAAGATTCAAAGAGAGTGAGATGCCAGCTCCTTTCATTCAGTCAGTAGCTTCAAACATTTCTGGTATATGAATAACATGATGTTTTTCAATGGCAAAAATCAATGAATATTGTAAATGCACAAACAGTAATTTCTCCGCATTGCAAGGTGCAATTCTGAAATTTTTTGCTTTTTCCTGCTCCTCTTAGCATGATAAAGATTCAAAGAGAGTGAGATGCCAGCTCCTTTCATTCAGTCAGTAGCTTCAATCATTTCTGGACGTTTCTCAATGGCAAAAATCAATGAATATTGTAAATGCACAAACTGTAATTTCTCCGCATTGCAAGGTGCAATTCTGAAATTTTTTGCTTTTTCCTGCTCCTCTTAGCATGATAAAGAAGATTCAAAGAGAGTGAGATGCCAGCTCCTTTCATTCAGTCAGTAGCTTCAATCATTTCTGGACGTTTTTCAATGGCAAAAATCAATGAATATTGTAAATGCACAAACAGTAATTTCTCCGCATTGCAAGGTGCAATTCTGAAATTTTTTGCTTTTTCCTGCTCCTCTTAGCATGATAAAGAAGATTCAAAGAGAGTGAGATGCCAGCTCCTTTCATTCAGTCAGTAGCTTCAATCATTTCTGGACGTTTTTCAATGGCAAAAATCAATGAATATTGTAAATGCACAAACAGTAATTTCTCCGCATTGCAAGGTGCAATTCTGAAATTTTTTGCTTTTTCCTGCTCCTCTTAGCATGATAAAGAAGATTCAAAGAGAGTGAGATGCCAGCTCCTTTCATTCAGTCAGTAGCTTCAAACATTTCTGGTATATGAATAACATGATGTTTTTCAATGGCAAAAATCAATGAATATTGTAAATGCACAAACAGTAATTTCTCCGCATTGCAAGGTGCAAGTCTGAAATTTTTTGCTTTTTCCTGCTCGTCTTAGCATGATAAAGAAGATTCAAAGAGAGTGAGATGCCAGCTACTTTCATTCAGTCAGTAGCTTCAATCATTTCTGGACGTTTTTCAATGGTAAAAATCAATGAATATTGTAAATGCACAAACAGTAATTTCTCCACATTGCAAGGTGCAATTCTGAAATTTTTTGCTTTTCCCTGCTCCTCTTAGCATGATAAAGAAGATTCAAAGAGAGTGAGATGCCAGCTCCTTTCATTCAGTCAGTAGCTTCAAACATTTCTGGTATATGAATAACATGATGTTTTTCAATGGCAAAAATCAATGAATATTGTAAATGCACAAACAGTAATTTCTCCGCATTGCAAGGTGCAATTCTGAAATTTTTTGCTTTTTCCTGCTCCTCTTAGCATGATAAAGAAGATTCAAAGAGAGTGAGATGCCAGCTCCTTTCATTCAGTCAGTAGCTTCAAACATTTCTGGTATATGAATAACATGATGTTTTTCAATGGCAAAAATCAATGAATATTGTAAATGCACAAACAGTAATTTCTCCGCATTGCAAGGTGCAATTCTGAAATTTTTTGCTTTTTCCTGCTCCTCTTAGCATGATAAAGAAGATTCAAAGAGAGTGAGATGCCAGCTCCTTTCATTCAGTCAGTAGCTTCAATCAATTCTGGACGTTTTTCAATGGCAAAAATCAATGAATATTGTAAATGCACAAACAGTAATTTCTCCGCATTGCAAGGTGCAATTCTGAAATTTTTTGCTTTTTCCTGCTCCTCTTAGCATGATAAAGAAGATTCAAAGAGCGTGAGATGTCAGCTCCTTTCATTCAGTCAGTAGCTTCAAACATTTCTGGTATATGAATAACATGATGTTTTTCAATGGCAAAAATCAATGAATATTGTAAATGCACAAACAGTAATTTCTCCGCATTGCAAGGTGCAATTCTGAAATTTTTTGCTTTTTCCTGCTCCTCTTAGCATGATAAAGAAGATTCAAAGAGAGTGAGATGCCAGCTCCTTTCATTCAGTCAGTAGCTTCAATCATTTCTGGACGTTTTTCAATGGCAAAAATCAATGAATATTGTAAATGCACAAACAGTAATTTCTCCGCATTGCAAGGTGCAATTCTGAAATTTTTTGCTTTTTCCTGCTCCTCTTAGCATGATAAAGAAGATTCAAAGAGAGTGAGATGCCAGCTCCTTTCGTTCAGTCAGTAGCTTCAATCATTTCTGGACGTTTTTCAATGGCAAAAATCATTGAATTTTATAAATGCACAAACAGTAATTTCTCCGCATTGCAAGGTGCAATTCTGAAATTTTTTACTTTTTCCTGCTCCTCTTAGCATGATAAAGAAGATTCAAAGAGAGTGAGATGCCAGCTCCTTTCATTCAGTCAGTAGCTTCAATCATTTCTGGTATATGAATAACATGATGTTTTTCAATGGCAAAAATCAATGAATATTGTAAATGCACAAACAGTAATTTCTCCGCATTGCAAGGTGCAATTCTGAAATTTTTTGCTTTTTCCTGCTCCTCTTAGCATGATAAACAAGATTCAAAGAGAGTGAGATGCCAGCTCCTTTCATTCAGTCAGTAGCTTCAATCATTTCTGGACGTTTTTCAATGGCAAAAATCAATGAATATTGTAAATGCACAAACAGTAATTTCTCCGCATTGCAAGGTGCAATTCTGAAATTTTTTGCTTTTTCCTGCTCCTCTTAGCATGATAAAGAAGATTCAAAGAGAGTGAGATGCCAGCTCCTTTCATTCAGTCAGTAGCTTCAAACATTTCTGGACGTTTTTCAATGGCAAAAATCAATGAATATTGTAAATGCACAAACAGTAATTTCTCCGCATTGCAAGGTGCAATTCTGAAATTTTTTGCTTTTTCCTGCTCCTCTTAGCATGATAAAGAAGATTCAAAGAGAGTGAGATGCCAGCTCCTTTCATTCAGTCAGTAGCTTCAATCATTTCTGGACGTTTTTCAATGGCAAAAATCAATGAATATTGTAAATGCACAAACAGTAATTTCTCCGCATTGCAAGGTGCAATTCTGAAATGTTTTGCTTTTTCCTGCTCCTCTTAGCATGATAAAGAAGATTCAAAGAGAGTGAGATGCCAGCTCCTTTCATTCAGTCAGTAGCTTCAATCATTTCTGGACGTTTTTCAATGGCAAAAATCAATGAATATTGTAAATGCACAAACAGTAATTTCTCCGCATTGCAAGGTGCAATTCTGAAATTTTTTGCTTTTTCCTGCTCCTCTTAGCATGATAAAGAAGATTCAAAGAGAGTGAGATGCCAGCTCCTTTCATTCAGTCAGTAGCTTCAAACATTTCTGGTATATGAATAACATGATGTTTTTCAATGGCAAAAATCAATGAATATTGTAAATGCACAAACAGTAATTTCTCCGCATTGCAAGGTGCAATTCTGAAATTTTTTGCTTTTTCCTGCTCCTCTTAGCATGATAAAGAAGATTCAAAGAGAGTGAGATGCCAGCTCCTTTCATTCAGTCAGTAGCTTCAATCATTTCTGGACGTTTTTCAATGGCAAAAATCAATGAATATTGTAAATGCACAAACAGTAATTTCTCCGCATTGCAAGGTGCAATTCTGAAATTTTTTGCTTTTTCCTGCTCCTCTTAGCATGATAAAGAAGATTCAAAGAGAGTGAGATGCCAGCTCCTTTCATTCAGTCAGTAGCTTCAAACATTTCTGGTATATGAATAACATGATGTTTTTCAATGGCAAAAATCAATGAATATTGTAAATGCACAAACAGTAATTTCTCCGCATTGCAAGGTGCAATTCTGAAATTTTTTGCTTTTTCCTGCTCCTCTTAGCATGATAAAGAAGATTCAAAGAGAGTGAGATGCCAGCTCCTTTCATTCAGTCAGTAGCTTCAATCATTTCTGGACGTTTTTCAATGGCAAAAATCAATGAATATTGTAAATGCACAAACAGTAATTTCTCCGCATTGCAAGGTGCAATTCTGAAATGTTTTGCTTTTTCCTGCTCCTCTTAGCATGATAAAGAAGATTCAAAGAGCGTGAGATGTCAGCTCCTTTCATTCAGTCAGTAGCTTCAAACATTTCTGGTATATGAATAACATGATGTTTTTCAAAGGCAAAAATCAATGAATATTGTAAATGCACAAACAGTAATTTCTCCGCATTGCAAGGTGCAATTCTGAAATTATTTGCTTTTTCCTGCTCCTCTTAGCATGATAAAGAAGATTCAAAGAGAGTGAGATGCCAGCTCATTTCATTCAGTCAGTAGCTTCAATCATTTCTGGACGTTTTTCAATGGCAAAAATCAATGAATATTGTAAATGCACAAACAGTAATTTCTCCGCATTGCAAGGTGCAATTCTGAAATTTTTTGCTTTTTCCTGCTCCTCTTAGCATGATAAAGAAGATTCAAAGAGAGTGAGATGCCAGCTCCCTTCGTTCAGTCAGTAGCTTCAATCATTTCTGGACGTTTTTCAATGGCAAAAATCATTGAATATTATAAATGCACAAACAGTAATTTCTCCGCATTGCAAGGTGCAATTCTGAAATTTTTTACTTTTTCCTGCTCCTCTTAGCATGATAAAGAAGACTCAAAGAGAGTGAGATGCCAGCTCCTTTCATTCAGTCAGTAGCTTCAATCATTTCTGGTATATGAATAACATGATGTTTTTCAATGGCAAAAATCAATGAATATTGTAAATGCACAAACAGTAATTTCTCCGCATTGCAAGGTGCAATTCTGAAATTTTTTGCTTTTTCCTGCTCCTCTTAGCATGATAAACAAGATTCAAAGAGAGTGAGATGCCAGCTCCTTTCATTCAGTCAGTAGCTTCAATCATTTCTGGACGTTTTTCAATGGCAAAAATCAATGAATATTGTAAATGCACAAACAGTAATTTCTCCGCATTGCAAGGTGCAATTCTGAAATTTTTTGCTTTTTCCTGCTCCTCTTAGCATGATAAAGAAGATTCAAAGAGAGTGAGATGCCAGCTCCTTTCATTCAGTCAGTAGCTTCAAACATTTCTGGTATATGAATAACATGATGTTTTTCAATGGCAAAAATCAATGAATATTGTAAATGCACAAACAGTAATTTCTCCGCATTGCAAGGTGCAATTCTGAAATTTTTTGCTTTTTCCTGCTCCTCTTAGCATGATAAAGAAGATTCAAAGAGAGTGAGATGCCAGCTCCTTTCATTCAGTCAGTAGCTTCAATCATTTCTGGACGTTTTTCAATGGCAAAAATCAATGAATATTGTAAATGCACAAACAGTAATTTCTCCGCATTGCAAGGTGCAATTCTGAAATTTTTTGCTTTTTCCTGCTCCTCTTAGCATGATAAAGAAGATTCAAAGAGAGTGAGATGCCAGCTCCTTTCATTCAGTCAGTAGCTTCAATCATTTCTGGACGTTTTTCAATGGCAAAAATCAATGAATATTGTAAATGCACAAACAGTAATTTCTCCGCATTGCAAGGTGCAATTCTGAAATTTTTTGCTTTTTCCTGCTCCTCTTAGCATGATAAAGAAGATTCAAAGAGAGTGAGATGCCAGCTCCTTTCATTCAGTCAGTAGCTTCAAACATTTCTGGTATATGAATAACATGATGTTTTTCAATGGCAAAAATCAATGAATATTGTAAATGCACAAACAGTAATTTCTCCGCATTGCAAGGTGCAAGTCTGAAATTTTTTGCTTTTTCCTGCTCGTCTTTGCATGATAAAGAAGATTCAAAGAGAGTGAGATGCCAGCTACTTTCATTCAGTCAGTAGCTTCAATCATTTCTGGACGTTTTTCAATGGTAAAAATCAATGAATATTGTAAATGCACAAACAGTAATTTCTCCACATTGCAAGGTGCAATTCTGAAATTTTTTGCTTTTTCCTGCTCCTCTTAGCATGATAAAGAAGATTCAAAGAGTGAGGTGCCAGCTCCTTTCATTCAGTCAGTAGCTTCAAACATTTCTGGTATGTGAATAACATGTTTTTCAATGGCAAAAATCAATGAATATTGTAAATGCACAAACAGTAATTTCTCCGCATTGCAAGGTGCAATTCTGAAATTTTTTGCTTTTTCCTGCTCCTCTTAGCATGATAAAGAAGATTCAAAGAGAGTGAGATGCCAGCTCCTTTCATTCAGTCAGTAGCTTCAATAATTTCTGGACGTTTTTCAATGGCAAAAATCAATGAATATTGTAAATGCACAAACAGTAATTTCTCCGCATTGCAAGGTGCAATTCTGAAATTTTTTGCTTTTTCCTGCTCCTCTTAGCATGATAAAGAAGATTCAAAGAGAGTGAGATGCCAGCTCCTTTCATTCAGTCAGTAGCTTCAATCATTTCTGGACGTTTTTCAATGGCAAAAATCAATGAATATTGTAAATGCACAAACAGTAATTTCTCCGCATTGCAAGGTGCAATTCTGAAATTTTTTGCTTTTTCCTGCTCCTCTTAGCATGATAAAGAAGATTCAAAGAGAGTGAGATGCCAGCTCCTTTCATTCAGTCAGTAGCTTCAAACATTTCTGGTATATGAATAACATGATGTTTTTCAATGGCAAAAATCAATGAATATTGTAAATGCACAAACAGTAATTTCTCCGCATTGCAAGGTGCAAGTCTGAAATTTTTTGCTTTTTCCTGCTCGTCTTAGCATGATAAAGAAGATTCAAAGAGAGTGAGATGCCAGCTACTTTCATTCAGTCAGTAGCTTCAATCATTTCTGGACGTTTTTCAATGGTAAAAATCAATGAATATTGTAAATGCACAAACAGTAATTTCTCCACATTGCAAGGTGCAATTCTGAAATTTTTTGCTTTTCCCTGCTCCTCTTAGCATGATAAAGAAGATTCAAAGAGAGTGAGATGCCAGCTCCTTTCATTCAGTCAGTAGCTTCAAACATTTCTGGTATATGAATAACATGATGTTTTTCAATGGCAAAAATCAATGAATATTGTAAATGCACAAACAGTAATTTCTCCGCATTGCAAGGTGCAATTCTGAAATTTTTTGCTTTTTCCTGCTCCTCTTAGCATGATAAAGAAGATTCAAAGAGAGTGAGATGCCAGCTCCTTTCATTCAGTCAGTAGCTTCAAACATTTCTGGTATATGAATAACATGATGTTTTTCAATGGCAAAAATCAATGAATATTGTAAATGCACAAACAGTAATTTCTCCGCATTGCAAGGTGCAATTCTGAAATTTTTTGCTTTTTCCTGCTCCTCTTAGCATGATAAAGAAGATTCAAAGAGAGTGAGATGCCAGCTCCTTTCATTCAGTCAGTAGCTTCAATCAATTCTGGACGTTTTTCAATGGCAAAAATCAATGAATATTGTAAATGCACAAACAGTAATTTCTCCGCATTGCAAGGTGCAATTCTGAAATTTTTTGCTTTTTCCTGCTCCTCTTAGCATGATAAAGAAGATTCAAAGAGCGTGAGATGTCAGCTCCTTTCATTCAGTCAGTAGCTTCAAACATTTCTGGTATATGAATAACATGATGTTTTTCAATGGCAAAAATCAATGAATATTGTAAATGCACAAACAGTAATTTCTCCGCATTGCAAGGTGCAATTCTGAAATTTTTTGCTTTTTCCTGCTCCTCTTAGCATGATAAAGAAGATTCAAAGAGAGTGAGATGCCAGCTCCTTTCATTCAGTCAGTAGCTTCAATCATTTCTGGACGTTTTTCAATGGCAAAAATCAATGAATATTGTAAATGCACAAACAGTAATTTCTCCGCATTGCAAGGTGCAATTCTGAAATTTTTTGCTTTTTCCTGCTCCTCTTAGCATGATAAAGAAGATTCAAAGAGAGTGAGATGCCAGCTCCTTTCGTTCAGTCAGTAGCTTCAATCATTTCTGGACGTTTTTCAATGGCAAAAATCATTGAATATTATAAATGCACAAACAGTAATTTCTCCGCATTGCAAGGTGCAATTCTGAAATTTTTTACTTTTTCCTGCTCCTCTTAGCATGATAAAGAAAATTCAAAGAGAGTGAGATGCCAGCTCCTTTCATTCAGTCAGTAGCTTCAATCATTTCTGGTATATGAATAACATGATGTTTTTCAATGGCAAAAATCAATGAATATTGTAAATGCACAAACAGTAATTTCTCCGCATTGCAAGGTGCAATTCTGAAATTTTTTGCTTTTTCCTGCTCCTCTTAGCATGATAAACAAGATTCAAAGAGAGTGAGATGCCAGCTCCTTTCATTCAGTCAGTAGCTTCAATCATTTCTGGACGTTTTTCAATGGCAAAAATCAATGAATATTGTAAATGCAAAAAACAGTAATTTCTCCGCATTGCAAGGTGCAATTCTGAAATTTTTTGCTTTTTCCTGCTCCTCTTAGCATGATAAAGAAGATTCAAAGAGAGTGAGATGCCAGCTCCTTTCATTCAGTCAGTAGCTTCAAACATTTCTGGACGTTTTTCAATGGCAAAAATCAATGAATATTGTAAATGCACAAACAGTAATTTCTCCGCATTGCAAGGTGCAATTCTGAAATTTTTTGCTTTTTCCTGCTCCTCTTAGCATGATAAAGAAGATTCAAAGAGAGTGAGATGCCAGCTCCTTTCATTCAGTCAGTAGCTTCAATCATTTCTGGACGTTTTTCAATGGCAAAAATCAATGAATATTGTAAATGCACAAACAGTAATTTCTCCGCATTGCAAGGTGCAATTCTGAAATGTTTTGCTTTTTCCTGCTCCTCTTAGCATGATAAAGAAGATTCAAAGAGAGTGAGATGCCAGCTCCTTTCATTCAGTCAGTAGCTTCAATCATTTCTGGACGTTTTTCAATGGCAAAAATCAATGAATATTGTAAATGCACAAACAGTAATTTCTCCGCATTGCAAGGTGCAATTCTGAAATTTTTTGCTTTTTCCTGCTCCTCTTAGCATGATAAAGAAGATTCAAAGAGAGTGAGATGCCAGCTCCTTTCATTCAGTCAGTAGCTTCAAACATTTCTGGTATATGAATAACATGATGTTTTTCAATGGCAAAAATCAATGAATATTGTAAATGCACAAACAGTAATTTCTCCGCATTGCAAGGTGCAATTCTGAAATTTTTTGCTTTTTCCTGCTCCTCTTAGCATGATAAAGAAGATTCAAAGAGAGTGAGATGCCAGCTCCTTTCATTCAGTCAGTAGCTTCAAACATTTCTGGTATATGAATAACATGATGTTTTTCAATGGCAAAAATCAATGAATATTGTAAATGCACAAACAGTAATTTCTCCGCATTGCAAGGTGCAATTCTGAAATTTTTTGCTTTTTCCTGCTCCTCTTAGCATGATAAAGAAGATTCAAAGAGAGTGAGATGCCAGCTCCTTTCATTCAGTCAGTAGCTTCAATCATTTCTGGACGTTTTTCAATGGCAAAAATCAATGAATATTGTAAATGCACAAACAGTAATTTCTCCGCATTGCAAGGTGCAATTCTGAAATTTTTTGCTTTTTCCTGCTCCTCTTAGCATGATAAAGAAGATTCAAAGAGCGTGAGATGTCAGCTCCTTTCATTCAGTCAGTAGCTTCAAACATTTCTGGTATATGAATAACATGATGTTTTTGAATGGCAAAAATCAATGAATATTGTAAATGCACAAACAGTAATTTCTCCGCATTGCAAGGTGCAATTCTGAAATTTTTTGCTTTTTCCTGCTCCTCTTAGCATGATAAAGAAGATTCAAAGAGAGTGAGATGCCAGCTCCTTTCATTCAGTCAGTAGCTTCAATCATTTCTGGATGTTTTTCAATGGCAAAAATCAATGAATATTGTAAATGCACAAACAGTAATTTCTCCGCATTGCAAGGTGCAATTCTGAAATTTTTTGCTTTTTCCTGCTCCTCTTAGCATGATAAAGAAGATTCAAAGAGAGTGAGATGCCAGCTCCTTTCATTCAGTCAGTAGCTTCAAACATTTCTGGTATATGAATAACATGATGTTTTTCAATGGCAAAAATCAATGAATATTGTAAATGCACAGACAGTAATTTCTCCGCATTGCAAGGTGCAATTCTGAAATTTTTTGCTTTTTCCTGCTCCTCTTAGCATGATAAAGAAGATTCAAAGAGAGTGAGATGCCAGCTCCTTTCATTCAGTCAGTAGCTTCAATCATTTCTGGACGTTTTTCAATGGCAAAAATCAATGAATATTGTAAATGCACAAACAGTAATTTCTCCGCATTGCAAGGTGCAATTCTGAAATGTTTTGCTTTTTCCTGCTCCTCTTAGCATGATAAAGAAGATTCAAAGAGCGTGAGATGTCAGCTCCTTTCATTCAGTCAGTAGCTTCAAACATTTCTGGTATATGAATAACATGATGTTTTTCAAAGGCAAAAATCAATGAATATTGTAATTGCACAAACAGTAATTTCTCCGCATTGCAAGGTGCAATTCTGAAATTATTTGCTTTTTCCTGCTCCTCTTAGCATGATAAAGAAGATTCAAAGAGAGTGAGATGCCAGCTCCTTTCATTCAGTCAGTAGCTTCAATCATTTCTGGGCGTTTTTCAATGGCAAAAATCAATGAATATTGTAAATGCACAAACAGTAATTTCTCCGCATTGCAAGGTGCAATTCTGAAATTTTTTGCTTTTTCCTGCTCCTCTTAGCATGATAAAGAAGATTCAAAGAGAGTGAGATGCCAGCTCCTTTCGTTCAGTCAGTAGCTTCAATCATTTCTGGACGTTTTTCAATGGCAAAAATCATTGAATATTATAAATGCACAAACAGTAATTTCTCCGCATTGCAAGGTGCAATTCTGAAATTTTTTACTTTTTCCTGCTCCTCTTAGCATGATAAAGAAGACTCAAAGAGAGTGAGATGCCAGCTCCTTTCATTCAGTCAGTAGCTTCAATCATTTCTGGTATATGAATAACATGATGTTTTTCAATGGCAAAAATCAATGAATATTGTAAATGCACAAACAGTAATTTCTCCGCATTGCAAGGTGCAATTCTGAAATTTTTTGCTTTTTCCTGCTCCTCTTAGCATGATAAACAAGATTCAAAGAGAGTGAGATGCCAGCTCCTTTCATTCAGTCAGTAGCTTCAATCATTTCTGGACGTTTTTCAATGGCAAAAATCAATGAATATTGTAAATGCACAAACAGTAATTTCTCCGCATTGCAAGGTGCAATTCTGAAATTTTTTGCTTTTTCCTGCTCCTCTTAGCATGATAAAGAAGATTCAAAGAGAGTGAGATGCCAGCTCCTTTCATTCAGTCAGTAGCTTCAAACATTTCTGGTATATGAATAACATGATGTTTTTCAATGGCAAAAATCAATGAATATTGTAAATGCACAAACAGTAATTTCTCCGCATTGCAAGGTGCAATTCTGAAATTTTTTGCTTTTTCCTGCTCCTCTTAGCATGATAAAGAAGATTCAAAGAGAGTGAGATGCCAGCTCCTTTCATTCAGTCAGTAGCTTCAATCATTTCTGGACGTTTTTCAATGGCAAAAATCAATGAATATTGTAAATGCACAAACAGTAATTTCTCCGCATTGCAAGGTGCAATTCTGAAATTTTTTGCTTTTTCCTGCTCCTCTTAGCATGATAAAGAAGATTCAAAGAGAGTGAGATGCCAGCTCCTTTCATTCAGTCAGTAGCTTCAATCATTTCTGGACGTTTTTCAATGGCAAAAATCAATTAATATTGTAAATGCACAAACAGTAATTTCTCCGCATTGCAAGGTGCAATTCTGAAATTTTTTGCTTTTTCCTGCTCCTCTTAGCATGATAAAGAAGATTCAAAGAGCGTGAGATGCCAGCTCCTTTCATTCAGTCAGTAGCTTCAAACATTTCTGGTATATGAATAACATGATGTTTTTCAATGGCAAAAATCAATGAATATTGTAAATGCACAAACAGTAATTTCTCCGCATTGCAAGGTGCAAGTCTGAAATTTTTTGCTTTTTCCTGCTCCTCTTAGTATGATAAAGAAGATTCAAAGAGAGTGAGATGCCAGCTACTTTCATTCAGTCAGTAGCTTCAATCATTTCTGGACGTTTTTCAATGGTAAAAATCAATGAATATTGTAAATGCACAAACAGTAATTTCTCCACATTGCAAGGTGCAATTCTGAAATTTTTTGCTTTTTCCTGCTCCTCTTAGCATGATAAAGAAGATTCAAAGAGAGTGAGATGCCAGCTCCTTTCATTCAGTCAGTAGCTTCAAACATTTCTGGTATATGAATAACATGATGTTTTTCAATGGCAAAAATCAATGAATATTGTAAATGCACAAACAGTAATTTCTCCGCATTGCAAGGTGCAATTCTGAAATTTTTTGCTTTTTCCTGCTCCTCTTAGCATGATAAAGAAGATTCAAAGAGAGTGAGATGCCAGCTCCTTTCATTCAGTCAGTAGCTTCAAACATTTCTGGTATATGAATAACATGATGTTTTTCAATGGCAAAAATCAATGAATATTGTAAATGCACAAACACTAATTTCTCCGCATTGCAAGGTGCAATTCTGAAATTTTTTGCTTTTTCCTGCTCCTCTTAGCATGATAAAGAAGATTCAAAGAGAGTGAGATGCCAGCTACTTTCATTCAGTCAGTAGATTCAATCATTTCTGGACGTTTTTCATTGTTAAAAATCAATGAATATTGTAAATGCACAAACAGTAATTTCTCCACATTGCAAGGTGCAATTCTGAAATTTTTTGCTTTTTCCTGCTCCTCTTAGCATGATAATGAAGATTCAAAGAGAGTGAGATGCCAGCTCCTTTCATTCAGTCAGTAGCTTCAAACATTTCTGGTATATGAATAACATGATGTTTTTCAATGGCAAAAATCAATGAATATTGTAAATGCACAAACAGTAATTTCTCCGCATTGCAAGGTGCAATTCTGAAATTTTTTGCTTTTTCCTGCTCCTCTTAGCATGATAAAGAAGATTCAAAGAGAGTGAGATGCCAGCTCCTTTCATTCAGTCAGTAGCTTCAATCATTTCTGGATGTTTTTCAATGGCAAAAATCAATGAATATTGTAAATGCACAAACTGTAATTTCTCCGCATTGCAAGGTGCAATTCTGAAATTTTTTACTTTTTCCTGCTCCTCTTAGCATGATAAAGAAGATTCAAAGAGAGTGAGATGCCAGCTCCTTTCATTCAGTCAGTAGCTTCAATCATTTCTGGACGTTTTTCAATGGCAAAAATCAATGAATATTGTAAATGCACAAACAGTAATGTCTCCGCATTGCAAGGTGCAATTCTGAATTTTTTTGCTTTTTCCCGCTCCTCTTAGCATGATAAAGAAGATTCAAAGAGAGTGAGGTGCCAGCTCCTTTCATTCAGTTAGTAGCTTCAAACATTTCTGGTATATGAATAACATGTTTTTCAATGGCAAAAATCAATGAATATTGTAAATGCACAAACAGTAATTTCTCCGCATTGCAAGGTGCAATTCTGAAATTTTTTGCTTTTTCCTGCTCCTCTTAGCATGATAATGAAGATTCAAAGAGAGTGAGCTGCCAGCTCCTTTCATTCAGTCAGTAGCTTCAAACATTTCTGGTATATGAATAACATGATGTTTTTCAATGGCAAAAATCAATGAATATTGTAAATGCACAAACAGTCATTTCTCCGCATTGCAAGGTGCAATTCTGAAATTTTTTGCTTTTTCCTGCTCCTCTTAGCATGATAAAGAAGATTCAAAGAGAGTGAGATGCCAGCTCCTTTCATTCAGTCAGTAGCTTCAATCATTTCTGGATGTTTTTCAATGGCAAAAATCAATGAATATTGTAAATGCACAAACTGTAATTTCTCCGCATTGCAAGGTGCAATTCTGAAATTTTTTACTTTTTCCTGCTCCTCTTAGCATGATAAAGAAGATTCAAAGAGAGTGAGATGCCAGCTCCTTTCATTCAGTCAGTAGCTTCAATCATTTCTGGACGTTTTTCAATGGCAAAAATCAATGAATATTGTAAATGCACAAACAGTAATTTCTCCGCATTGCAAGGTGCAATTCTGAAATTTTTTGCTTTTTCCTGCTCCTCTTAGCATGATAAAGAAGATTCAAAGAGAGTGAGATGCCAGCTCCTTTCATTCAGTCAGTACTTTCAATCATTTCTGGACGTTTTTCAATGGCAAAAATCAATGAATATTGTAAATGCACAAACAGTAATTTCTCCGCATTGCAAGGTGCAATTCTGAATTTTTTTGCTTTTTCCCGCTCCTCTTAGCATGATAAAGAAGATTCAAAGAGAGTGAGGTGCCAGCTCCTTTCATTCAGTCAGTAGCTTCAATCATTTCTGGACGTTTTTCAATGGTAAAAATCAATGAATATTGTAAATGCACAAACAGTAATTTCTCCACATTGCAAGGTGCAATTCTGAAATTTTTTGCTTTTCCCTGCTCCTCTTAGCATGATAAAGAAGATTCAAAGAGAGTGAGATGCCAGCTCCTTTCATTCAGTCAGTAGCTTCAAACATTTCTGGTATATGAATAACATGATGTTTTTCAATGGCAAAAATCAATGAATATTGTAAATGCACAAACAGTAATTTCTCCGCATTGCAAGGTGCAATTCTGAAATTTTTTGCTTTTTCCTGCTCCTCTTAGCATGATAAAGAAGATTCAAAGAGAGTGAGATGCCAGCTCCTTTCATTCAGTCAGTAGCTTCAAACATTTCTGGTATATGAATAACATGATGTTTTTCAATGGCAAAAATCAATGAATATTGTAAATGCACAAACAGTAATTTCTCCGCATTGCAAGGTGCAATTCTGAAATTTTTTGCTTTTTCCTGCTCCTCTTAGCATGATAAAGAAGATTCAAAGAGAGTGAGATGCCAGCTCCTTTCATTCAGTCAGTAGCTTCAATCAATTCTGGACGTTTTTCAATGGCAAAAATCAATGAATATTGTAAATGCACAAACAGTAATTTCTCCGCATTGCAAGGTGCAATTCTGAAATTTTTTGCTTTTTCCTGCTCCTCTTAGCATGATAAAGAAGATTCAAAGAGCGTGAGATGTCAGCTCCTTTCATTCAGTCAGTAGCTTCAAACATTTCTGGTATATGAATAACATGATGTTTTTCAATGGCAAAAATCAATGAATATTGTAAATGCACAAACAGTAATTTCTCCGCATTGCAAGGTGCAATTCTGAAATTTTTTGCTTTTTCCTGCTCCTCTTAGCATGATAAAGAAAATTCAAAGAGAGTGAGATGCCAGCTCCTTTCATTCAGTCAGTAGCTTCAATCATTTCTGGACGTTTTTCAATGGCAAAAATCAATGAATATTGTAAATGCACAAACAGTAATTTCTCCGCATTGCAAGGTGCAATTCTGAAATTTTTTGCTTTTTCCTGCTCCTCTTAGCATGATAAAGAAGATTCAAAGAGAGTGAGATGCCAGCTCCTTTCGTTCAGTCAGTAGCTTCAATCATTTCTGGACGTTTTTCAATGGCAAAAATCATTGAATATTATAAATGCACAAACAGTAATTTCTCCGCATTGCAAGGTGCAATTCTGAAATTTTTTACTTTTTCCTGCTCCTCTTAGCATGATAAAGAAGATTCAAAGAGAGTGAGATGCCAGCTCCTTTCATTCAGTCAGTAGCTTCAATCATTTCTGGTATATGAATAACATGATGTTTTTCAATGGCAAAAATCAATGAATATTGTAAATGCACAAACAGTAATTTCTCCGCATTGCAAGGTGCAATTCTGAAATTTTTTGCTTTTTCCTGCTCCTCTTAGCATGATAAACAAGATTCAAAGAGAGTGAGATGCCAGCTCCTTTCATTCAGTCAGTAGCTTCAATCATTTCTGGACGTTTTTCAATGGCAAAAATCAATGAATATTGTAAATGCACAAACAGTAATTTCTCCGCATTGCAAGGTGCAATTCTGAAATTTTTTGCTTTTTCCTGCTCCTCTTAGCATGATAAAGAAGATTCAAAGAGAGTGAGATGCCAGCTCCTTTCATTCAGTCAGTAGCTTCAAACATTTCTGGTATATGAATAACATGATGTTTTTCAATGGCAAAAATCAATGAATATTGTAAATGCACAAACAGTAATTTCTCCGCATTGCAAGGTGCAATTCTGAAATTTTTTGCTTTTTCCTGCTCCTCTTAGCATGATAAAGAAGATTCAAAGAGAGTGAGATGCCAGCTCCTTTCATTCAGTCAGTAGCTTCAATCATTTCTGGACGTTTTTCAATGGCAAAAATCAATGAATATTGTAAATGCACAAACAGTAATTTCTCCGCATTGCAAGGTGCAATTCTGAAATTTTTAGCTTTTTCCTGCTCCTCTTAGCATGATAAAGAAGATTCAAAGAGAGTGAGATGCCAGCTCCTTTCATTCAGTCAGTAGCTTCAATCATTTCTGGACGTTTTTCAATGGCAAAAATCAATGAATATTGTAAATGCACAAACAGTAATTTCTCCGCATTGCAAGGTGCAATTCTGAAATGTTTTGCTTTTTCCTGCTCCTCTTAGCATGATAAAGAAGATTCAAAGAGAGTGAGATGCCAGCTCCTTTCATTCAGTCAGTAGCTTCAATCATTTCTGGACGTTTTTCAATGGCAAAAATCAATGAATATTGTAAATGCACAAACAGTAATTTCTCCGCATTGCAAGGTGCAATTCTGAAATTTTTTGCTTTTTCCTGCTCCTCTTAGCATGATAAAGAAGATTCAAAGAGAGTGAGATGCCAGCTCCTTTCATTCAGTCAGTAGCTTCAAACATTTCTGGTATATGAATAACATGATGTTTTTCAATGGCAAAAATCAATGAATATTGTAAATGCACAAACAGTAATTTCTCCGCATTGCAAGGTGCAATTCTGAAATTTTTTGCTTTTTCCTGCTCCTCTTAGCATGATAAAGAAGATTCAAAGAGAGTGAGATGCCAGCTCCTTTCATTCAGTCAGTAGCTTCAAACATTTCTGGTATATGAATAACATGATGTTTTTCAATGGCAAAAATCAATGAATATTGTAAATGCACAAACAGTAATTTCTCCGCATTGCAAGGTGCAATTCTGAAATTTTTTGCTTTTTCCTGCTCCTCTTAGCATGATAAAGAAGATTCAAAGAGAGTGAGATGCCAGCTCCTTTCATTCAGTCAGTAGCTTCAATCATTTCTGGACGTTTTTCAATGGCAAAAATCAATGAATATTGTAAATGCACAAACAGTAATTTCTCCGCATTGCAAGGTGCAATTCTGAAATTTTTTGCTTTTTCCTGCTCCTCTTAGCATGATAAAGAAGATTCAAAGAGCGTGAGATGTCAGCTCCTTTCATTCAGTCAGTAGCTTCAAACATTTCTGGTATATGAATAACATGATGTTTTTCAATGGCAAAAATCAATGAATATTGTAAATGCACAAACAGTAATTTCTCCGCATTGCAAGGTGCAATTCTGAAATTTTTTGCTTTTTCCTGCTCCTCTTAGCATGATAAAGAAGATTCAAAGAGAGTGAGATGCCAGCTCCTTTCATTCAGTCAGTAGCTTCAATCATTTCTGGACGTTTTTCAATGGCAAAAATCAATGAATATTGTAAATGCACAAACAGTAATTTCTCCGCATTGCAAGGTGCAATTCTGAAATTTTTTGCTTTTTCCTGCTCCTCTTAGCATGATAAAGAAGATTCAAAGAGAGTGAGATGCCAGCTCCTTTCATTCAGTCAGTAGCTTCAAACATTTCTGGTATATGAATAACATGATGTTTTTCAATGGCAAAAATCAATGAATATTGTAAATGCACAAACAGTAATTTCTCCGCATTGCAAGGTGCAATTCTGAAATTTTTTGCTTTTTCCTGCTCCTCTTAGCATGATAAAGAAGATTCAAAGAGAGTGATATGCCAGCTCCTTTCATTCAGTCAGTAGCTTCAATCATTTCTGGACGTTTTTCAATGGCAAAAATCAATGAATATTGTAAATGCACAAACAGTAATTTCTCCGCATTGCAAGGTGCAATTCTGAAATGTTTTGCTTTTTCCTGCTCCTCTTAGCATGATAAAGAAGATTCAAAGAGCGTGAGATGTCAGCTCCTTTCATTCAGTCAGTAGCTTCAAACATTTCTGGTATATGAATAACATGATGTTTTTCAAAGGCAAAAATCAATGAATATTGTAAATGCACAAACAGTAATTTTTCCGCATTGCAAGGTGCAATTCTGAAATTATTTGCTTTTTCCTGCTCCTCTTAGCATGATAAAGAAGATTCAAAGAGAGTGAGATGCCAGCTCCTTTCATTCAGTCAGTAGCTTCAATCATTTCTGGACGTTTTTCAATGGCAAAAATCAATGAATATTGTAAATGCACAAACAGTAATTTCTCCGCATTGCAAGGTGCAATTCTGAAATTTTTTGCTTTTTCCTGCTCCTCTTAGCATGATAAAGAAGATTCAAAGAGAGTGAGATGCCAGCTCCTTTCGTTCAGTCAGTAGCTTCAATCATTTCTGGACGTTTTTCAATGGCAAAAATCATTGAATATTATAAATGCACAAACAGTAATTTCTCCGCATTGCAAGGTGCAATTCTGAAATTTTTTACTTTTTCCTGCTCCTCTTAGCATGATAAAGAAGATTCAAAGAGAGTGAGATGCCAGCTCCTTTCATTCAGTCAGTAGCTTCAATCATTTCTGGTATATGAATAACATGATGTTTTTCAATGGCAAAAATCAATGAATATTGTAAATGCACAAACAGTAATTTCTCCGCATTGCAAGGTGCAATTCTGAAATTTTTTGCTTTTTCCTGCTCCTCTTAGCATGATAAACAAGATTCAAAGAGAGTGAGATGCCAGCTCCTTTCATTCAGTCAGTAGCTTCAATCATTTCTGGACGTTTTTCAATGGCAAAAATCAATGAATATTGTAAATGCACAAACAGTAATTTCTCCGCATTGCAAGGTGCAATTCTGAAATTTTTTGCTTTTTCCTGCTCCTCTTAGCATGATAAAGAAGATTCAAAGAGAGTGAGATGCCAGCTCCTTTCATTCAGTCAGTAGCTTCAAACATTTCTGGTATATGAATAACATGATGTTTTTCAATGGCAAAAATCAATGAATATTGTAAATGCACAAACAGTAATTTCTCCGCATTGCAAGGTGCAATTCTGAAATTTTTTGCATTTTCCTGCTCCTCTTAGCATGATAAAGAAGATTCAAAGAGAGTGAGATGCCAGCTCCTTTCATTCAGTCAGTAGCTTCAATCATTTCTGGACGTTTTTCAATGGCAAAAATCAATGAATATTGTAAATGCACAAACAGTAATTTCTCCGCATTGCAAGGTGCAATTCTGAAATTTTTTGCTTTTTCCTGCTCCTCTTAGCATGATAAAGAAGATTCAAAGAGAGTGAGATGCCAGCTCCTTTCATTCAGTCAGTAGCTTCAATCATTTCTGGACGTTTTTCAATGGCAAAAATCAATGAATATTGTAAATGCACAAACAGTAATTTCTCCGCATTGCAAGGTGCAATTCTGAAATTTTTTGCTTTTTCCTGCTCCTCTTAGCATGATAAAGAAGATTCAAAGAGAGTGAGATGCCAGCTCCTTTCATTCAGTCAGTAGCTTCAAACATTTCTGGTATATGAATAACATGATGTTTTTCAATGGCAAAAATCAATGAATATTGTAAATGCACAAACAGTAATTTCTCCGCATTGCAAGGTGCAAGTCTGAAATTTTTTGCTTTTTCCTGCTCCTCTTAGCATGATAAAGAAGATTCAAAGAGAGTGAGATGCCAGCTCCTTTCATTCAGTCAGTAGCTTCAATCATTTCTGGACGTTTTTCAATGGCAAAAATCAATGAATATTGTAAATGCACAAACAGTAATTTCTCCGCATTGCAAGGTGCAATTCTGAAATTTTTTGCTTTTTCCTGCTCCTCTTAGCATGATAAAGAAGATTCAAAGAGAGTGAGATGCCAGCTCCTTTCATTCAGTCAGTAGCTTCAAACATTTCTGGTATATGAATAACATGATGTTTTTCAATGGCAAAAATCAATGAATATTGTAAATGCACAAACAGTAATTTCTCCGCATTGCAAGGTGCAAGTCTGAAATTTTTTGCTTTTTCCTGCTCCTCTTAGTATGATAAAGAAGATTCAAAGAGAGTGAGATGCCAGCTACTTTCATTCAGTCAGTAGCTTCAATCATTTCTGGACGTTTTTCAATGGTAAAAATCAATGAATATTGTAAATGCACAAACAGTAATTTCTCCACATTGCAAGGTGCAATTCTGAAATTTTTTGCTTTTTCCTGCTCCTCTTAGCATGATAAAGAAGATTCAAAGAGAGTGAGATGCCAGCTCCTTTCATTCAGTCAGTAGCTTCAAACATTTCTGGTATATGAATAACATGATGTTTTTCAATGGCAAAAATCAATGAATATTGTAAATGCACAAACAGTAATTTCTCCGCATTGCAAGGTGCAATTCTGAAATTTTTTGCTTTTTCCTGCTCCTCTTAGCATGATAAAGATTCAAAGAGAGTGAGATGCCAGCTCCTTTCATTCAGTCAGTAGCTTCAAACATTTCTGGTATATGAATAACATGATGTTTTTCAATGGCAAAAATCAATGAATATTGTAAATGCACAAACAGTAATTTCTCCGCATTGCAAGGTGCAATTCTGAAATTTTTTGCTTTTTCCTGCTCCTCTTAGCATGATAAAGAAGATTCAAAGAGAGTGAGATGCCAGCTACTTTCATTCAGTCAGTAGATTCAATCATTTCTGGACGTTTTTCATTGTTAAAAATCAATGAATATTGCAAATGCACAAACAGTAATTTCTCCGCATTGCAAGGTGCAATTCTGAATTTTTTTGCTTTTTCCCGCTCCTCTTAGCATGATAAAGAAGATTCAAAGAGAGTGAGGTGCCAGCTCCTTTCATTCAGTCAGTAGCTTCAAACATTTCTGGTATATGAATAACATGTTTTTCAATGGCAAAAATCAATGAATATTGTAAATGCACAAACAGTAATTTCTCCGCATTGCAAGGTGCAATTCTGAAATTTTTTGCTTTTTCCTGCTCCTCTTAGCATGATAATGAAGATTCAAAGAGAGTGAGATGCCAGCTCCTTTCATTCAGTCAGTAGCTTCAAACATTTCTGGTATATGAATAACATGATGTTTTTCAATGGCAAAAATCAATGAATATTGTAAATGCACAAACAGTAATTTCTCCGCATTGCAAGGTGCAATTCTGAAATTTTTTGCTTTTTCCTGCTCCTCTTAGCATGATAAAGAAGATTCAAAGAGAGTGAGATGCCAGCTCCTTTCATTCAGTCAGTAGCTTCAATCATTTCTGGATGTTTTTCAATGGCAAAAATCAATGAATATTGTAAATGCACAAACTGTAATTTCTCCGCATTGCAAGGTGCAATTCTGAAATGTTTTACTTTTTCCTGCTCCTCTTAGCATGATAAAGAAGATTCAAAGAGAGTGAGATGCCAGCTCCTTTCATTCAGTCAGTAGCTTCAATCATTTCTGGACGTTTTTCAATGGCAAAAATCAATGAATATTGTAAATGCACAAACAGTAATTTCTCCGCATTGCAAGGTGCAATTCTGAAATTTTTTGCTTTTTCCTGCTTCTCTTAGCATGATAAAGAAGATTCAAAGAGAGTGAGATGCCAGCTCCTTTCATTCAGTCAGTACTTTCAATCATTTCTGGACGTTTTTCAATGGCAAAAATCAATGAATATTGTAAATGCACAAACAGTAATTTCTCCGCATTGCAAGGTGCAATTCTGAATTTTTTTGCTTTTTCCCGCTCCTCTTAGCATGATAAAGAAGATTCAAAGAGAGTGAGGTGCCAGCTCCTTTCATTCAGTCAGTAGCTTCAAACATTTCTGGTATATGAATAACATGTTTTTCAATGGCAAAAATCAATGAATATTGTAAATGCACAAACAGTAATTTCTCCGCATTGCAAGGTGCAATTCTGAAATTTTTTGCTTTTTCCTGCTCCGCTTAGCATGATAAAGAAGATTCAAAGAGAGTGAGATGCCAGCTCCTTTCATTCAGTCAGTAGCTTCAAACATTTCTGGTATATGAATAACATGATGTTTTTCAATGTCAAAAATCAATGAATATTGTAAATGCACAAACAGTAATTTCTCCGCATTGCAAGGTGCAAGTCTGAAATTTTTTGCTTTTTCCTGCTCCTCTTAGCATGATAAAGAAGATTCAAAGAGAGTGAGATGCCAGCTACTTTCATTCAGTCAGTAGCTTCAATCATTTCTGGACGTTTTTCAATGGTAAAAATCAATGAATATTGTAAATGCACAGTAATTTCTCCACATTGCAAGGTGCAATTCTGAAATTTTTTGCTTTTTACTGCTCCTCTTAGCATGATAAAGAAGATTCAAAGAGAGTGAGATGCCAGCTCCTTTCATTCAGTCAGTAGCTTCAAACATTTCTGGTATATGAATAACATGATGTTTTTCAATGGCAAAAATCAATGAATATTGTAAATGCACAAACAGTAATTTCTCCGCATTGCAAGGTGCAATTCTGAAATTTTTTGCTTTTTCCTGCTCCTCTTAGCATGATAAAGAAGATTCAAAGAGAGTGAGATGCCAGCTCCTTTCATTCAGTCAGTAGCTTCAAACATTTCTGGTATATGAATAACATGATGTTTTTCAATGGCAAAAATCAATGAATATTGTAAATGCACAAACAGTAATTTCTCCGCATTGCAAGGTGCAATTCTGAAATTTTTTGCTTTTTCCTGCTCCTCTTAGCATGATAAAGAAGATTCAAAGAGAGTGAGATGCCAGCTCCTTTCATTCAGTCAGTAGCTTCAATCATTTCTGGACGTTTTTCAATGGCAAAAATCAATGAATATTGTAAATGCACAAACAGTAATTTCTCTGCATTGCAAGGTGCAATTCTGAAATTTTTTGCTTTTTCCTGCTCCTCTTAGCATGATAAAGAAGATTCAAAGAGAGTGAGATGTCAGCTCCTTTCATTCAGTCAGTAGCTTCAAACATTTCTGGTATATGAATAACATGATGTTTTTCAATGGCAAAAATCAATGAATATTGTAAATGCACAAACAGTAATTTCTCCGCATTGCAAGGTGCAATTCTGAAATTTTTTGCTTTTTCCTGCTCCTCTTAGCATGATAAAGAATATTCAAAGAGAGTGAGATGCCAGCTCCTTTCATTCAGTCAGTAGCTTCAATCATTTCTGGACGTTTTTCAATGGCAAAAATCAATGAATATTGTAAATGCACAAACAGTAATTTCTCTGCATTGCAAGGTGCAATTCTGAAATTTTTTGCTTTTTCCTGCTCCTCTTAGCATGATAAAGAAGATTCAAAGAGAGTGAGATGCCAGCTCCTTTCGTTCAGTCAGTAGCTTCAATCATTTCTGGACGTTTTTCAATGGCAAAAATCATTGAATATTATAAATGCACAAACAGTAATTTCTCCGCATTGCAAGGTGCAATTCTGAAATTTTTTACTTTTTCCTGCTCCTCTTAGCATGATAAAGAAGATTCAAAGAGAGTGAGATGCCAGCTCCTTTCATTCAGTCAGTAGCTTCAATCATTTCTGGTATATGAATAACATGATGTTTTTCAATGGCAAAAATCAATGAATATTGTAAATGCACAAACAGTAATTTCTCCGCATTGCAAGGTGCAATTCTGAAATTTTTTGCTTTTTCCTGCTCCTCTTAGCATGATAAAGAAGATTCAAAGAGAGTGAGATGCCAGCTCCTTTCATTCAGTCAGTAGCTTCAATCATTTCTGGACGTTTTTCAATGGCAAAAATCAATGAATATTGTAAATGCACAAACAGTAATTTCTCCGCATTGCAAGGTGCAATTCTGAAATTTTTTGATTTTTCCTGCTCCTCTTAGCATGATAAAGAAGATTCAAAGAGAGTGAGATGCCAGCTACTTTCATTCAGTCAGTAGCTTCAAACATTTCTGGTATATGAATAACATAATGTTTTTCAATGGCAAAAATCAATGAATATTGTAAATGCACAAACAGTAATTTCTCCGCATTGCAAGGTGCAAGTCTGAAATTTTTTGCTTTTTCCTGCTCCTCTTAGCATGATAAAGAAGATTCAAAGAGAGTGAGATGCCAGCTACTTTCATTCAGTCAGTAGCTTCAATCATTTCTGGACGTTTTTCAATGGTAAAAATCAATGAATATTGTAAATGCACAAACAGTAATTTCTCCACATTGCAAGGTGCAATTCTGAAATTTTTTGCTTTTTCCTGCTCCTCTTAGCATGATAAAGAAGATTCAAAGAGAGTGAGAAGCCAGCTCCTTTCATTCAGTCAGTAGCTTCAAACATTTCTGGTATATGAATAACATGATGTTTTTCAATGGCAAAAATCAATGAATATTGTAAATGCACAAACAGTAATTTCTCCGCATTGCAAGGTGCAATTCTGAAATTTTTTGCTTTTTCCTGCTCCTCTTAGCATGATAAAGAAGATTCAAAGAGAGTGAGATGCCAGCTCCTTTCATTCAGTCAGTAGCTTCAATCATTTCTGGATGTTTTTCAATGGCAAAAATCAATGAATATTGTAAATGCACAAACTGTAATTTCTCCGCATTGCAAGGTGCAATTCTGAAATTTTTTGCTTTTTCCTGCTCCTCTTAGCATGATAAAGAAGATTCAAAGAGAGTGAGATGCCAGCTCCTTTCATTCAGTCAGTAGCTTCAATCATTTCTGGACGTTTTTCAATGGCAAAAATCAATGAATATTGTAAATGCACAAACAGTAATTTCTCCGCATTACAAGGTGCAATTCTGAAATTTTTTGCTTTTTCCTGCTCCTCTTAGCATGATAAAGAAGATTCAAAGAGAGTGAGATGCCAGCTCCTTTCATTCAGTCAGTACCTTCAATCATTTCTGGACGTTTTTCAATGGCAAAAATCAATGAATATTGTAAATGCACAAACAGTAATTTCTCCGCATTGCAAGGTGCAATTCTGAAATTTTTTGCTTTTTCCCGCTCCTCTTAGCATGATAAAGAAGATTCAAAGAGAGTGAGGTGCCAGCTCCTTTCATTCAGTCAGTAGCTTCAAACATTTCTGGTATATGAATAACATGTTTTTCAATGGCAAAAATCAATGAATATTGTAAATGCACAAACAGTAATTTCTCCGCATTGCAAGGTGCAATTCTGAAATTTTTTGATTTTTCCTGCTCCTCTTAGCATGATAAAGAAGATTCAAAGAGAGTGAGATGCCAGCTCCTTTCATTCAGTCAGTAGCTTCAATCATTTCTGGACGTTTTTCAATGGCAAAAATCAATGAATATTGTAAATGCACAAACAGTAATTTCTCCGCATTGCAAGGTGCAATTCTGAAATTTTTTGCTTTTTCCTGCTCCTCTTAGCATGATAAAGAAGATTCAAAGAGAGTGAGATGCCAGCTCCTTTCATTCAGTCAGTAGCTTCAAACATTTCTGGTATATGAATAACATGATGTTTTTCAATGGCAAAAATCAATGAATATTGTAAATGCACAAACAGTAATTTCTCCGCATTGCAAGGTGCAATTCTGAAATTTTTTGCTTTTTCCTGCTCCTCTTAGCATGATAAAGAAGATTCAAAGAGAGTGAGATGCCAGCTCCTTTCATTCAGTCAGTAGCTTCAAACATTTCTGGTATATGAATAACATGATGTTTTTCAATGGCAAAAATCAATGAATATTGTAAATGCACAAACAGTAATTTCTCCGCATTGCAAGGTGCAAGTCTGAAATTTTTTGCTTTTTCCTGCTCCTCTTAGCATGATAAAGAAGATTCAAAGAGAGTGAGATGCCAGCTACTTTCATTCAGTCAGTAGCTTCAATCATTTCTGGACGTTTTTCAATGGTAAAAATCAATGAATATTGTAAATGCACAAACAGTAATTTCTCCACATTGCAAGGTGCAATTCTGAAATTTTTTGCTTTTTCCTGCTCCTCTTAGCATGATAAAGAAGATTCAAAGAGAATGAGATGCCAGCTCCTTTCATTCAGTCAGTAGCTTCAAACATTTCTGGTATATGAATAACATGATGTTTTTCAATGGCAAAAATCAATGAATATTGTAAATGCACAAACAGTAATTTCTCCGCATTGCAAGGTGCAATTCTGAAATTTTTTGCTTTTTCCTGCTCCTCTTAGTATGATAAAGAAGATTCAAAGAGAGTGAGATGCCAGCTCCTTTCATTCAGTCAGTAGCTTCAATCATTTCTGGATGTTTTTCAATGGCAAAAATCAATGAATATTGTAAATGCACAAACTGTAATTTCTCCGCATTGCAAGGTGCAATTCTGAAATTTTTTGCTTTTTCCTGCTCCTCTTAGCATGTTAAAGAAGATTCAAAGAGAGTGAGATGCCAGCTCCTTTCATTCAGTCAGTAGCTTCAATCATTTCTGGACGTTTTTCAGTGGCAAAAATCAATGAATATTGTAAATGCACAAACAGTAATTTCTCCGCATTGCAAGGTGCAATTCTGAAATTTTTTGCTTTTTCCTGCTCCTCTTAGCATGATAAAGAAGATTCAAAGAGAGTGAGATGCCAGCTCCTTTCATTCAGTCAGTACCTTCAATCATTTCTGGACGTTTTTCAATGGCAAAAATCAATGAATATTGTAAATGCACAAACAGTAATTTCTCCGCATTGCAAGGTGCAAGTCTGAAATTTTTTGCTTTTTCCTGCTCCTCTTAGCATGATAAAGAAGATTCAAAGAGAGTGAGATGCCAGCTACTTTCATTCAGTCAGTAGCTTCAATCATTTCTGGACGTTTTTCAATGGTAAAAATCAATGAATATTGTAAATGCACAAACAGTAATTTCTCCACATTGCAAGGTGCAATTCTGAAATTTTTTGCTTTTTCCTGCTCCTCTTAGCATGATAAAGAAGATTCAAAGAGAGTGAGATGCCAGCTCCTTTCATTCAGTCAGTAGCTTCAAACATTTCTGGTATATGAATAACATGATGTTTTTCAATGGCAAAAATCAATGAATATTGTAAATGCACAAACAGTAATTTCTCCGCATTGCAAGGTGCAATTCTGAAATTTTTTGCTTTTTCCTGCTCCTCTTAGCATGATAAAGAAGATTCAAAGAGAGTGAGATGCCAGCTCCTTTCATTCAGTCAGTAGCTTCAATCATTTCTGGATGTTTTTCAATGGCAAAAATCAATGAATATTGTAAATGCACAAACTGTAATTTCTCCGCATTGCAAGGTGCAATTCTGAAATTTTTTGCTTTTTCCTACTCCTCTTAGCATGATAAAGAAGATTCAAAGAGAGTGAGATGCCAGCTCCTTTCATTCAGTCAGTAGCTTCAATCATTTCTGGACGTTTTTCAATGGCAAAAATCAATGAATATTGTAAATGCACAAACAGTAATTTCTCCGCATTGCAAGGTGCAATTCTGAAATTTTTTGCTTTTTCCTGCTCCTCTTAGCATGATAAAGAAGATTCAAAGAGAGTGAGATGCCAGCTCCTTTCATTCAGTCAGTACCTTCAATCATTTCTGGACGTTTTTCAATGGCAAAAATCAATGAATATTGTATATGCACAAACAGTAATTTCTCCGCATTGCAAGGTGCAATTCTGAAATTTTTTGCTTTTTCCCGCTCCTCTTAGCATGATAAAGAAGATTCAAAGAGAGTGAGGTGCCAGCTCCTTTCATTCAGTCAGTAGCTTCAAACATTTCTGGTATATGAATAACATGTTTTTCAATGGCAAAAATCAATGAATATTGTAAATGCACAAACAGTAATTTCTCCACATTGCAAGGTGCAATTCTGAAATTTTTTGATTTTTCCTGCTCCTCTTAGCATGATAAAGAAGATTCAAAGAGAGTGAGATGCCAGCTCCTTTCATTCAGTCAGTAGCTTCAATCATTTCTGGACGTTTTTCAATGGCAAAAATCAATGAATATTGTAAATGCACAAACAGTAATTTCTCCGCATTGCAAGGTGCAATTCTGAAATTTTTTGCTTTTTCCTGCTCCTCTTAGCATGATAAAGAAGATTCAAAGAGAGTGAGATGCCAGCTCCTTTCATTCAGTCAGTAGCTTCAAACATTTCTGGTATATGAATAACATGATGTTGTTCAATGGCAAAAATCAATGAATATTGTAAATGCACAAACAGTAATTTCTCCGCATTGCAAGGTGCAATTCTGAAATTTTTTGCTTTTTCCTGCTCCTCTTAGCATGATAAAGAAGATTCAAAGAGAGTGAGATGCCAGCTCCTTTCATTCAGTCAGTAGCTTCAAACATTTCTGGTATATGAATAACATGATGTTTTTCAATGGCAAAAATCAATGAATATTGTAAATGCACAAACAGTAATTTCTCCGCATTGCAAGGTGCAAGTCTGAAATTTTTTGCTTTTTCCTGCTCCTCTTAGCATGATAAAGAAGATTCAAAGAGAGTGAGATGCCAGCTACTCTCATTCAGTCAGTAGCTTCAATCATTTCTGGACGTTTTTCAATGGTAAAAATCAATGAATATTGTAAATGCACAAACAGTAATTTCTCCACATTGCAAGGTGCAATTCTGAAATTTTTTGCTTTTTCCTGCTCCTCTTAGCATGATAAAGAAGATTCAAAGAGAGTGAGATGCCAGCTCCTTTCATTCAGTCAGTAGCTTCAAACATTTCTGGTATATGAATAACATGATGTTTTTCAATGGCAAAAATCAATGAATATTGTAAATGCACAAACAGTAATTTCTCCGCATTGCAAGGTGCAATTCTGAAATTTTTTGCTTTTTCCTGCTCCTCTTAGCATGATAAAGAAGATTCAAAGAGAGTGAGATGCCAGCTCCTTTCATTCAGTCAGTAGCTTCAATCATTTCTGGATGTTTTTCAATGGCAAAAATCAATGAATATTGTAAATGCACAAACTGTAATTTCTCCGCATTGCAAGGTGCAATTCTGAAATTTTTTGCTTTTTCCTGCTCCTCTTAGCATGTTAAAGAAGATTCAAAGAGAGTGAGATGCCAGCTCCTTTCATTCAGTCAGTAGCTTCAATCATTTCTGGACGTTTTTCAGTGGCAAAAATCAATGAATATTGTAAATGCACAAACAGTAATTTCTCCGCATTGCAAGGTGCAATTCTGAAATTTTTTGCTTTTTCCTGCTCCTCTTAGCATGATAAAGAAGATTCAAAGAGAGTGAGATGCCAGCTCCTTTCATTCAGTCAGTACCTTCAATCATTTCTGGACGTTTTTCAATGGCAAAAATCAATGAATATTGTAAATGCACAAACAGTAATTTCTCCGCATTGCAAGGTGCAAGTCTGAAATTTTTTGCTTTTTCCTGCTCCTCTTAGCATGATAAAGAAGATTCAAAGAGAGTGAGATGCCAGCTACTTTCATTCAGTCAGTAGCTTCAATCATTTCTGGACGTTTTTCAATGGTAAAAATCAATGAATATTGTAAATGCACAAACAGTAATTTCTCCACATTGCAAGGTGCAATTCTGAAATTTTTTGCTTTTTCCTGCTCCTCTTAGCATGATAAAGAAGATTCAAAGAGAGTGAGATGCCAGCTCCTTTCATTCAGTCAGTAGCTTCAAACATTTCTGGTATATGAATAACATGATGTTTTTCAATGGCAAAAATCAATGAATATTGTAAATGCACAAACAGTAATTTCTCCGCATTGCAAGGTGCAATTCTGAAATTTTTTGCTTTTTCCTGCTCCTCTTAGCATGATAAAGAAGATTCAAAGAGATTGAGATGCCAGCTCCTTTCATTCAGTCAGTAGCTTCAATCATTTCTGGATGTTTTTCAATGGCAAAAATCAATGAATATTGTAAATGCACAAACTGTAATTTCTCCGCATTGCAAGGTGCAATTCTGAAATTTTTTGCTTTTTCCTACTCCTCTTAGCATGATAAAGAAGATTCAAAGAGAGTGAGATGCCAGCTCCTTTCATTCAGTCAGTAGCTTCAATCATTTCTGGACGTTTTTCAATGGCAAAAATCAATGAATATTGTAAATGCACAAACAGTAATTTCTCCGCATTGCAAGGTGCAATTCTGAAATTTTTTGCTTTTTCCTGCTCCTCTTAGCATGATAAAGAAGATTCAAAGAGAGTGAGATGCCAGCTCCTTTCATTCAGTCAGTACCTTCAATCATTTCTGGACGTTTTTCAATGGCAAAAATCAATGAATATTGTATATGCACAAACAGTAATTTCTCCGCATTGCAAGGTGCAATTCTGAAATTTTTTGCTTTTTCCCGCTCCTCTTAGCATGATAAACAAGATTCAAAGAGAGTGAGGTGCCAGCTCCTTTCATTCAGTCAGTAGCTTCAAACATTTCTGGTATATGAATAACATGATGTTTTTCAATGGCAAAAATCAATGAATATTGTAAATGCACAAACAGTAATTTCTCCGCATTGCAAGGTGCAATTCTGAAATTTTTTGCTTTTTCCTGCTCCTCTTAGCATGATAAAGAAGATTCAAAGAGAGTGAGATGCCAGCTCCTTTCATTCAGTCAGTAGCTTCAAACATTTCTGGTATATGAATAACATGATGTTTTTCAATGGCAAAAATCAATGAATATTGTAAATGCACAAACAGTAATTTCTCCGCATTGCAAGGTGCAAGTCTGAAATTTTTTGCTTTTTCCTGCTCCTCTTAGCATGATAAAGAAGATTCAAAGAGAGTGAGATGCCAGCTCCTTTCATTCAGTCAGTAGCTTCAATCATTTCTGGATGTTTTTCAATGGCAAAAATCAATGAATATTGTAAATGCACAAACAGTAATTTCTCCGCATTGCAAGGTGCAATTCTGAAATTTTTTGCTTTTTCCTGCTCCTCTTAGCATGATAAAGAAGATTCAAAGAGAGTGAGATGCCAGCTCCTTTCATTCAGTCAGTAGCTTCAATCATTTCTGGATGTTTTTCAATGGCAAAAATCAATGAATATTGTAAATGCACAAACTGTAATTTCTCCGCATTGCAAGGTGCAATTCTGAAATTTTTTGCTTTTTCCTGCTCCTCTTAGCATGATAAAGAAGATTCAAAGAGAGTGAGATGCCAGCTCCTTTCATTCAGTCAGTAGCTTCAAACATTTCTGGTATATGAATAACATGTTTTTCAATGGCAAAAATCAATGAATATTGTAAATGCACAAACAGTAATTTCTCCGCATTGCAAGGTGCAATTCTGAAATTTTTTGCTTTTTCCCGCTCCTCTTAGCATGATAAAGAAGATTCAAAGAGAGTGAGGTGCCAGCTCCTTTCATTCAGTCAGTAGCTTCAAACATTTCTGGTATATGAATAACATGTTTTTCAATGGCAAAAATCAATGAATATTGTAAATGCACAAACAGTAATTTCTCCGCATTGCAAGGTGCAATTCTGAAATTTTTTGATTTTTCCTGCTCCTCTTAGCATGATAAAGAAGATTCAAAGAGAGTGAGATGCCGGCTCCTTTCATTCAGTCAGTAGCTTCAATCATTTCTGGACGTTTTTCAATGGCAAAAATCAATGAATATTGTAAATGCACAAACAGTAATTTCTCCGCATTGCAAGGTGCAATTCTGAAATTTTTTGCTTTTTCCTGCTCCTCTTAGCATGATAAAGAAGATTAAAAGAGAGTGAGATGCCAGCTCCTTTCATTCAGTCAGTAGCTTTAAACATTTCTGGTATATGAATAACATGATGTTTTTCAATGGCAAAAATCAATGAATATTGTAAATGCACAAACAGTAATTTCTCCGCATTGCAAGGTGCAATTCTGAAATTTTTTGCTTTTTCCTGCTCCTCTTAGCATGATAAAGAAGATTCAAAGAGAGTGAGATGCCAGCTCCTTTCATTCAGTCAGTAGCTTCAAACATTTCTGGTATATGAATAACATGATGTTTTTCAATGGCAAAAATCAATGAATATTGTAAATGCACAAACAGTAATTTCTCCGCATTGCAAGGTGCAAGTCTGAAATTTATTGCTTTTTCCTGCTCCTCTTAGCATGATAAAGAAGATTCAAAGAGAGTGAGATGCCAGCTACTTTCATTCAGTCAGTAGCTTCAATCATTTCTGGACGTTTTTCAATGGTAAAAATCAATGAATATTGTAAATGCACAAACAGTAATTTCTCCACATTGCAAGGTGCAATTCTGAAATTTTTTGCTTTTTCCTGCTCCTCTTAGCATGATAAAGAAGATTCAAAGAGAGTGAGATGCCAGCTCCTTTCATTCAGTCAGTAGCTTCAAACATTTCTGGTATATGAATAACATGATGTTTTTCAATGGCAAAAATCAATGAATATTGTAAATGCACAAACAGTAATTTCTCCGCATTGCAAGGTGCAATTCTGAAATTTTTTGCTTTTTCCTGCTCCTCTTAGCATGATAAAGAAGATTCAAAGAGAGTGAGATGCCAGCTCCTTTCATTCAGTCAGTAGCTTCAATCATTTCTGGATGTTTTTCAATGGCAAAAATCAATGAATATTGTAAATGCACAAACTGTAATTTCTCCGCATTGCAAGGTGCAATTCTGAAATTTTTTGCTTTTTCCTGCTCCTCTTAGCATGATAAAGAAGATTCAAAGAGAGTGAGATGCCAGCTCCTTTCATTCAGTCAGTAGCTTCAATCATTTCTGGACGTTTTTCAGTGGCAAAAATCAATGAATATTGTAAATGCACAAACAGTAATTTCTCCGCATTGCAAGGTGCAATTCTGAAATTTTTTGCTTTTTCCTGCTCCTCTTAGCATGATAAAGAAGATTCAAAGAGAGTGAGATGCCAGCTCCTTTCATTCAGTCAGTACCTTCAATCATTTCTGGACGTTTTTCAATGGCAAAAATCAATGAATATTGTAAATGCACAAACAGTAATTTCTCCGCATTGCAAAGTGCAATTCTGAAATTTTTTGCTTTTTCCCGCTCCTCTTAGCATGATAAAGAAGATTCAAAGAGAGTGAGGTGCCAGCTCCTTTCATTCAGTCAGTAGCTTCAAACATTTCTGGTATATGAATAACATGTTTTTCAATGGCAAAAATCAATGAATATTGTAAATGCACAAACAGTAATTTCTCCGCATTGCAAGGTGCAATTCTGAAATTTTTTGATTTTTCCTGCTCCTCTTAGCATGATAAAGAAGATTCAAAGAGAGTGAGATGCCAGCTCCTTTCATTCAGTCAGTAGCTTCAATCATTTCTGGACGTTTTTCAATGGCAAAAATCAATGAATATTGTAAATGCACAAACAGTAATTTCTCCGCATTGCAAGGTGCAATTCTGAAATTTTTTGCTTTTTCCTGCTCCTCTTAGCATGATAAAGAAGATTCAAAGAGAGTGAGATGCCAGCTCCTTTCATTCAGTCAGTAGCTTCAAACATTTCTGGTATATGAATAACATGATGTTTTTCAATGGCAAAAATCAATGAATATTGTAAATGCACAAACAGTAATTTCTCCGCATTGCAAGGTGCAAGTCTGAAATTTTTTGCTTTTTCCTGCTCCTCTTAGCATGATAAAGAAGATTCAAAGAGAGTGAGATGCCAGTTACTTTCATTCAGTCAGTAGCTTCAATCATTTCTGGACGTTTTTCAATGGTAAAAATCAATGAATATTGTAAATGCACAAACAGTAATTTCTCCACATTGCAAGGTGCAATTCTGAAATTTTTTGCTTTTTCCTGCTCCTCTTAGCATGATAAAGAAGATTCAAAGAGAGTGAGATGCCAGCTCCTTTCATTCAGTCAGTAGCTTCAAACATTTCTGGTATATGAATAACATGATGTTTTTCAATGGCAAAAATCAATGAATATTGTAAATGCACAAACAGTAATTTCTCCGCATTGCAAGGTGCAATTCTGAAATTTTTTGCTTTTTCCTGCTCCTCTTAGCATGATAAAGAAGATTCAAAGAGAGTGAGATGCCAGCTCCTTTCATTCAGTCAGTAGCTTCAAACATTTCTGGTATATGAATAACATGATGTTTTTCAATGGCAAAAATCAATGAATATTGTAAATGCACAAAAAGTAATTTCTCCGCATTGCAAGGTGCAATTCTGAAATTTTTTGCTTTTTCCTGCTCCTCTTAGCATGATAAAGAAGATTCAAAGAGAGTGAGATGCCAGCTCCTTTCATTCAGTCAGTAGCTTCAATCATTTCTGGATGTTTTTCAATGGCAAAAATCAATGAATATTGTAAATGCACAAACAGTAATTTCTCCGCATTGCAAAGTGCAATTCTGAAATTTTTTGCTTTTTCCTGCTCCTCTTAGCATGATAAAGAAGATTCAAAGAGAGTGAGATGTCAGCTCCTTTCATTCAGTCAGTAGCTTCAAACATTTCTGGTATATGAATAACATGATGTTTTTCAATGGCAAAAATCAATGAATATTGTAAATGCACAAACAGTAATTTCTCCGCATTGCAAGGTGCAATTCTGAAATTTTTTGCTTTTTCCTGCTCCTCTTAGCATGATAAAGAAGATTCAAAGAGAGTGAGATGCCAGCTCCTTTCATTCAGTCAGTAGCTTCAATCATTTCTGGATGTTTTTCAATGGCAAAAATCAATGAATATTGTAAATGCACAAACAGTAATTTCTCCACATTGCAAGGTGCAATTCTGAAATTTTTTGCTTTTTCCTGCTAATCCTAGCATGATAAAGAAGATTCAAAGAGAGTGAGATGCCAGCTCCTTTCATTCAGTCAGTAGCTTCAAACATTTCTGGTATATGAAAAACATGTTTTTCAATGGCAAAAATCAATGAATATTGTAAATGCACAAACAGTAATATCTCCACATTGCAAGGTGCAATTCTGAAATTTTTAGCTTTTTCCTGTTAATCCTAGCATGATAAAGAAGATTCAAAGAGAGTGAGATGCCAGCTCCTTTCAGTCAGTAGCTTCAAACATTTCTGGACGTTTTTCAATGGCAAAAATCAATGAATTTTGTAAATGCACAAACAGTAATATCTCCACATTGCAAGGTGCAATTCTGAAATTTTTTGCTTTTTCCTGTTAATCCTAGCATGATAAAGAAGATTCAAAGAGAGTGAGATGCCAGCTCCTTTCATTCAGTCAGTAGCTTCAAACAATTCTGGTATATGAAAAACATGTTTTTCAATGGCAAAAATCAATGAATATTGTAAATGCACAAACAGTAATATCTCCACATTGCAAGGTGCAATTCTGAAATTTTTTGCTTTTTCCTGCTAATCCTAGCATGATAAAGAAGATTCAAAGAGAGTGAGATGCCAGCTCCTTTCATTCAGTCAGTAGCTTCAAACATTTCTGGTATATGAAAAACATGTTTTTCAATGGCAAAAATCAATGAATATTGTAAATGCACAAACAGTAATATCTCCACATTGCAAGGTGCAATTCTGAAATTTTTTGCTTTTTCCTGCTAATCCTAGCATGATAAAGAAGATTCAAAGAGAGTGAGATGCCAGCTCCTTTCATTGTCAGTAGCTTCAAACATTTCTGGCATATGAAAAACATGTTTTTCAATGGCAAAAATCAATGAATATTGTAAATGCACAAACAGTAATATCTCCACATTGCAAGGTGCAATTCTGAAATTTTTAGCTTTTTCCTGTTAATCCTAGCATGATAAAGAAGATTCAAAGAGAGTGAGATGCCTGCTCCTTTCATTCAGTCAGTAGCTTCAAACATTTCTGGACGTTTTTCAATGGCAAAAATCAATGAATATTGTAAATGCACAAACAGTAATATCTCCACATTGCAAGGTGCAATTCTGAAATTTTTTGCTTTTTCCTGTTAATCCTAGCATGATAAAGAAGATTCAAAGAGAGTGAGATGCCAGCTCCTTTCGTTCAGTCAGTGGCTTCAATCATTTCTGGACGTTTTTCAATGGCAAAAATCATTGAATATTATAAATGCACAAACAGTAATTTCTCCGCATTGCAAGGTGCAATTCTGAAATTTTTTACTTTTTCCTGCTCCTCTTAGCATGATAAAGAAGATTCAAAGAGAGTGAGATGCCAGCTCCTTTCATTCAGTCAGTAGCTTCAATCATTTCTGGTATATGAATAACATGATGTTTTTCAATGGCAAAAATCAATGAATATTGTAAATGCACAAACAGTAATTTCTCCGCATTGCAAGGTGCAATTCTGAAATTTTTTGCTTTTTCCTGCTCCTCTTAGCATGATAAAGAAGATTCAAAGAGAGTGAGATGCCAGCTCCTTTCATTCAGTCAGTAGCTTCAATCATTTCTGGACGTTTTTCAATGGCAAAAATCAATGAATATTGTAAATGCACAAACAGTAATTTCTCCGCATTGCAAGGTGCAATTCTGAAATTTTTTGCTTTTTCCTGCTCCTCTTAGCATGATAAACAAGATTCAAAGAGAGTGAGATGCCAGCTCATTTCATTCAGTCAGTAGCTTCAATCATTTCTGGACGTTTTTCAATGGCAAAAATCAATGAATATTGTAAATGCACAAACAGTAATTTCTCCGCATTGCAAGGTGCAATTCTGAAATTTTTTGCTTTTTCCTGCTCCTCTTAGCATGATAAAGAAGATTCAAAGAGAGTGAGATGCCAGCTCCTTTCATTCAGTCAGTAGCTTCAATCATTTCTGGACGTTTTTCAATGGCAAAAATCAATGAATATTGTAAATGCACAAACAGTAATTTCTCCGCATTGCAAGGTGCAATTCTGAAATTTTTTGCTTTTTCCTGCTCCTCTTAGCATGATAAAGAAGATTCAAAGAGAGTGAGATGCCAGCTCCTTTCATTCAGTCAGTAGCTTCAAACATTTCTGGTATATGAATAACATGATGTTTTTCAATGGCAAAAATCAATGAATATTGTAAATGCACAAACAGTAATTTGTCCGCATTGCAAGGTGCAATTCTGAAATTTTTTGCTTTTTCCTGCTCCTCTTAGCATGATAAAGAAGATTCAAAGAGAGTGAGATGCCAGCTCCTTTCGTTCAGTCAGTAGCTTCAATCATTTCTGGACGATTTTCAATGGCAAAAATCATTTAATATTATAAATGCACAAACAGTAATTTCTCCGCATTGCAAGGTGCAATTTTGAAATTTTTTACTTTTTCCTGCTCCTCTTAGCATGATAAAGAAGATTCAAAGAGAGTGAGATGCCAGCTCCTTTCATTCAGTCAGTAGCTTCAAACATTTCTGGTATATGAAAAACATGTTTTTCAATGGCAAAAATCAATGAATATTGTAAATGCACAAACAGTAATATCTCCACATTGCAAGGTGCAATTCTGAAATTTTTTGCTTTTTCCTGATAATCCTAGCATGATAAAGAAGATTCAAAGAGAGTGAGATGCCAGCTCCTTTCATTCAGTCAGTAGCTTCAAACATTTCTGGACGTTTTTCAATGGCAAAAATCAATGAATATTGTAAATGCACAAACAGTAATATCTCCACATTGCAAGGTGCAATTCTGAAATTTTTTGCTTTTTCCTGTTAATCCTAGCATGATAAAGAAGATTCAAAGAGAGTGAGATGCCAGCTTCTTTCATTCAGTCAGTAGCTTCAAACATTTCTGGTATATGAAAAACATGTTTTTCAATGGCAAAAATCAATGAATATTGTAAATGCACAAACAGTAATATCTCCACATTGCAAGGTGCAATTCTGAAATTTTTTGCTTTTTCCTGCTAATCCTAGCATGATAAAGAAGATTCAAAGAGAGTGAGATGCCAGCTCCTTTCATTCAGTCAGTAGCTTCAAACATTTCTGGTATATGAAAAACATGTTTTTCAATGGTAAAAATCAATGAATATTGTAAATGCACAAACAGTAATATCTCCACATTGCAAGGTGCAATTCTGAAATTTTTTGCTTTTTCCTGCTAATCCTAGCATGATAAAGAAGATTCAAAGAGAGTGAGATGCCAGCTCCTTTCATTCAGTCAGTAGCTTCAAACATTTCTGGTATATGAAAAACATGTTTTTCAATGGCAAAAATCAATGAATATTGTAAATGCACAAACAGTAATATCTCCACATTGCAAGGTGCAATTCTGAAATTTTTAGCTTTTTCCTGTTAATCCTAGCATGATAAAGAAGATTCAAAGAGAGTGAGATGCCAGCTCCTTTCAGTCAGTAGCTTCAAACATTTCTGGACGTTTTTCAATCTCAAAAATCAATGAATTTTGTAAATGCACAAACAGTAATATCTCCACATTGCAAGGTGCAATTCTGAAATTTTTTGCTTTTTCCTGTTAATCCTAGCATGATAAAGAAGATTCAAAGAGAGTGAGATGCCAGCTCCTTTCATTCAGTCAGTAGCTTCAAACAATTCTGGTATATGAAAAACATGTTTTTCAATGGCAAAAATCAATGAATATTGTAAATGCACAAACAGTAATATCTCCACATTGCAAGGTGCAATTCTGAAATTTTTTGCTTTTTCCTGCTAATCCTAGCATGATAAAGAAGATTCAAAGAGAGTGAGATGCCAGCTCCTTTCATTCAGTCAGTAGCTTCAAACATTTCTGGTATATGAAAAACATGTTTTTCAATGGCAAAAATCAATGAATATTGTAAATGCACAAACAGTAATATCTCCACATTGCAAGGTGCAATTCTGAAATTTTTTGCTTTTTCCTGCTAATCCTAGCATGATAAAGAAGATTCAAAGAGAGTGAGATGCCAGCTCCTTTCATTGTCAGTAGCTTCAAACATTTCTGGCATATGAAAAACATGTTTTTCAATGGCAAAAATCAATGAATATTGTAAATGCACAAACAGTAATATCTCCACATTGCAAGGTGCAATTCTGAAATTTTTAGCTTTTTCCTGTTAATCCTAGCATGATAAAGATGATTCAAAGAGAGTGAGATGCCTGCTCCTTTCATTCAGTCAGTAGCTTCAAACATTTCTGGACGTTTTTCAATGGCAAAAATCAATGAATATTGTAAATGCACAAACAGTAATATCTCCACATTGCAAGGTGCAATTCTGAAATTTTTTGCTTTTTCCTGTTAATCCTAGCATGATAAAGAAGATTCAAAGAGAGTGAGATGCCAGCTCCTTTCATTCAGTCAGTAGCTTCAAACATTTCTGGTATATGAAAAACGTTTTTCAATGGCAAAAATCAATGAATATTGTAAATGCACAAACAGTAATATCTCCACATTGCAAGGTGCAATTCTGAAATTTTTTGCTTTTTCCTGCTAATCCTAGCATGATAAAGAAGATTCAAAGAGAGTGAGATGCCAGCTCCTTTCATTCAGTCAGTAGCTTCAAACATTTCTGGACGTTTTTCAATGGCAAAAATCAATGAATATTGTAAATGCACAAACAGTAATATCTCCACATTGCAAGGTGCAATTCTGAAATTTTTTGCTTTTTCCTGCTAATCCTAGCATGATAAAGAAGATTCAAAGAGAGTGAGATGCCAGCTCCTTTCATTCAGTCAGTAGCTTCAAACATTTCTGGTATATGAAAAACATGTTTTTCAATGGCAAAAATCAATGAATATTGTAAATGCACAAACAGTAATATCTCCATATTGCAAGGTGCAATTCTGAAATTTTTTGCTTTTTCCTGCTAATCCTAGCATGATGAAGAAGATTCAAAGAGAGTGAGATGCCAGCTCCTTTCATTCAGTCAGTAGCTTCAAACATTTCTGGACGTTTTTCAATGGCAAAAATCAATGAATATTGTAAATGCACAAACAGTAATATCTCCACATTGTAAGGTGCAATTCTGAAATTTTTTGCTTTTTCCTGCTAATCCTAGCATGATAAAGAAGATTCAAAGAGAGTGAGATGCCAGCTCCTTTCATTCAGTCAGTAGCTTCAAACATTTCTGGTATATGAAAAACATGTTTTTCAATGGCAAAAATCAATGAATATTGTAAATGCACAAACAGTAATATCTCCACATTGCAAGGTGCAATTCTGAAATTTTTTGCTTTTTCCTGCTAATCCTAGCATGATAAAGAAGATTCAAAGAGAGTGAGATGCCAGCTCCTTTCATTCAGTCAGTAGCTTCAAACATTTCTGGACGTTTTTCAATGGGAAAAATCAATGAATATTGTAAATGCACAAACAGTAATATCTCCACATTGCAAGGTGCAATTCTGAAATTTTTTGCTTTTTCCTGTTAATCCTAGCATGATAAAGAAGATTCAAAGAGAGTGAGATGCCAGCTCCTTTCATTCAGTCAGTAGCTTCAAACATTTCTGGTATATGAAAAACATGTTTTTCAATGGCAAAAATCAATGAATATTGTAAATGCACAAACAGTAATATCTCCACATTGCAAGGTGCAATTCTGAAATTTTTTGCTTTTTCCTGTTAATCCTAGCATGATAAAGAAGATTCAAAGAGAGTGAGATGCCAGCTCCTTTCATTCAGTCAGTAGCTTCAAACATTTCTGGTATATGAAAAACATGTTTTTCAATGGCAAAAATCAATGAATATTGTAAATGCACAAACAGTAATATCTCCACATTGCAAGGTGCAATTCAGAAATTTTTTGCTTTTTCCTGCTAATCCTAGCATGATAAAGAAGATTCAAAGAGAGTGAGATGCCAGCTCCTTTCATTCAGTCAGTAGCTTCAAACATTTCTGGACGTTTTTCAATGGCAAAAATCAATGAATATTGTAAATGCACAAACAGTAATATCTCCACATTGCAAGGTGCAATTCTGAAATTTTTTGCTTTTTCCTGTTAATCCTAGCATGATAAAGAAGATTCAAAGAGAGTGAGATGCCAGCTCCTTTCATTCAGTCAGTAGCTTCAAACATTTCTGGTATATGAAAAACATGTTTTTCAATGGCAAAAATCAATGAATATTGTAAATGCACAAACAGTAATATCTCCACATTGCAAGGTGCAATTCTGAAATTTTTGCCATTGAAAAACATCATGTTATTCATATACCAGAAATGTTTGAAGCTACTGACTGAATGAAAGCAGCTGGCATCTCACTCTCTTTGAATCTTCTTTATCATGCTAAGAGGAGCAGGAAAAAGCAAAAAATTTCAGAATTGCACCTTGCAATGCGGAGAAATTACTGTTTGTGCATTTACAATATTCATTGATTTTTGCCATTGAAAAACGTCCAGAAATGATTGAAGCTACTGACTGAATGAAAGGAGCTGGCATCTCACTCTCTTTGAATCTTCTTTATCATGCTAAGAGGAGCAGGAAAAAGCAAAAAATTTCAGAATTGCACCTTGCAATGCGGAGAAATTACTGTTTGTGCATTTACAATATTCATTGATTTTTGCCATTGAAAAACATCATGTTATTCATATACCAGAAATGTTTGAAGCTACTGACTGAATGAAAGGAGCTGGCATCTCACTCTCTTTGAATCTTCTTTATCATGCTAAGAGGAGCAGGAAAAAGCAAAAAATTTCAGAATTGCACCTTGCAATGCGGAGAAATTACTGTTTGTGCATTTACAATATTCATTGATTTTTGCCATTGAAAAACGTCCAGAAATGATTGAAGCTACTGACTGAATGAAAGGAGCTGGCATCTCACTCTCTTTGAATCTTCTTTATCATGCTAAGAGGAGCAGGAAAAAGCAAAAAATTTCAGAATTGCACCTTGCAATGCGGAGAAATTGCTGTTTGTGCATTTACAAAATTCATTGATTTTTGCCATTGAAAAACATCATGTTATTCATATACCAGAAATGATTGAAGCTACTGACTGAATGAAAGGAGCTGGCATCTCACTCTCTTTGAATCTTCTTTATCATGCTAAGAGGAGCAGGAAAAAGCAAAAAATTTCAGAATTGCACCTTGCAATGCGGAGAAATTACTGTTTGTGCATTTACAATATTCATTGATTTTTGCCATTGAAAAACATCATGTTATTCATATACCAGAAATGTTTGAAGCTACTGACTGAATGAAAGGAGCTGGCATCTCACTCTCTTTGAATCTTCTTTATCATGCTAAGAGGAGCAGGAAAAAGCAAAAAATTTCAGAATTGCACCTTGCAATGCGGAGAAATTACTCTTTGCGCATTTACAATATTCATTGATTTTTGCCATTGAAAAACATCATGTTATTCATATACCAGAAATGATTGAAGCTACTGACTGAATGAAAGGAGCTGGCATCTCACTCTCTTTGAATCTTCTTTATCATGCTAAGATGAGCAGGAAAAAGCAAAAAATTTCAGAATTGCACCTTGCAATGCGGAGAAATTACTGTTTGTGCATTTACAATATTCATTGATTTTTGCCATTGAAAAACATCATGTTATTCATATACCAGAAATGATTGAAGCTACTGACTGAATGAAAGTAGCTGGCATCTCACTCTCTTTGAATCTTCTTTATCATGCTAAGAGGAGCAGGAAAAAGCAAAAAATTTCAGAATTGCACCTTGCAATGCGGAGAAATTACTGTTTGTGCATTTACAATATCCATTGATTTTTGCAATTGAAAAACGTCCAGAAATGTTTGAAGCTACTGACTGAATGAAAGGAGCTGGCATCTCACTCTCTTTGAATCTTCTTTATCATGCTAAGAGGAGCAGGAAAAAGCAAAAAATTTCAGAATTGCACCTTGCAATGCGGAGAAATTACTGTTTGTGCATTTACAATATTCATTGATTTTTGCCATTGAAAAACATCATGTTATTCATATACCAGAAATGTTTGAAGCTACTGACTGAATGAAAGGAGCTGGCATCTCACTCTCTTTGAATCTTCTTTATCATGCTAAGAGGAGCAGGAAAAAGCAAAAAATTTCAGAATTGCACCTTGCAATGCGGAGAAATTACTGTTTGTGCATTTACAATATTCATTGATTTTTGCCATTGAAAAACATCATGTTATTCATATACCAGAAATGATTGAAGCTACTGACTGAATGAAAGTAGCTGGCATCTCACTCTCTTTGAATCTTCTTTATCATGCTAAGAGGAGCAGGAAAAAGCAAAAAATTTCAGAATTGCACCTTGCAATGCGGAGAAATTACTGTTTGTGCATTTACAATATCCATTGATTTTTGCAATTGAAAAACGTCCAGAAATGTTTGAAGCTACTGACTGAATGAAAGGAGCTGGCATCTCACTCTCTTTGAATCTTCTTTATCATGCTAAGAGGAGCAGGAAAAAGCAAAAAATTTCAGAATTGCACCTTGCAATGCGGAGAAATTACTGTTTGTGCATTTACAATATTCATTGATTTTTGCCATTGAAAAACATCATGTTATTCATATACCAGAAATGTTTGAAGCTACTGACTGAATGAAAGGAGCTGGCATCTCACTCTCTTTGAATCTTCTTTATCATGCTAAGAGGAGCAGGAAAAAGCAAAAAATTTCAGAATTGCACCTTGCAATGCGGAGAAATTACTGTTTGTGCATTTACAATATTCATTGATTTTTGCCATTGAAAAACGTCCAGAAATGATTGAAGCTACTGACTGAATGAAAGGAGCTGGCATCTCACTCTCTTTGAATCTTCTTTATCATGCTAAGAGGAGCAGGAAAAAGCAAAAAATTTCAGAATTGCACCTTGCAATGCGGAGAAATTACTGTTTGTGCATTTACAATATTCATTGATTTTTGCCATTGAAAAACATCATGTTATTCATATACCAGAAATGTTTGAAGCTACTGACTGAATGAAAGGAGCTGGCATCTCACTCTCTTTGAATCTTCTTTATCATGCTAAGAGGAGCAGGAAAAAGCAAAAAATTTCAGAATTGCACCTTGCAATGCGGAGAAATTACTGTTTGTGCATTTACAATATTCATTGATTTTTGCCATTGAAAAACTTCCAGAAATGATTGAAGCTACTGACTGAATGAAAGGAGCTGGCATCTCACTCTCTTTGAATCTTCTTTATCATGCTAAGAGGAGCAGGAAAAAGCAAAAAATTTCAGAATTGCACCTTGCAATGCGGAGAAATTACTGTTTGTGCATTTACATTATTCATTGATTTTTGACATTGAAAAACGTCCAGAAATGATTGAAGCTACTGACTGAATGAAAGGAGCTGGCATCTCACTCTCTTTGAATCTTCTTTATCATGCTAAGAGGAGCAGGAAAAAGCAAAAAATTTCAGAATTGCACCTTGCAATGCGGAGAAATTACTGTTTGTGCATTTACAATATTCATTGATTTTTGCCATTGAAAAACATGTTATTCATATACCAGAAATGTTTGAAGCTACTGACTGAATGAAAGGAGCTGGCACCTCACTCTCTTTGAATCTTCTTTATCATGATAAGAGGAGCAGGAAAAAGCAAAAAATTTCAGAATTGCACCTTGCAATGCGGAGAAATTACTGTTTGTGCATTTACAATATTCATTGATTTTTGCCATTGAAAAACATCATGTTATTCATATACCAGAAATGTTTGAAGCTACTGACTGAATGAAAGGAGCTGGCATCTCACTCTCTTTGAATCTTCTTTATCATGCTAAGAGGAGCAGGAAAAAGCAAAAAATTTCAGAATTGCACCTTGCAATGCGGAGAAATTACTGTTTGTGCATTTACAATATTCACTGATTTTTGCCATTGAAAAACGTCCAGAAATGATTGAAGCTACTGACTGAATGAAAGGAGCTGGCATCTCACTCTCTTTGAATCTTCTTTATCATGCTAAGAGGAGCAGGAGAAAGCAAAAAATTTCAGAATTGCACCTTGCAATGCGGAGAAATTACTGTTTGTGCATTTACAATATTCATTGATTTTTGCCATTGAAAAACGTCCAGAAATGATTGAAGCTGCTGACTGAATGAAAGGAGCTGGCATCTCACTCTCTTTGAATCTTCTTTATCATGCTAAGAGGAGCAGGAAAAAGCAAAAAATTTCAGAATTGCACCTTGCAATGCGGAGAAATTACTGTTTGTGCATTTACAATATTCATTAATTTTTGCCATTGAAAAACTTCCAGAAATGATTGAAGCTACTGACTGAATGAAAGGAGCTGGCATCTCACTCTCTTTGAATCTTCTTTATCATGCTAAGAGGAGCAGGAAAAAGCAAAAAATTTCAGAATTGCACCTTGCAATGCGGAGAAATTACTGTTTGTGCATTTACAATATTCATTGATTTTTGCCATTGAAAAACGTCCAGAAATGATTGAAGCTACTGACTGAATGAAAGGAGCTGGCATCTCACTCTCTTTGAATCTTCTTTATCATGCTAAGAGGAGCAGGAAAAAGCAAAAAATTTCAGAATTGCACCTTGCAATGCGGAGAAATTACTGTTTGTGCATTTACAATATTCATTGATTTTTGCCATTGAAAAACTTCCAGAAATGATTGAAGCTACTGACTGAATGAAAGGAGCTGGCATCTCACTCTCTTTGAATCTTATTTATCATGCTAAGAGGAGCAGGAAAAAGCAAAAAATTTCAGAATTGCACCTTGCAATGCGGAGAAATTACTGTTTGTGCATTTACAATATTCATTGATTTTTGCCATTGAAAAACATCATGTTATTCATATACCAGAAATGTTTGAAGCTACTGACTGAATGAAAGGAGCTGGCATCTCACTCTCTTTGAATCTTCTTTATCATGCTAAGAGGAGCAGGAAAAAGCAAAAAATTTCAGAATTGCACCTTGCAATGCGGATAAATTACTGTTTGTGCATTTACAATATTCATTGATTTTTGCCATTGAAAAACATCATGTTATTCATATACCAGAAATGATTGAAGCTACTGACTGAATGAAAGGAGCTGGCATCTCACTCTCTTTGAATCTTCTTTATCATGCTAAGAGGAGCAGGAAAAAGCAAAAAATTTCAGAATTGCACCTTGCAATGCGGAGAAATTACTGTTTGTGCATTTACAATATTCATTGATTTTTACCATTGAAAAACATCATGTTATTCATATACCAGAAATGTTTGAAGCTACTGACTGAATGAAAGGAGCTGGCATCTCACTCTCTTTGAATCTCTTTATCATGCTAAGAGGAGCAGGAAAAAGCAAAAAATTTCAGAATTGCACCTTGCAATGCGGAGAAATTACTGTTTGTGCATTTACAATATTCATTGATTTTTGCCATTGAAAAACGTCCAGAAATGATTGAAGCTACTGACTGAATGAAAGGAGCTGGCATCTCACTCTCTTTGAATCTTCTTTATCATGCTAAGAGGAGCAGGAAAAAGCAAAAAATTTCAGAATTGCACCTTGCAATGCGGAGAAATTACTGTTTGTGCATTTACAATATTCATTGATTTTTGCCATTGAAAAACATCATGTTATTCATATACCAGAAATGTTTGAAGCTACTGACTGAATGAAAGGAGCTGGCATCTCACTCTCTTTGAATCTTCTTTATCATGCTAAGAGGAGCAGGAAAAAGCAAAAAATTTCAGAATTGCACCTTGCAATGCGGAGAAATTACTGTTTGTGCATTTACAATATTCATTGATTTTTGCCATTGAAAAACATCATGTTATTCATATACCAGAAATGTTTGAAGCTACTGACTGAATGAAAGGAGCTGGCATCTCACTCTCTTTGAATCTTCTTTATCATGCTAAGAGGAGCAGGAAAAAGCAAAAAATTTCAGAATTGCACCTTGCAATGCGGAGAAATTACTGTTTGTGCATTTACAATATTCATTGATTTTTACCATTGAAAAACGTCCAGAAATGATTGAAGCTACTGACTGAACGAAAGGAGCTGGCATCTCACTCTCTTTGAATCTTCTTTATCATGCTAAGAGGAGCAGGAAAAAGCAAAAAATTTCAGAATTGCACCTTGCAATGCGGAGAAATTACTGTTTGTGCATTTACAATATTCATTGATTTTTGCCATTGAAAAACATCATGTTATTCATATACCAGAAATGTTTGAAGCTACTGACTGAATGAAAGGAGCTGGCATCTCACTCTCTTTGAATCTTCTTTATCATGCTAAGAGGAGCAGGAAAAAGCAAAAAATTTCAGAATTGCACCTTGCAATGCGGAGAAATTACTGTTTGTGCATTTACAATATTCATTGATTTTTGCCATTGAAAAACGTCCAGAAATGAATGAAGCTACTGACTGAATGAAAGGAGCTGGCATCTCACTCTCTTTGAATCTTCTTTATCATGCTAAGAGGAGCAGGAAAAAGCAAAAAATTTCAGAATTGCACCTTGCAATGCGGAGAAATTGCTGTTTGTGCATTTACAAAATTCATTGATTTTTGCCATTGAAAAACATCATGTTATTCATATACCAGAAATGATTGAAGCTACTGACTGAATGAAAGGAGCTGGCATCTCACTCTCTTTGAATCTTCTTTATCATGCTAAGAGGAGCAGGAAAAAGCAAAAAATTTCAGAATTGCACCTTGCAATGCGGAGAAATTACTGTTTGTGCATTTACAATATTCATTGATTTTTGCCATTGAAAAACATCATGTTATTCATATACCAGAAATGTTTGAAGCTACTGACTGAATGAAAGGAGCTGGCATCTCACTCTCTTTGAATCTTCTTTATCATGCTAAGAGGAGCAGGAAAAAGCAAAAAATTTCAGAATTGCACCTTGCAATGCGGAGAAATTACTCTTTGCGCATTTACAATATTCATTGATTTTTGCCATTGAAAAACATCATGTTATTCATATACCAGAAATGATTGAAGCTACTGACTGAATGAAAGGAGCTGGCATCTCACTCTCTTTGAATCTTCTTTATCATGCTAAGATGAGCAGGAAAAAGCAAAAAATTTCAGAATTGCACCTTGCAATGCGGAGAAATTACTGTTTGTGCATTTACAATATTCATTGATTTTTGCCATTGAAAAACATCATGTTATTCATATACCAGAAATGATTGAAGCTACTGACTGAATGAAAGTAGCTGGCATCTCACTCTCTTTGAATCTTCTTTATCATGCTAAGAGGAGCAGGAAAAAGCAAAAAATTTCAGAATTGCACCTTGCAATGCGGAGAAATTACTGTTTGTGCATTTACAATATCCATTGATTTTTGCAATTGAAAAACGTCCAGAAATGTTTGAAGCTACTGACTGAATGAAAGGAGCTGGCATCTCACTCTCTTTGAATCTTCTTTATCATGCTAAGAGGAGCAGGAAAAAGCAAAAAATTTCAGAATTGCACCTTGCAATGCGGAGAAATTACTGTTTGTGCATTTACAATATTCATTGATTTTTGCCATTGAAAAACATCATGTTATTCATATACCAGAAATGTTTGAAGCTACTGACTGAATGAAAGGAGCTGGCATCTCACTCTCTTTGAATCTTCTTTATCATGCTAAGAGGAGCAGGAAAAAGCAAAAAATTTCAGAATTGCACCTTGCAATGCGGAGAAATTACTGTTTGTGCATTTACAATATTCATTGATTTTTGCCATTGAAAAACATCATGTTATTCATATACCAGAAATGATTGAAGCTACTGACTGAATGAAAGTAGCTGGCATCTCACTCTCTTTGAATCTTCTTTATCATGCTAAGAGGAGCAGGAAAAAGCAAAAAATTTCAGAATTGCACCTTGCAATGCGGAGAAATTACTGTTTGTGCATTTACAATATCCATTGATTTTTGCAATTGAAAAACGTCCAGAAATGTTTGAAGCTACTGACTGAATGAAAGGAGCTGGCATCTCACTCTCTTTGAATCTTCTTTATCATGCTAAGAGGAGCAGGAAAAAGCAAAAAATTTCAGAATTGCACCTTGCAATGCGGAGAAATTACTGTTTGTGCATTTACAATATTCATTGATTTTTGCCATTGAAAAACATCATGTTATTCATATACCAGAAATGTTTGAAGCTACTGACTGAATGAAAGGAGCTGGCATCTCACTCTCTTTGAATCTTCTTTATCATGCTAAGAGGAGCAGGAAAAAGCAAAAAATTTCAGAATTGCACCTTGCAATGCGGAGAAATTACTGTTTGTGCATTTACAATATTCATTGATTTTTGCCATTGAAAAACGTCCAGAAATGATTGAAGCTACTGACTGAATGAAAGGAGCTGGCATCTCACTCTCTTTGAATCTTCTTCATCATGCTAAGAGGAGCAGGAAAAAGCAAAAAATTTCAGAATTGCTCCTTGCAATGCGGAGAAATTACTGTTTGTGCATTTACAATATTCATTGATTTTTGCCATTGAAAAACATCATGTTATTCATATACCAGAAATGTTTGAAGCTACTGACTGAATGAAAGGAGCTGGCATCTCACTCTCTTTGAATCTTCTTTATCATGCTAAGAGGAGCAGGAAAAAGCAAAAAATTTCAGAATTGCACCTTGCAATGCGGAGAAATTACTGTTTGTGCATTTACAATATTCATTGATTTTTGCCATTGAAAAACGTCCAGAAATGATTGAAGCTACTGACTGAATGAAAGGAGCTGGCATCTCACTCTCTTTGAATCTTCTTTATCATGCTAAGAGGAGCAGGAAAAAGCAAAAAATTTCAGAATTGCACCTTGCAATGCGGAGAAATTACAGTTTGTGCATTTACAATATTCATTGATTTTTGCCATTGAAAAACTTCCAGAAATGATTGAAGCTACTGACTGAATGAAAGGAGCTGGCATCTCACTCTCTTTGAATCTTCTTTATCATGCTAAGAGGAGCAGGAAAAAGCAAAAAATTTCAGAATTGCACCTTGCAATGCGGAGAAATTACTGTTTGTGCATTTACAATATTCATTGATTTTTGACATTGAAAAACGTCCAGAAATGATTGAAGCTACTGACTGAATGAAAGGAGCTGGCATCTCACTCTCTTTGAATCTTCTTTATCATGCTAAGAGGAGCAGGAAAAAGCAAAAAATTTCAGAATTGCACCTTGCAATGCGGAGAAATTACTGTTTGTGCATTTACAATATTCATTGATTTTTGCCATTGAAAAACATGTTATTCATATACCAGAAATGTTTGAAGCTACTGACTGAATGAAAGGAGCTGGCACCTCACTCTCTTTGAATCTTCTTTATCATGATAAGAGGAGCAGGAAAAAGCAAAAAATTTCAGAATTGCACCTTGCAATGCGGAGAAATTACTGTTTGTGCATTTACAATATTCATTGATTTTTGCCATTGAAAAACGTCCAGAAATGATTGAACCTAGTGACTGAATGAAAGGAGCTGGCATCTCACTCTCTTTGAATCTTCTTTATCATGCTAAGAGGAGCAGGAAAAAGCAAAAAATTTCAGAATTGCACCTTGCAATGCGGAGAAATTACTGTTTGTGCATTTACAATATTCATTGATTTTTGCCATTGAAAAACGTCCAGAAATGATTGAAGCTACTGACTGAATGAAAGGAGCTGGCATCTCACTCTCTTTGAATCTTCTTTATCATGCTAAGAGGAGCAGGAAAAAGCAAAAAATTTCAGAATTGCGTCTTGCAATGCGGAGAAATTACTGTTTGTGCATTTACAAAATTCATTGATTTTTGCCATTGAAAAACATCATGTTATTCATTTACCAGAAATGATTGAAGCTACTGACTGAATGAAAGGAGCTGGCATCTCACTCTCTTTGAATCTTCTTTATCATGCTAAGAGGAGCAGGAAAAAGCAAAAAATTTCAGAATTGCACCTTGCAATGCGGAGAAATTAGTTTATGCATTTACAATATTCATTGATTTTTGCCATTGAAAAACGTCCAGAAATGATTGAAGCTACTGACTGAATGAAAGGAGCTGGCATCTCACTCTCTTTGAATCTTCTTTATCATGCTAAGAGGAGCAGGAAAAAGCAAAAAATTTCAGAATTGCACCTTGCAATGCGGAGAAATTACTGTTTGTGCATTTACAATATTCATTGATTTTTGCCATTGAAAAACATCATGTTATTCATATACCAGAAATGTTTGAAGCTACTGACTGAATGAAAGGAGCTGGCATCTCACTCTCTTTGAATCTTCTTTATCATGCTAAGAGGAGCAGGAAAAAGCAAAAAATTTCAGAATTGCACCTTGCAATGCGGAGAAATTACTGTTTGTGCATTTACAATATTTATTGATTTTTGCCATTGAAAAACGTCCAGAAATGATTGAAGCTACTGACTGAATGAAAGGAGCTGGCATCTCACTCTCTTTGAATCTTCTTTATCATGCTAAGAGGAGCAGGAAAAAGCAAAAAATTTCAGAATTGCACCTTGCAATGCGGAGAAATTACTGTTTGTGCATTTACAATATTCATTGATTTTTGCCATTGAAAAACATCATGTTATTCATATACCAGAAATGTTTGAAGCTACTGACTGAATGAAAGGAGCTGGCATCTCACTCTCTTTGAATCTTCTTTATCATGCTAAGAGGAGCAGGAAAAAGCAAAAAATTTCAGAATTGCACCTTGCAATGCGGATAAATTACTGTTTGTGCATTTACAATATTCATTGATTTTTGCCATTGAAATATTGTAAATGCACAAACAGTAATATCTCCACATTGCAAGGTGCAATTCTGAAATTTTTTGCTTTTTCCTGCTAATCCTAGCATGATAAAGAAGATTCAAAGAGAGTGAGATGCCAGCTCCTTTCATTCAGTCAGTAGCTTCAAACATTTCTGGACGTTTTTCAATGGCAAAAATCAATGAATATTGTAAATGCACAAACAGTAATATCTCCAAATTGCAAGGTGCAATTCTGAAATTTTTTGGTTTTTCCTGTTAATCCTAGCATGATAAAGAAGATTCAAAGAGAGTGAGATGCCAGCTCCTTTCATTCAGTCAGTAGCTTCAAACATTTCTGGTATATGAAAAACATGTTTTTCAATGGCAAAAATCAATGAATATTGTAAATGCACAAACAGTAATATCTCCACATTGCAAGGTGCAATTCTGAAATTTTTTGCTTTTTCCTGCTAATCCTAGCATGATAAAGAAGATTCAAAGAGAGTGAGATGCCAGCTCCTTTCATTCAGTCAGTAGCTTCAAACATTTCTGGTATATGAAAAACATGTTTTTCAATGGCAAAAATCAATGAATATTGTAAATGCACAAACAGTAATATCTCCACATTGCAAGGTGCAATTCTGAAATTTTTAGCTTTTTCCTGTTAATCCTAGCATGATAAAGAAGATTCAAAGAGAGTGAGATGCCAGCTCCTTTCATTCAGTCAGTAGCTTCAAACATTTCTGGACGTTTTTCAATGGCAAAAATCAATGAATATTGTAAATGCACAAACAGTAATATCTCCACATTGCAAGGTGCAATTCTGAAATTTTTTGCTTTTTCCTGTTAATCCTAGCATGATAAAGAAGATTCAAAGAGAGTGAGATGCCAGCTCCTTTCATTCAGTCAGTAGCTTCAAACATTTCTGGTATATGAAAAACATGTTTTTCAATGGCAAAAATCAATGAATATTGTAAATGCACAAACAGTAATATCTCCACATTGCAAGGTGCAATTCTGAAATTTTTTGCTTTTTCCTGCTAATCCTAGCATGATAAAGAAGATTCAAAGAGAGTGAGATGCCAGCTCCTTTCATTCAGTCAGTAGCTTCAAACATTTCTGGACGTTTTTCAATGGCAAAAATCAATGAATATTGTAAATGCACAAACAGTAATATCTCCACATTGCAAGGTGCAATTCTGAAATTTTTTGCTTTTTCCTGTTAATCCTAGCATGATAAAGAAGATTCAAAGAGAGTGAGATGCCAGCTCCTTTCATTCAGTCAGTAGCTTCAAACATTTCTGGTATATGAAAAACATGTTTTTCAATGGAAAAAATCAATGAATATTGTAAATGCACAAACAGTAATATCTCCACATTGCAAGGTGCAATTCTGAAATTTTTTGCTTTTTCCTGTTAATCCTAGCATGATAAAGAAGATTCAGAGTGAGATGCCAGCTCCTTTCATTCAGTCAGTAGCTTCAAACATTTCTGGTATATGAAAAACATGTTTTTCAATGGCAAAAATCAATGAATATTGTAAATGCACAAACAGTAATATCTCCACATTGCAAGGTGCAATTCTGAAATTTTTTGCTTTTTCCTGCTAATCCTAGCATGATAAAGAAGATTCAAAGAGAGTGAGATGCCAGCTCCTTTCATTCAGTCAGTAGCTTCAAACATTTCTGGTATATGAAAAACGTTTTTCAATGGCAAAAATCAATGAATATTGTAAATGCACAAACAGTAATATCTCCACAATGCAAGGTGCAATTCTGAAATTTTTTGCTTTTTCCTGCTAATCCTAGCATGATAAAGAAGATTCAAAGAGAGTGAGATGCCAGCTCCTTTCATTCAGTCAGTAGCTTCAAACATTTCTGGTATATGAAAAACATGTTTTTCAATGGCAAAAATCAATGAATATTGTAAATGCACAAACAGTAATATCTCCACATTGCAAGGTGCAATTCTGAAATTTTTAGCTTTTTCCTGTTAATCCTAGCATGATAAAGAAGATTCAAAGAGAGTGAGATGCCAGCTCCTTTCATTCAGTCAGTAGCTTCAAACATTTCCGGACGTTTTTCAATGGCTAAAATCAATGAATATTGTAAATGCACAAACAGTAATATCTCCACATTGCAAGGTGCAATTCTGAAATTTTTTGATTTTTCCTGTTAATCCTAGCATGATAAAGAAGATTCAAAGAGAGTGAGATGCCAGCTCCTTTCATTCAGTCAGTAGCTTCAAACATTTCTGGTATATGAAAAACATGTTTTTCAATGGCAAAAATCAATGAATATTGTAAATGCACAAACAGTAATATCTCCACATTGCAAGGTGCAATTCTGAAATTTTTTGCTTTTTCCTGCTAATCCTAGCATGATAAAGAAGATTCAAAGAGAGTGAGATGCCAGCTCCTTTCATTCAGTCAGTAGCTTCAAACATTTCTGGTATATGAAAAACATGTTTTTCAATGGCAAAAATCAATGAATATTGTAAATGCACAAACAGTAATATCTCCACATTGCAAGGTGCAATTCTGAAATTTTTTGCTTTTTCCTGCTAATCCTAGCATGATAAAGAAGATTCAAAGAGAGTGAGATGCCAGCTCCTTTCATTCAGTCAGTAGCTTCAAACATTTCTGGACGTTTTTCAATGGCAAAAATCAATGAATATTGTAAATGCACAAACAGTAATATCTCCACATTGCAAGGTGCAATTCTGAAATTTTTTGCTTTTTCCTGCTAATCCTAGCATGATAAAGAAGATTCAAAGAGAGTGAGATGCCAGCTCCTTTCATTCAGTCAGTAGCTTCAAACATTTCTGGTATATGAAAAACATGTTTTTCAATGGCAAAAATCAATGAATATTGTAAATGCACAAACAGTAATATCTCCACATTGCAAGGTGCAATTCTGAAATTTTTTGCTTTTTCCTGCTAATCCTGGCATGATAAAGAAGATTCAAAGAGAGTGAGATGCCAGCTCCTTTCATTCAGTCAGTAGCTTCAAACATTTCTGGACGTTTTTCAATGGCAAAAATCAATGAATATTGTAAATGCACAAACAGTAATATCTCCACATTGCAAGGTGCAATTCTGAAATTTTTTGCTTTTTCCTGTTAATCCTAGCATGATAAAGAAGATTCAAAGAGAGTGAGATGCCAGCTCCTTTCATTCAGTCAGTAGCTTCAAACATTTCTGGAATATGAAAAACATGTTTTTCAATGGCAAAAATCAATGAATATTGTAAATGCACAAACAGTAATATCTCCACATTGCAAGGTGCAATTCTGAAATTTTTTGATTTTTCCTGTTAATCCTAGCATGATAAAGAAGATTCAAAGAGAGTGAGATGCCAGCTCCTTTCATTCAGTCAGTAGCTTCAAACATTTCTGGTATATGAAAAACATGTTTTTCAATGGCAAAAATCAATGAATATTGTAAATGCACAAACAGTAATATCTCCACATTGCAAGGTGCAATTCTGAAATTTTTTGCTTTTTCCTGCTAATCCTAGCATGATAAAGAAGATTCAAAGAGAGTGAGATGCCAGCTCCTTTCATTCAGTCAGTAGCTTCAAACATTTCTGGTATATGAAAAACATGTTTTTCAATGGCAAAAATCAATGAATATTGTAAATGCACAAACAGTAATATCTCCACATTGCAAGGTGCAATTCTGAAATTTTTGCTTTTTCCTGCTAATCCTAGCATGATAAAGAAGATTCAAAGAGAGTGAGATGCCAGCTCCTTTCATTCAGTCAGTAGCTTCAAACATTTCTGGACGTTTTTCAATGGCAAAAATCAATGAATATTGTAAATGCACAAACAGTAATATCTCCACATTGCAAGGTGCAATTCTGAAATTTTTTGCTTTTTCCTGTTAATCCTAGCATGATAAAGAAGATTCAAAGAGAGTGAGATGCCAGCTCCTTTCATTCAGTCAGTAGCTTCAAACATTTCTGGTATATGAAAAACATGTTTTTCAATGGCAAAAATCAATGAATATTGTAAATGCACAAACAGTAATATCTCCACATTGCAAGGTGCAATTCTGAAATTTTTTGCTTTTTCCTGTTAATCCTAGCATGATAAAGAAGATTCAAAGAGAGTGAGATGCCAGCTCCTTTCATTCAGTCAGTAGCTTCAAACATTTCTGGTATATGAAAAACATGTTTTTCAATGGCAAAAATCAATGAATATTGTAAATGCACAAACAGTAATATCTCCACATTGCAAGGTGCAATTCTGAAATTTTTTGCTTTTTCCTGCTAATCCTAGCATGATAAAGAAGATTCAAAGAGAGTGAGATGCCAGCTCCTTTCATTCAGTCAGTAGCTTCAAACATTTCTGGACGTTTTTCAATGGCAAAAATCAATGAATATTGTAAATGCACAAACAGTAATATCTCCACATTGCAAGGTGCAATTCTGAAATTTTTTGCTTTTTCCTGTTAATCCTAGCATGATAAAGAAGATTCAAAGAGAGTGAGATGCCAGCTCCTTTCATTCAGTCAGTAGCTTCAAACATTTCTGGTATATGAAAAACGTTTTTCAATGGCGAAAATCAATGAATATTGTAAATGCACAAACAGTAATATCTCCACATTGCAAGGTGCAATTCTGAATTTTGCTTTTTCCTGCTAATCCTAGCATGATAAAGAAGATTCAAAGAGAGTGAGATGCCAGCTCCTTTCATTCAGTCAGTAGCTTCAAACATTTCTGGACGTTTTTCAATGGCAAAAATCAATGAATATTGTAAATGCACAAACAGTAATATCTCCACATTGCAAGGTGCAATTCTGAAATTTTTTGCTTTTTCCTGTTAATCCTAGCATGATAAAGAAGATTCAAAGAGAGTGAGATGCCAGCTCCTTTCATTCAGTCAGTAGCTTCAAACATTTCTGGAATATGAAAAACATGTTTTTCAATGGCAAAAATCAATGAATATTGTAAATGCACAAACAGTAATATCTCCACATTGCAAGGTGCAATTCTGAAATTTTTTGATTTTTCCCGTTAATCCTAGCATGATAAAGAAGATTCAAAGAGAGTGAGATGCCAGCTCCTTTCATTCAGTCAGTAGCTTCAAACATTTCTGGTATATGAAAAACATGTTTTTCAATGGCAAAAATCAATGAATATTGTAAATGCACAAACAGTAATATCTCCACATTGCAAGGTGCAATTCTGAAATTTTTTGCTTTTTCCTGCTAATCCTAGCATGATAAAGAAGATTCAAAGAGAGTGAGATGCCAGCTCCTTTCATTCAGTCAGTAGCTTCAAACATTTCTGGACGTTTTTCAATGGCAAAAATCAATGAATATTGTAAATGCACAAACAGTAATATCTCCACATTGCAAGGTGCAATTCTGAAATTTTTTGCTTTTTCCTGTTAATCCTGGCATGATAAAGAAGATTCAAAGAGAGTGAGATGCCAGCTCCTTTCATTCAGTCAGTAGCTTCAAACATTTCTGGTATATGAAAAACATGTTTTTCAATGGCAAAAATCAATGAATATTGTAAATGCACAAACAGTAATATCTCCACATTGCAAGGTGCAATTCTGAAATTTTTTGCTTTTTCCTGTTAATCCTAGCATGATAAAGAAGATTCAAAGAGAGTGAGATGCCAGCTCCTTTCATTCAGTCAGTAGCTTCAAACATTTCTGGTATATGAAAAACATGTTTTTCAATGGCAAAAATCAATGAATATTGTAAATGCACAAACAGTAATATCTCCACATTGCAAGGTGCAATTCTGAAATTTTTTGCTTTTTCCTGCTAATCCTAGCATGATAAAGAAGATTCAAAGAGTGAGATGCCAGCTCCTTTCATTCAGTCAGTAGCTTCAAACATTTCTGGTATATGAAAAACATGTTTTTCAATGGCAAAAATCAATGAATATTGTAAATGCACAAACAGTAATATCTCCACATTGCAAGGTGCAATTCTGAAATTTTTTGCTTTTTCCTGTTAATCCTAGCATGATAAAGAAGATTCAAAGAGAGTGAGATGCCAGCTCCTTTCATTCAGTCAGTAGCTTCAAACATTTCTGGTATATGAAAAACATGTTTTTCAATGGCAAAAATCAATGAATATTGTAAATGCACAAACAGTAATATCTCCACATTGCAAGGTGCAATTCTGAAATTTTTTGCTTTTTCCTGCTAATCCTAGCATGATAAAGAAGATTCAAAGAGAGTGAGATGCCAGCTCCTTTCATTCAGTCAGTAGCTTCAAACATTTCTGGACGTTTTTCAATGGCAAAAATCAATGAATATTGTAAATGCACAAACAGTAATATCTCCACATTGCAAGGTGCAATTCTGAAATTTTTTGCTTTTTCCTGTTAATCCTAGCATGATAAAGAAGATTCAAAGAGAGTGAGATGCCAGCTCCGTTCATTCAGTCAGTAGCTTCAAACATTTCTGGTATATGAAAAACATGTTTTTCAATGGCAAAAATCAATGAATATTGTAAATGCACAAACAGTAATATCTCCACATTGCAAGGTGCAATTCGGAAATTTTTTGCTTTTTCCTGCTAATCCTAGCATGATAAAGAAGATTCAAAGAGAGTGAGATGCCAGCTCCTTTCATTCAGTCAGTAGCTTCAAACATTTCTGGACGTTTTTCAATGGCAAAAATCAATGAATATTGTAAATGCACAAACAGTAATATCTCCACATTGCAAGGTGCAATTCTGAAATTTTTTGCTTTTTCCTGTTAATCCTGGCATGATAAAGAAGATTCAAAGAGAGTGAGATGCCAGCTCCTTTCATTCAGTCAGTAGCTTCAAACATTTCTGGTATATGAAAAACATGTTTTTCAATGGCAAAAATCAATGAATATTGTAAATGCACAAACAGTAATATCTCCACATTGCAAGGTGCAATTCTGAAATTTTTTGCTTTTTCCTGTTAATCCTAGCATGATAAAGAAGATTCAAAGAGAGTGAGATGCCAGCTCCTTTCATTCAGTCAGTAGCTTCAAACATTTCTGGTATATGAAAAACATGTTTTTCAATGGCAAAAATCAATGAATATTGTAAATGCACAAACAGTAATATCTCCACATTGCAAGGTGCAATTCTGAAATTTTTTGCTTTTTCCTGCTAATCCTAGCATGATAAAGAAGATTCAAAGAGTGAGATGCCAGCTCCTTTCATTCAGTCAGTAGCTTCAAACATTTCTGGTATATGAAAAACATGTTTTTCAATGGCAAAAATCAATGAATATTGTAAATGCACAAACAGTAATATCTCCACATTGCAAGGTGCAATTCTGAAATTTTTTGCTTTTTCCTGTTAATCCTAGCATGATAAAGAAGATTCAAAGAGAGTGAGATGCCAGCTCCTTTCATTCAGTCAGTAGCTTCAAACATTTCTGGTATATGAAAAACATGTTTTTCAATGGCAAAAATCAATGAATATTGTAAATGCACAAACAGTAATATCTCCACATTGCAAGGTGCAATTCTGAAATTTTTTGCTTTTTCCTGCTAATCCTAGCATGATAAAGAAGATTCAAAGAGAGTGAGATGCCAGCTCCTTTCATTCAGTCAGTAGCTTCAAACATTTCTGGACGTTTTTCAATGGCAAAAATCAATGAATATTGTAAATGCACAAACAGTAATATCTCCACATTGCAAGGTGCAATTCTGAAATTTTTTGCTTTTTCCTGTTAATCCTAGCATGATAAAGAAGATTCAAAGAGAGTGAGATGCCAGCTCCTTTCATTCAGTCAGTAGCTTCAAACATTTCTGGTATATGAAAAACATGTTTTTCAATGGCAAAAATCAATGAATATTGTAAATGCACAAACAGTAATATCTCCACATTGGAAGGTGCAATTCGGAAATTTTTTGCTTTTTCCTGCTAATCCTAGCATGATAAAGAAGATTCAAAGAGAGTGAGATGCCAGCTCCTTTCATTCAGTCAGTAGCTTCAAACATTTCTGGTATATGAATAACATGATGTTTTTCAATGGCAAAAATCAATGAATATTGTAAATGCACAAACAGTAATATCTCCACATTGCAAGGTGCAATTCTGAAATTTTTTGCTTTTTCCTGCTAATCCTAGCATGATAAAGAAGATTCAAAGAGAGTGAGATGCCAGCTCCTTTCATTCAGTCAGTAGCTTCAAACATTTCTGGACGTTTTTCAATGGCAAAAATCAATGAATATTGTAAATGCACAAACAGTAATATCTCCACATTGCAAGGTGCAATTCTGAAATTTTTTGCTTTTTCCTGCTAATCCTAGCATGATAAAGAAGATTCAAAGAGAGTGAGATGCCAGCTCCTTTCATTCAGTCAGTAGCTTCAAACATTTCTGGTATATGAAAAACATGTTTTTCAATGGCAAAAATCAATGAATATTGTAAATGCACAAACAGTAATATCTCCACATTGCAAGGTGCAATTCTGAAATTTTTTGCTTTTTCCTGCTAATCCTGGCATGATAAAGAAGATTCAAAGAGAGTGAGATGCCAGCTCCTTTCATTCAGTCAGTAGCTTCAAACATTTCTGGACGTTTTTCAATGGCAAAAATCAATGAATATTGTAAATGCACAAACAGTAATATCTCCACATTGCAAGGTGCAATTCTGAAATTTTTTGCTTTTTCCTGTTAATCCTAGCATGATAAAGAAGATTCAAAGAGAGTGAGATGCCAGCTCCTTTCATTCAGTCAGTAGCTTCAAACATTTCTGGAATATGAAAAACATGTTTTTCAATGGCAAAAATCAATGAATATTGTAAATGCACAAACAGTAATATCTCCACATTGCAAGGTGCAATTCTGAAATTTTTTGATTTTTCCTGTTAATCCTAGCATGATAAAGAAGATTCAAAGAGAGTGAGATGCCAGCTCCTTTCATTCAGTCAGTAGCTTCAAACATTTCTGGTATATGAAAAACATGTTTTTCAATGGCAAAAATCAATGAATATTGTAAATGCACAAACAGTAATATCTCCACATTGCAAGGTGCAATTCTGAAATTTTTTGCTTTTTCCTGCTAATCCTAGCATGATAAAGAAGATTCAAAGAGAGTGAGATGCCAGCTCCTTTCATTCAGTCAGTAGCTTCAAACATTTCTGGTATATGAAAAACATGTTTTTCAATGGCAAAAATCAATGAATATTGTAAATGCACAAACAGTAATATCTCCACATTGCAAGGTGCAATTCTGAAATTTTTTGCTTTTTCCTGCTAATCCTAGCATGATAAAGAAGATTCAAAGAGAGTGAGATGCCAGCTCCTTTCATTCAGTCAGTAGCTTCAAACATTTCTGGACGTTTTTCAATGGCAAAAATCAATGAATATTGTAAATGCACAAACAGTAATATCTCCACATTGCAAGGTGCAATTCTGAAATTTTTTGCTTTTTCCTGTTAATCCTAGCATGATAAAGAAGATTCAAAGAGAGTGAGATGCCAGCTCCTTTCATTCAGTCAGTAGCTTCAAACATTTCTGGTATATGAAAAACATGTTTTTCAATGGCAAAAATCAATGAATATTGTAAATGCACAAACAGTAATATCTCCACATTGCAAGGTGCAATTCTGAAATTTTTTGCTTTTTCCTGTTAATCCTAGCATGATAAAGAAGATTCAAAGAGAGTGAGATGCCAGCTCCTTTCATTCAGTCAGTAGCTTCAAACATTTCTGGTATATGAAAAACATGTTTTTCAATGGCAAAAATCAATGAATATTGTAAATGCACAAACAGTAATATCTCCACATTGCAAGGTGCAATTCTGAAATTTTTTGCTTTTTCCTGCTAATCCTAGCATGATAAAGAAGATTCAAAGAGAGTGAGATGCCAGCTCCTTTCATTCAGTCAGTAGCTTCAAACATTTCTGGACGTTTTTCAATGGCAAAAATCAATGAATATTGTAAATGCACAAACAGTAATATCTCCACATTGCAAGGTGCAATTCTGAAATTTTTTGCTTTTTCCTGTTAATCCTAGCATGATAAAGAAGATTCAAAGAGAGTGAGATGCCAGCTCCTTTCATTCAGTCAGTAGCTTCAAACATTTCTGGTATATGAAAAACGTTTTTCAATGGCGAAAATCAATGAATATTGTAAATGCACAAACAGTAATATCTCCACATTGCAAGGTGCAATTCTGAATTTTGCTTTTTCCTGCTAATCCTAGCATGATAAAGAAGATTCAAAGAGAGTGAGATGCCAGCTCCTTTCATTCAGTCAGTAGCTTCAAACATTTCTGGACGTTTTTCAATGGCAAAAATCAATGAATATTGTAAATGCACAAACAGTAATATCTCCACATTGCAAGGTGCAATTCTGAAATTTTTTGCTTTTTCCTGTTAATCCTAGCATGATAAAGAAGATTCAAAGAGAGTGAGATGCCAGCTCCTTTCATTCAGTCAGTAGCTTCAAACATTTCTGGAATATGAAAAACATGTTTTTCAATGGCAAAAATCAATGAATATTGTAAATGCACAAACAGTAATATCTCCACATTGCAAGGTGCAATTCTGAAATTTTTTGATTTTTCCCGTTAATCCTAGCATGATAAAGAAGATTCAAAGAGAGTGAGATGCCAGCTCCTTTCATTCAGTCAGTAGCTTCAAACATTTCTGGTATATGAAAAACATGTTTTTCAATGGCAAAAATCAATGAATATTGTAAATGCACAAACAGTAATATCTCCACATTGCAAGGTGCAATTCTGAAATTTTTTGCTTTTTCCTGCTAATCCTAGCATGATAAAGAAGATTCAAAGAGAGTGAGATGCCAGCTCCTTTCATTCAGTCAGTAGCTTCAAACATTTCTGGTATATGAAAAACATGTTTTTCAATGGCAAAAATCAATGAATATTGTAAATGCACAAACAGTAATATCTCCACATTGCAAGGTGCAATTCTGAAATTTTTTGCTTTTTCCTGCTAATCCTAGCATGATAAAGAAGATTCAAAGAGAGTGAGATGCCAGCTCCTTTCATTCAGTCAGTAGCTTCAAACATTTCTGGACGTTTTTCAATGGCAAAAATCAATGAATATTGTAAATGCACAAACAGTAATATCTCCACATTGCAAGGTGCAATTCTGAAATTTTTTGCTTTTTCCTGTTAATCCTGGCATGATAAAGAAGATTCAAAGAGAGTGAGATGCCAGCTCCTTTCATTCAGTCAGTAGCTTCAAACATTTCTGGTATATGAAAAACATGTTTTTCAATGGCAAAAATCAATGAATATTGTAAATGCACAAACAGTAATATCTCCACATTGCAAGGTGCAATTCTGAAATTTTTTGCTTTTTCCTGTTAATCCTAGCATGATAAAGAAGATTCAAAGAGAGTGAGATGCCAGCTCCTTTCATTCAGTCAGTAGCTTCAAACATTTCTGGTATATGAAAAACATGTTTTTCAATGGCAAAAATCAATGAATATTGTAAATGCACAAACAGTAATATCTCCACATTGCAAGGTGCAATTCTGAAATTTTTTGCTTTTTCCTGCTAATCCTAGCATGATAAAGAAGATTCAAAGAGTGAGATGCCAGCTCCTTTCATTCAGTCAGTAGCTTCAAACATTTCTGGTATATGAAAAACATGTTTTTCAATGGCAAAAATCAATGAATATTGTAAATGCACAAACAGTAATATCTCCACATTGCAAGGTGCAATTCTGAAATTTTTTGCTTTTTCCTGTTAATCCTAGCATGATAAAGAAGATTCAAAGAGAGTGAGATGCCAGCTCCTTTCATTCAGTCAGTAGCTTCAAACATTTCTGGTATATGAAAAACATGTTTTTCAATGGCAAAAATCAATGAATATTGTAAATGCACAAACAGTAATATCTCCACATTGCAAGGTGCAATTCTGAAATTTTTTGCTTTTTCCTGCTAATCCTAGCATGATAAAGAAGATTCAAAGAGAGTGAGATGCCAGCTCCTTTCATTCAGTCAGTAGCTTCAAACATTTCTGGACGTTTTTCAATGGCAAAAATCAATGAATATTGTAAATGCACAAACAGTAATATCTCCACATTGCAAGGTGCAATTCTGAAATTTTTTGCTTTTTCCTGTTAATCCTAGCATGATAAAGAAGATTCAAAGAGAGTGAGATGCCAGCTCCTTTCATTCAGTCAGTAGCTTCAAACATTTCTGGTATATGAAAAACATGTTTTTCAATGGCAAAAATCAATGAATATTGTAAATGCACAAACAGTAATATCTCCACATTGCAAGGTGCAATTCGGAAATTTTTTGCTTTTTCCTGCTAATCCTAGCATGATAAAGAAGATTCAAAGAGAGTGAGATGCCAGCTCCTTTCATTCAGTCAGTAGCTTCAAACATTTCTGGACGTTTTTCAATGGCAAAAATCAATGAATATTGTAAATGCACAAACAGTAATATCTCCACATTGCAAGGTGCAATTCTGAAATTTTTTGCTTTTTCCTGTTAATCCTGGCATGATAAAGAAGATTCAAAGAGAGTGAGATGCCAGCTCCTTTCATTCAGTCAGTAGCTTCAAACATTTCTGGTATATGAAAAACATGTTTTTCAATGGCAAAAATCAATGAATATTGTAAATGCACAAACAGTAATATCTCCACATTGCAAGGTGCAATTCTGAAATTTTTTGCTTTTTCCTGTTAATCCTAGCATGATAAAGAAGATTCAAAGAGAGTGAGATGCCAGCTCCTTTCATTCAGTCAGTAGCTTCAAACATTTCTGGTATATGAAAAACATGTTTTTCAATGGCAAAAATCAATGAATATTGTAAATGCACAAACAGTAATATCTCCACATTGCAAGGTGCAATTCTGAAATTTTTTGCTTTTTCCTGCTAATCCTAGCATGATAAAGAAGATTCAAAGAGTGAGATGCCAGCTCCTTTCATTCAGTCAGTAGCTTCAAACATTTCTGGTATATGAAAAACATGTTTTTCAATGGCAAAAATCAATGAATATTGTAAATGCACAAACAGTAATATCTCCACATTGCAAGGTGCAATTCTGAAATTTTTTGCTTTTTCCTGTTAATCCTAGCATGATAAAGAAGATTCAAAGAGAGTGAGATGCCAGCTCCTTTCATTCAGTCAGTAGCTTCAAACATTTCTGGTATATGAAAAACATGTTTTTCAATGGCAAAAATCAATGAATATTGTAAATGCACAAACAGTAATATCTCCACATTGCAAGGTGCAATTCTGAAATTTTTTGCTTTTTCCTGCTAATCCTAGCATGATAAAGAAGATTCAAAGAGAGTGAGATGCCAGCTCCTTTCATTCAGTCAGTAGCTTCAAACATTTCTGGACGTTTTTCAATGGCAAAAATCAATGAATATTGTAAATGCACAAACAGTAATATCTCCACATTGCAAGGTGCAATTCTGAAATTTTTTGCTTTTTCCTGTTAATCCTAGCATGATAAAGAAGATTCAAAGAGAGTGAGATGCCAGCTCCTTTCATTCAGTCAGTAGCTTCAAACATTTCTGGTATATGAAAAACATGTTTTTCAATGGCAAAAATCAATGAATATTGTAAATGCACAAACAGTAATATCTCCACATTGCAAGGTGCAATTCGGAAATTTTTTGCTTTTTCCTGCTAATCCTAGCATGATAAAGAAGATTCAAAGAGAGTGAGATGCCAGCTCCTTTCATTCAGTCAGTAGCTTCAAACATTTCTGGTATATGAATAACATGATGTTTTTCAATGGCAAAAATCAATGAATATTGTAAATGCACAAACAGTAATATCTCCACATTGCAAGGTGCAATTCTGAAATTTTTTGCTTTTTCCTGCTAATCCTAGCATGATAAAGAAGATTCAAAGAGAGTGAGATGCCAGCTCCTTTCATTCAGTCAGTAGCTTCAAACATTTCTGGACGTTTTTCAATGGCAAAAATCAATGAATATTGTAAATGCACAAACAGTAATATCTCCACATTGCAAGGTGCAATTCTGAAATTTTTTGCTTTTTCCTGTTAATCCTAGCATGATAAAGAAGATTCAAAGAGAGTGAGATGCCAGCTCCTTTCATTCAGTCAGTAGCTTCAAACATTTCTGGTATATGAAAAACATGTTTTTCAATGGCAAAAATCAATGAATATTGTAAATGCACAAACAGTAATATCTCCACATTGCAAGGTGCAATTCTGAAATTTTTAGCTTTTTCCTGTTAATCCTAGCATGATAAAGAAGATTCAAAGAGAGTGAGATGCCAGCTCCTTTCATTCAGTCAGTAGCTTCAAACATTTCTGGTATATGAAAAACATGTTTTTCAATGGCAAAAATCAATGAATATTGTAAATGCACAAACAGTAATATCTCCACATTGCAAGGTGCAATTCTGAAATTTTTTGCTTTTTCCTGTTAATCCTAGCATGATAAAGAAGATTCAAAGAGAGTGAGATGCCAGCTCCTTTCATTCAGTCAGTAGCTTCAAACATTTCTGGTATATGAAAAACATGTTTTTCAATGGCAAAAATCAATGAATATTGTAAATGCACAAACAGTAATATCTCCACATTGCAAGGTGCAATTCGGAAATTTTTAGCTTTTTCCTGTTAATCCTAGCATGATAAAGAAGATTCAAAGAGAGTGAGATGCCAGCTCCTTTCATTCAGTCAGTAGCTTCAAACATTTCTGGTATATGAAAAACATGTTTTTCAATGGCAAAAATCAATGAATATTGTAAATGCACAAACAGTAATATCTCCACATTGCAAGGTGCAATTCTGAAATTTTTTGCTTTTTCCTGCTAATCCTAGCATGATAAAGAAGATTCAAAGAGAGTGAGATGCCAGCTCCTTTCATTCAGTCAGTAGCTTCAAACATTTCTGGTATATGAAAAACATGTTTTTCAATGGCAAAAATCAATGAATATTGTAAATGCACAAACAGTAATATCTCCACATTGCAAGGTGCAATTCGGAAATTTTTTGCTTTTTCCTGCTAATCCTAGCATGATAAAGAAGATTCAAAGAGAGTGAGATGCCAGCTCCTTTCATTCAGTCAGTAGCTTCAAACATTTCTGGTATATGAATAACATGATGTTTTTCAATGGCAAAAATCAATGAATATTGTAAATGCACAAACAGTAATATCTCCACATTGCAAGGTGCAATTCTGAAATTTTTTGCTTTTTCCTGCTAATCCTAGCATGATAAAGAAGATTCAAAGAGAGTGAGATGCCAGCTCCTTTCATTCAGTCAGTAGCTTCAAACATTTCTGGACGTTTTTCAATGGCAAAAATCAATGAATATTGTAAATGCACAAACAGTAATATCTCCACATTGCAAGGTGCAATTCTGAAATTTTTTGCTTTTTCCTGTTAATCCTAGCATGATAAAGAAGATTCAAAGAGAGTGAGATGCCAGCTCCTTTCATTCAGTCAGTAGCTTCAAACATTTCTGGTATATGAAAAACATGTTTTTCAATGGCAAAAATCAATGAATATTGTAAATGCACAAACAGTAATATCTCCACATTGCAAGGTGCAATTCTGAAATTTTTTGCTTTTTCCTGCTAATCCTAGCATGATAAAGAAGATTCAAAGAGTGAGATGCCAGCTCCTTTCATTCAGTCAGTAGCTTCAAACATTTCTGGTATATGAAAAACATGTTTTTCAATGGCAAAAATCAATGAATATTGTAAATGCACAAACAGTAATATCTCCACATTGCAAGGTGCAATTCTGAAATTTTTTGCTTTTTCCTGCTAATCCTAGCATGATAAAGAAGATTCAAAGAGAGTGAGATGCCAGCTCCTTTCATTCAGTCAGTAGCTTCAAACATTTCTGGTATATGAAAAACATGTTTTTCAATGGCAAAAATCAATGAATATTGTAAATGCACAAACAGTAATATCTCCACATTGCAAGGTGCAATTCGGAAATTTTTTGCTTTTTCCTGCTAATCCTAGCATGATAAAGAAGATTCAAAGAGAGTGAGATGCCAGCTCCTTTCATTCAGTCAGTAGCTTCAAACATTTCTGGACGTTTTTCAATGGCAAAAATCAATGAATATTGTAAATGCACAAACAGTAATATCTCCACATTGCAAGGTGCAATTCTGAAATTTTTTGCTTTTTCCTGTTAATCCTACCATGATAAAGAAGATTCAAAGAGAGTGAGATGCCAGCTCCTTTCATTCAGTCAGTAGCTTCAAACATTTCTGGTATATGAAAAACATGTTTTTCAATGGCAAAAATCAATGAATATTGTAAATGCACAAACAGTAATATCTCCACATTGCAAGGTGCAATTCTGAAATTTTTTGCTTTTTCCTGCTAATCCTAGCATGATAAAGAAGATTCAAAGAGAGTGAGATGCCAGCTCCTTTCATTCAGTCAGTAGCTTCAAACATTTCTGGTATATGAAAAACATGTTTTTCAATGGCAAAAATCAATGAATATTGTAAATGCACAAACAGTAATATCTCCACATTGCAAGGTGCAATTCTGAAATTTTTTGCTTTTTCCTGCTAATCCTAGCATGATAAAGAAGATTCAAAGAGAGTGAGATGCCAGCTCCTTTCATTCAGTCAGTAGCTTCAAACATTTCTGGTATATGAAAAACATGTTTTTCAATGGCAAAAATCAATGAATATTGTAAATGCACAAACAGTAATATCTCCACATTGCAAGGTGCAATTCTGAAATTTTTAGCTTTTTCCTGTTAATCCTAGCATGATAAAGAAGATTCAAAGAGAGTGAGATGCCAGCTCCTTTCATTCAGTCAGTAGCTTCAAACATTTCTGGACGTTTTTCAATGGCAAAAATCAATGAATATTGTAAATGCACAAACAGTAATATCTCCACATTGCAAGGTGCAATTCTGAAATTTTTTGCTTTTTCCTGTTAATCCTAGCATGATAAAGAAGATTCAAAGAGAGTGAGATGCCAGCTCCTTTCATTCAGTCAGTAGCTTCAAACATTTCTGGTATATGAAAAACATGTTTTTCAATGGCAAAAATCAATGAATATTGTAAATGCACAAACAGTAATATCTCCACATTGCAAGGTGCAATTCTGAAATTTTTTGCTTTTTCCTGCTAATCCTAGCATGATAAAGAAGATTCAAAGAGAGTGAGATGCCAGCTCCTTTCATTCAGTCAGTAGCTTCAAACATTTCTGGTATATGAAAAACATGTTTTTCAATGGCAAAAATCAATGAATATTGTAAATGCACAAACAGTAATATCTCCACATTGGAAGGTGCAATTCTGAAATTTTTAGCTTTTTCCTGTTAATCCTAGCATGATAAAGAAGATTCAAAGAGAGTGAGATGCCAGCTCCTTTCATTCAGTCAGTAGCTTCAAACATTTCTGGACGTTTTTCAATGGCAAAAATCAATGAATATTGTAAATGCACAAACAGTAATATCTCCACATTGCAAGGTGCAATTCTGAAATTTTTTGCTTTTTCCTGTTAATCCTAGCATGATAAAGAAGATTCAAAGAGAGTGAGATGCCAGCTCCTTTCTTTCAGTCAGTAGCTTCAAACATTTCTGGTATATGAAAAACATGTTTTTCAATGGCAAAAATCAATGAATATTGTAAATGCACAAACAGTAATATCTCCACATTGCAAGGTGCAATTCTGAAATTTTTTGCTTTTTCCTGCTAATCCTAGCATGATAAAGAAGATTCAAAGAGAGTGAGATGCCAGCTCCTTTCATTCAGTCAGTAGCTTCAAACATTTCTGGTATATGAAAAACATGTTTTTCAATGGCAAAAATCAATGAATATTGTAAATGCACAAACAGTAATATCTCCACATTGCAAGGTGCAATTCTGAAATTTTTTGCTTTTTCCTGCTAATCCTAGCATGATAAAGAAGATTCAAAGAGAGTGAGATGCCAGCTCCTTTCATTCAGTCAGTAGCTTCAAACATTTCTGGACGTTTTTCAATGGCAAAAATCAATGAATATTGTAAATGCACAAACAGTAATATCTCCACATTGCAAGGTGCAATTCTGAAATTTTTTGCTTTTTCCTGTTAATCCTAGCATGATAAAGAAGATTCAAAGAGAGTGAGATGCCAGCTCCTTTCATTCAGTCAGTAGCTTCAAACATTTCTGGTATATGAAAAACATGTTTTTCAATGGCAAAAATCAATGAATATTGTAAATGCACAAACAGTAATATCTCCACATTGCAAGGTGCAATTCTGAAATTTTTTGCTTTTTCCTGCTAATCCTAGCATGATAAAGAAGATTCAAAGAGAGTGAGATGCCAGCTCCTTTCATTCAGTCAGTAGCTTCAAACATTTCTGGTATATGAAAAACATGTTTTTCAATGGCAAAAATCAATGAATATTGTAAATGCACAAACAGTAATATCTCCACATTGCAAGGTGCAATTCTGAAATTCTTTGCTTTTTCCTGCTAATCCTAGCATGATAAAGAAGATTCAAAGAGAGTGAGATGCCAGCTCCTTTCATTCAGTCAGTAGCTTCAAACATTTCTGGTATATGAAAAACATGTTTTTCAATGGCAAAAATCAATGAATATTGTAAATGCACAAACAGTAATATCTCCACATTGCAAGGTGCAGTTCTGAAATTTTTAGCTTTTTCCTGTTAATCCTAGCATGATAAAGAAGATTCAAAGAGAGTGAGATGCCAGCTCCTTTCATTCAGTCAGTAGCTTCAAACATTTCTGGACGTTTTTCAATGGCAAAAATCAATGAATATTGTAAATGCACAAACAGTAATATCTCTACATTGCAAGGTGCAATTCTGAAATTTTTTGCTTTTTCCTGTTAATCCTAGCATGATAAAGAAGATTCAAAGAGAGTGAGATGCCAGCTCCTTTCATTCAGTCAGTAGCTTCAAACATTTCTGGTATATGAAAAACATGTTTTTCAATGGCAAAAATCAATGAATATTGTAAATGCACAAACAGTAATATCTCCACATTGCAAGGTGCAATTCTGAAATTTTTTGCTTTTTCCTGCTAATCCTAGCATGATAAAGAAGATTCAAAGAGAGTGAGATGCCAGCTCCTTTCATTCAGTCAGTAGCTTCAAACATTTCTGGTATATGAAAAACATGATTTTCAATGGCAAAAATCAATGAATATTGTAAATGCACAAACAGTAATATCTCCACATTGCAAGGTGCAATTCTGAATTTTTTTGCTTTTTCCTGCTAATCCTAGCATGATAAAGAAGATTCAAAGAGAGTGAGATGCCAGCTCCTTTCATTCAGTCAGTAGCTTCAAACATTTCTGGACGTTTTTCAATGGCAAAAATCAATGAATATTGTAAATGCACAAACAGTAATATCTCCACATTGCAAGGTGCAATTCTGAAATTTTTTGCTTTTTCCTATTAATCCTAGCATGATAAAGAAGATTCAAAGAGAGTGAGATGCCAGCTCCTTTCATTCAGTCAGTAGCTTCAAACATTTCTGGACGTTTTTCAATGGCAAAAATCAATGAATATTGTAAATGCACAAACAGTAATATCTCCACATTGCAAGGTGCAATTCTGAAATTGTTTGCTTTTTCCTGTTAATCCTAGCATGATAAAGAAGATTCAAAGAGAGTGAGATGCCAGCTCCTTTCATTCAGTCAGTAGCTTCAAACATTTCTGGTATATGAAAAACATGTTTTTCAATGGCAAAAATCAATGAATATTGTAAATGCACAAACAGTAATACCTCCACATTGCAAGGTGCAATTCTGAAATTTTTTGCTTTTTCCTGTTAATCCTAGCATGATAAAGAAGATTCAAAGAGAGTGAGATGCCAGCTCCTTTCATTCAGTCAGTAGCTTCAAACATTTCTGGTATATGAAAAACATGTTTTTCAATGGCAAAAATCAATGAATATTTTAAATGCACAAACAGTAATATCTCCACATTGCAAGGTGCAATTCTGAAATTTTTTGCTTTTTCCTGCTAATCCTAGCATGATAAAGAAGATTCAAAGAGAGTGAGATGCCAGCTCCTTTCATTCAGTCAGTAGCTTCAAACATTTCTGGACGTTTTTCAATGGCAAAAATCAATGAATATTGTAAATGCACAAACAGTAATATCTCCACATTGCAAGGTGCAATTCTGAAATTTTTTGCTTTTTCCTGTTAATCCTAGCATGATAAAGAAGATTCAAAGAGAGTGAGCTGCCAGCTCCTTTCATTCAGTCAGTAGCTTCAAACATTTCTGGTATATGAAAAACATGTTTTTCAATGGCAAAAATCAATGAATATTGTAAATGCACAAACAGTAATATCTCCACATTGCAAGGTGCAATTCTGAAATTTTTTGCTTTTTCCTGTTAATCCTAGCATGATAAAGAAGATTCAAAGAGAGTGACATGCCAGCTCCTTTCATTCAGTCAGTAGCTTCAAACATTTCTGGTATATGAAAAACATGTTTTTCAATGGCAAAAATCAATGAATATTGTAAATGCACAAACAGTAATATCTCCACATTGCAAGGTGCAATTCTGAAATTTTTTGCTTTTTCCTGCTAATCCTAGCATGATAAAGAAGATTCAAAGAGAGTGAGATGCCAGCTCCTTTCATTCAGTCAGTAGCTTCAAACATTTCTGGACGTTTTTCAATGGCAAAAATCAATGAATATTGTAAATGCACAAACAGTAATATCTCCACATTGCAAGGTGCAATTCTGAAATTTTTTGCTTTTTCCTGTTAATCCTAGCATGATAAAGAAGATTCAAAGAGAGTGAGATGCCAGCTCCTTTCATTCAGTCAGTAGCTTCAAACATTTCTGGACGTTTTTCAATGGCAAAAATCAATGAATATTGTAAATGCACAAACAGTAATATCTCCACATTGCAAGGTGCAATTCTGAAATTTTTTGCTTTTTCCTGTTAATCCTAGCATGATAAAGAAGATTCAAAGAGAGTGAGATGCCAGCTCCTTTCATTCAGTCAGTAGCTTCAAACATTTCTGGTATATGAAAAACATGTTTTTCAATGGCAAAAATCAATGAATATTGTAAATGCACAAACAGTAATATCTCCACATTGCAAGGTGCAATTCTGAAATTTTTTGCTTTTTCCTGCTAATCCTAGCATGATAAAGAAGATTCAAAGAGAGTGAGATGCCAGCTCCTTTCATTCAGTCAGTAGCTTCAAACATTTCTGGTATATGAAAAACACATGTTTTTCAATGGCAAAAATCAATGAATATTGTAAATGCACAAACAGTAATATCTCCACATTGCAAGGTGCAATTCTGAAATTTTTTGCTTTTTCCTGCTAATCCTAGCATGATAAAGAAGATTCAAAGAGAGTGAGATGCCAGCTCCTTTCATTCAGTCAGTAGCTTCAAACATTTCTGGTATATGAAAAACATGTTTTTCAATGGCAAAAATCAATGAATATTGTAAATGCACAAACAGTAATATCTCCACATTGCAAGGTGCAATTCTGAAATTTTTAGCTTTTTCCTGTTAATCCTAGCATGATAAAGAAGATTCAAAGAGAGTGAGATGCCAGCTCCTTTCATTCAGTCAGTAGCTTCAAACATTTCTGGACGTTTTTCAATGGCAAAAATCAATGAATATTGTAAATGCACAAACAGTAATATCTCCACATTGCAAGGTGCAATTCTGAAATTTTTTGCTTTTTCCTGTTAATCCTAGCATGATAAAGAAGATTCAAAGAGAGTGAGATGCCAGCTCCTTTCATTCAGTCAGTAGCTTCAAACATTTCTGGTATATGAAAAACGTTTTTCAATGGCAAAAATCAATGAATATTGTAAATGCACAAACAGTAATATCTCCACATTGCAAGGTGCAATTCTGAAATTTTTTGCTTTTTCCTGCTAATCCTAGCATGATAAAGAAGATTCAAAGAGAGTGAGATGCCAGCTCCTTTCATTCAGTCAGTAGCTTCAAACATTTCTGGTATATGAAAAACATGTTTTTCAATGGCAAAAATCAATGAATATTGTAAATGCACAAACAGTAATATCTCCACATTGCAAGGTGCAATTCTGAAATTTTTTGCTTTTTCCTGCTAATCCTAGCATGATAAAGAAGATTCAAAGAGAGTGAGATGCCAGCTCCTTTCATTCAGTCAGTAGCTTCAAACATTTCTGGACGTTTTTCAATGGCAAAAATCAATGAATATTGTAAATGCACAAACAGTAATATCTCCACATTGCAAGGTGCAATTCTGAAATTTTTTGCTTTTTCCTGTTAATCCTAGCATGATAAAGAAGATTCAAAGAGAGTGAGATGCCAGCTCCTTTCATTCAGTCAGTAGCTTCAAACATTTCTGGTATATGAAAAACATGTTTTTCAATGGCAAAAATCAATGAATATTGTAAATGCACAAACAGTAATATCTCCACATTGCAAGGTGAAATTCTGAAATTTTTTGCTTTTTCCTGTTAATCCTAGCATGATAAAGAAGATTCAAAGAGAGTGAGATGCCAGCTCCTTTCATTCAGTCAGTAGCTTCAAACATTTCTGGTATATGAAAAACATGTTTTTCAATGGCAAAAATCAATGAATATTGTAAATGCACAAACAGTAATATCTCCACATTGCAAGGTGCAATTCTGAAATTTTTTGCTTTTTCCTGCTAATCCTAGCATGATAAAGAAGATTCAAAGAGAGTGAGATGCCAGCTCCTTTCATTCAGTCAGTAGCTTCAATCATTTCTGGACATTTTTCAATGGCAAAAATCAATGAATATTGTAAATGCACAAACAGTAATTTCTCCGCATTGCAAGGTGCAATTCTGAAATTTTTTGCTTTTTCCTGCTCCTCTTAGCATGATAAAGAAGATTCAAAGAGAGTGAGATGACAGCTCCTTTCATTCAGTCAGTAGCTTCAATCATTTCTGGACGTTTTTCAATGGCAAAAATCAATGAATATTGTAAATGCACAAACAGTAATTTCTCCGCATTGCAAGGTGCAATTCTGAAATTTTTTGCTTTTTCCTGCTCCTCTTAGCATGATAAAGAAGATTCAAAGAGAGTGAGATGCCAGCTCCTTTCATTCAGTCAGTAGCTTCAAACATTTCTGGTATATGAAAAACATGTTTTTCAATGGCAAAAATCAATGAATATTGTAAATGCACAAACAGTAATATCTCCACATTGCAAGGTGCAATTCTGAAATTCTTTGCTTTTTCCTGCTAATCCTAGCATGATAAAGAAGATTCAAAGAGAGTGAGATGCCAGCTCCTTTCATTCAGTCAGTAGCTTCAAACATTTCTGGTATATGAAAAACATGTTTTTCAATGGCAAAAATCAATGAATATTGTAAATGCACAAACAGTAATATCTCCACATTGCAAGGTGCAATTCTGAAATTTTTAGCTTTTTCCTGTTAATCCTAGCATGATAAAGAAGATTCAAAGAGAGTGAGATGCCAGCTCCTTTCATTCAGTCAGTAGCTTCAAACATTTCTGGACGTTTTTCAATGGCAAAAATCAATGAATATTGTAAATGCACAAACAGTAATATCTCCACATTGCAAGGTGCAATTCTGAAATTGTTTGCTTTTTCCTGTTAATCCTAGCATGATAAAGAAGATTCAAAGAGAGTGAGATGCCAGCTCCTTTCATTCAGTCAGTAGCTTCAAACATTTCTGGTATATGAAAAACATGTTTTTCAATGGCAAAAATCAATGAATATTGTAAATGCACAAACAGTAATATCTCCACATTGCAAGGTGCAATTCTGAAATTTTTTGCTTTTTCCTGCTAATCCTAGCATGATAAAGAAGATTCAAAGAGAGTGAGATGCCAGCTCCTTTCATTCAGTCAGTAGCTTCAAACATTTCTGGTATATGAAAAACATGTTTTTCAATGGCAAAAATCAATGAATATTGTAAATGCACAAACAGTAATATCTCCACATTGCAAGGTGCAATTCTGAAATTTTTTTGGTTTTTCCTGCTAATCCTAGCATGATAAAGAAGATTCAAAGAGAGTGAGATGCCAGCTCCTTTCATTCAGTCAGTAGCTTCAAACATTTCTGGACGTTTTTCAATGGCAAAAATCAATGAATATTGTAAATGCACAAACAGTAATATCTCCACATTGCAAGGTGCAATTCTGAAATTTTTTGCTTTTTCCTGTTAATCCTAGCATGATAAAGAAGATTCAAAGAGAGTGAGATGCCAGCTCCTTTCATTCAGTCAGTAGCTTCAAACATTTCTGGACGTTTTTCAATGGCAAAAATCAATGAATATTGTAAATGCACAAACAGTAATATCTCCACATTGCAAGGTGCAATTCTGAAATTTTTTGCTTTTTCCTGTTAATCCTAGCATGATAAAGAAGATTCAAAGAGAGTGAGATGCCAGCTCCTTTCATTCAGTCAGTAGCTTCAAACATTTCTGGTATATGAAAAACATGTTTTTCAATGGCAAAAATCAATGAATATTGTAAATGCACAAACAGTAATATCTCCACATTGCAAGGTGCAATTCTGAAATTTTTTGCTTTTTCCTGTTAATCCTAGCATGATAAAGAAGATTCAAAGAGAGTGAGATGCCAGCTCCTTTCATTCAGTCAGTAGCTTCAAACATTTCTGGTATATGAAAAACATGTTTTTCAATGGCAAAAATCAATGAATATTTTAAATGCACAAACAGTAATATCTCCACATTGCAAGGTGCAATTCTGAAATTTTTTGCTTTTTCCTGCTAATCCTAGCATGATAAAGAAGATTCAAAGAGAGTGAGATGCCAGCTCCTTTCATTCAGTCAGTAGCTTCAAACATTTCTGGACGTTTTTCAATGGCAAAAATCAATGAATATTGTAAATGCACAAACAGTAATATCTCCACATTGCAAGGTGCAATTCTGAAATTTTTTGCTTTTTCCTGTTAATCCTAGCATGATAAAGAAGATTCAAAGAGAGTGAGATGCCAGCTCCTTTCATTCAGTCAGTAGCTTCAAACATTTCTGGTATATGAAAAACATGTTTTTCAATGGCAAAAATCAATGAATATTGTAAATGCACAAACAGTAATATCTCCACATTGCAAGGTGCAATTCTGAAATTTTTTGCTTTTTCCTGTTAATCCTAGCATGATAAAGAAGATTCAAAGAGAGTGAGATGCCAGCTCCTTTCATTCAGTCAGTAGCTTCAAACATTTCTGGTATATGAAAAACATGTTTTTCAGTGGCAAAAATCAATGAATATTGTAAATGCACAAACAGTAATATCTCCACATTGCAAGGTGCAATTCTGAAATTTTTAGCTTTTTCCTGTTAATCCTAGCATGATAAAGAAGATTCAAAGAGAGTGAGATGCCAGCTCCTTTCATTCAGTCAGTAGCTTCAAACATTTCTGGACGTTTTTCAATGGCAAAAATCAATGAATATTGTAAATGCACAAACAGTAATATCTCCACATTGCAAGGTGCAATTCTGAAATTTTTTGCTTTTTCCTGTTAATCCTAGCATGATAAAGAAGATTCAAAGAGAGTGAGATGCCAGCTCCTTTCATTCAGTCAGTAGCTTCAAACATTTCTGGTATATGAAAAACATGTTTTTCAATGGCAAAAATCAATGAATATTGTAAATGCACAAACAGTAATATCTCCACATTGCAAGGTGCAATTCTGAAATTTTTTGCTTTTTCCTGCTAATCCTAGCATGATAAAGAAGATTCAAAGAGAGTGAGATGCCAGCTCCTTTCATTCAGTCAGTAGCTTCAAACATTTCTGGTATATGAAAAACATGTTTTTCAATGGCAAAAATCAATGAATATTGTAAATGCACAAACAGTAATATCTCCACATTGCAAGGTGCAATTCTGAAATTTTTTGCTTTTTCCTGCTAATCCTAGCATGATAAAGAAGATTCAAAGAGAGTGAGATGCCAGCTCCTTTCATTCAGTCAGTAGCTTCAAACATTTCTGGACGTTTTTCAATGGCAAAAATCAATGAATATTGTAAATGCACAAACAGTAATATCTCCACATTGCAAGGTGCAATTCTGAAATTTTTTGCTTTTTCCTGTTAATCCTAGCATGATAAAGAAGATTCAAAGAGAGTGAGATGCCAGCTCCTTTCATTCAGTCAGTAGCTTCAAACATTTCTGGACGTTTTTCAATGGCAAAAATCAATGAATATTGTAAATGCACAAACAGTAATATCTCCACATTGCAAGGTGCAATTCTGAAATTTTTTGCTTTTTCCTGTTAATCCTAGCATGATAAAGAAGATTCAAAGAGAGTGAGATGCCAGCTCCTTTCATTCAGTCAGTAGCTTCAAACATTTCTGGTATATGAAAAACATGTTTTTCAATGGCAAAAATCAATGAATATTGTAAATGCACAAACAGTAATATCTCCACATTGCAAGGTGCAATTCTGAAATTTTTTGCTTTTTCCTGTTAATCCTAGCATGATAAAGAAGATTCAAAGAGAGTGAGATGCCAGCTCCTTTCATTCAGTCAGTAGCTTCAAACATTTCTGGTATATGAAAAACATGTTTTTCAATGGCAAAAATCAATGAATATTTTAAATGCACAAACAGTAATATCTCCACATTGCAAGGTGCAATTCTGAAATTTTTTGCTTTTTCCTGCTAATCCTAGCATGATAAAGAAGATTCAAAGAGAGTGAGATGCCAGCTCCTTTCATTCAGTCAGTAGCTTCAAACATTTCTGGACGTTTTTCAATGGCAAAAATCAATGAATATTGTAAATGCACAAACAGTAATATCTCCACATTGCAAGGTGCAATTCTGAAATTTTTTGCTTTTTCCTGTTAATCCTAGCATGATAAAGAAGATTCAAAGAGAGTGAGATGCCAGCTCCTTTCATTCAGTCAGTAGCTTCAAACATTTCTGGTATATGAAAAACATGTTTTTCAATGGCAAAAATCAATGAATATTGTAAATGCACAAACAGTAATATCTCCACATTGCAAGGTGCAATTCTGAAATTTTTTGCTTTTTCCTGTTAATCCTAGCATGATAAAGAAGATTCAAAGAGAGTGAGATGCCAGCTCCTTTCATTCAGTCAGTAGCTTCAAACATTTCTGGTATATGAAAAACATGTTTTTCAATGGCAAAAATCAATGAATATTGTAAATGCACAAACAGTAATATCTCCACATTGCAAGGTGCAATTCTGAAATTTTTAGCTTTTTCCTGTTAATCCTAGCATGATAAAGAAGATTCAAAGAGAGTGAGATGCCAGCTCCTTTCATTCAGTCAGTAGCTTCAAACATTTCTGGACGTTTTTCAATGGCAAAAATCAATGAATATTGTAAATGCACAAACAGTAATATCTCCACATTGCAAGGTGCAATTCTGAAATTTTTTGCTTTTTCCTGTTAATCCTAGCATGATAAAGAAGATTCAAAGAGAGTGAGATGCCAGCTCCTTTCATTCAGTCAGTAGCTTCAAACATTTCTGGTATATGAAAAACATGTTTTTCAATGGCAAAAATCAATGAATATTGTAAATGCACAAACAGTAATATCTCCACATTGCAAGGTGCAATTCTGAAATTTTTTGCTTTTTCCTGCTAATCCTAGCATGATAAAGAAGATTCAAAGAGAGTGAGATGCCAGCTCCTTTCATTCAGTCAGTAGCTTCAAACATTTCTGGTATATGAAAAACATGTTTTTCAATGGCAAAAATCAATGAATATTGTAAATGCACAAACAGTAATATCTCCACATTGCAAGGTGCAATTCTGAAATTTTTTGCTTTTTCCTGCTAATCCTAGCATGATAAAGAAGATTCAAAGAGAGTGAGATGCCAGCTCCTTTCATTCAGTCAGTAGCTTCAAACATTTCTGGACGTTTTTCAATGGCAAAAATCAATGAATATTGTAAATGCACAAACAGTAATATCTCCACATTGCAAGGTGCAATTCTGAAATTTTTTGCTTTTTCCTGTTAATCCTAGCATGATAAAGAAGATTCAAAGAGAGTGAGATGCCAGCTCCTTTCATTCAGTCAGTAGCTTCAAACATTTCTGGACGTTTTTCAATGGCAAAAATCAATGAATATTGTAAATGCACAAACAGTAATATCTCCACATTGCAAGGTGCAATTCTGAAATTTTTTGCTTTTTCCTGTTAATCCTAGCATGATAAAGAAGATTCAAAGAGAGTGAGATGCCAGCTCCTTTCATTCAGTCAGTAGCTTCAAACATTTCTGGTATATGAAAAACATGTTTTTCAATGGCAAAAATCAATGAATATTGTAAATGCACAAACAGTAATATCTCCACATTGCAAGGTGCAATTCTGAAATTTTTTGCTTTTTCCTGTTAATCCTAGCATGATAAAGAAGATTCAAAGAGAGTGAGATGCCAGCTCCTTTCATTCAGTCAGTAGCTTCAAACATTTCTGGTATATGAAAAACATGTTTTTCAATGGCAAAAATCAATGAATATTTTAAATGCACAAACAGTAATATCTCCACATTGCAAGGTGCAATTCTGAAATTTTTTGCTTTTTCCTGCTAATCCTAGCATGATAAAGAAGATTCAAAGAGAGTGAGATGCCAGCTCCTTTCATTCAGTCAGTAGCTTCAAACATTTCTGGACGTTTTTCAATGGCAAAAATCAATGAATATTGTAAATGCACAAACAGTAATATCTCCACATTGCAAGGTGCAATTCTGAAATTTTTTGCTTTTTCCTGTTAATCCTAGCATGATAAAGAAGATTCAAAGAGAGTGAGATGCCAGCTCCTTTCATTCAGTCAGTAGCTTCAAACATTTCTGGTATATGAAAAACATGTTTTTCAATGGCAAAAATCAATGAATATTGTAAATGCACAAACAGTAATATCTCCACATTGCAAGGTGCAATTCTGAAATTTTTTGCTTTTTCCTGTTAATCCTAGCATGATAAAGAAGATTCAAAGAGAGTGACATGCCAGCTCCTTTCATTCAGTCAGTAGCTTCAAACATTTCTGGTATATGAAAAACATGTTTTTCAATGGCAAAAATCAATGAATATTGTAAATGCACAAACAGTAATATCTCCACATTGCAAGGTGCAATTCTGAAATTTTTTGCTTTTTCCTGCTAATCCTAGCATGATAAAGAAGATTCAAAGAGAGTGAGATGCCAGCTCCTTTCATTCAGTCAGTAGCTTCAAACATTTCTGGACGTTTTTCAATGGCAAAAATCAATGAATATTGTAAATGCACAAACAGTAATATCTCCACATTGCAAGGTGCAATTCTGAAATTTTTTGCTTTTTCCTGTTAATCCTAGCATGATAAAGAAGATTCAAAGAGAGTGAGATGCCAGCTCCTTTCATTCAGTCAGTAGCTTCAAACATTTCTGGTATATGAAAAACATGTTTTTCAATGGCAAAAATCAATGAATATTGTAAATGCACAAACAGTAATATCTCCACATTGCAAGGTGCAATTCTGAAATTTTTTGCTTTTTCCTGCTAATCCTAGCATGATAAAGAAGATTCAAAGAGAGTGAGATGCCAGCTCCTTTCATTCAGTCAGTAGCTTCAAACATTTCTGGTATATGAAAAACATGTTTTTCAATGGCAAAAATCAATGAATATTGTAAATGCACAAACAGTAATATCTCCACATTGCAAGGTGCAATTCTGAAATTTTTAGCTTTTTCCTGTTAATCCTAGCATGATAAAGAAGATTCAAAGAGAGTGAGATGCCAGCTCCTTTCATTCAGTCAGTAGCTTCAAACATTTCTGGACGTTTTTCAATGGCAAAAATCAATGAATATTGTAAATGCACAAACAGTAATATCTCCACATTGCAAGGTGCAATTCTGAAATTTTTTGCTTTTTCCTGTTAATCCTAGCATGATAAAGAAGATTCAAAGAGAGTGAGATGCCAGCTCCTTTCATTCAGTCAGTAGCTTCAAACATTTCTGGTATATGAAAAACGTTTTTCAATGGCAAAAATCAATGAATATTGTAAATGCACAAACAGTAATATCTCCACATTGCAAGGTGCAATTCTGAAATTTTTTGCTTTTTCCTGCTAATCCTAGCATGATAAAGAAGATTCAAAGAGAGTGAGATGCCAGCTCCTTTCATTCAGTCAGTAGCTTCAAACATTTCTGGTATATGAAAAACATGTTTTTCAATGGCAAAAATCAATGAATATTGTAAATGCACAAACAGTAATATCTCCACATTGCAAGGTGCAATTCTGAAATTTTTTGCTTTTTCCTGCTAATCCTAGCATGATAAAGAAGATTCAAAGAGAGTGAGATGCCAGCTCCTTTCATTCAGTCAGTAGCTTCAAACATTTCTGGACGTTTTTCAATGGCAAAAATCAATGAATATTGTAAATGCACAAACAGTAATATCTCCACATTGCAAGGTGCAATTCTGAAATTTTTTGCTTTTTCCTGTTAATCCTAGCATGATAAAGAAGATTCAAAGAGAGTGAGATGCCAGCTCCTTTCATTCAGTCAGTAGCTTCAAACATTTCTGGTATATGAAAAACATGTTTTTCAATGGCAAAAATCAATGAATATTGTAAATGCACAAACAGTAATATCTCCACATTGCAAGGTGAAATTCTGAAATTGTTTGCTTTTTCCTGTTAATCCTAGCATGATAAAGAAGATTCAAAGAGAGTGAGATGCCAGCTCCTTTCATTCAGTCAGTAGCTTCAAACATTTCTGGTATATGAAAAACATGTTTTTCAATGGCAAAAATCAATGAATATTGTAAATGCACAAACAGTAATATCTCCACATTGCAAGGTGCAATTCTGAAATTTTTTGCTTTTTCCTGCTAATCCTAGCATGATAAAGAAGATTCAAAGAGAGTGAGATGCCAGCTCCTTTCATTCAGTCAGTAGCTTCAATCATTTCTGGACATTTTTCAATGGCAAAAATCAATGAATATTGTAAATGCACAAACAGTAATATCTCCACATTGCAAGGTGCAATTCTGAAATTTTTTACTTTTTCCTGTTAATCCTAGCATGATAAAGAAGATTCAAAGAGAGTGAGATGCCAGCTCCTTTCATTCAGTCAGTAGCTTCAAACATTTCTGGTATATGAAAAACATGTTTTTCAATAGCAAAAATCAATGAATATTGTAAATGCACAAACAGTAATATCTCCACATTGCAAGGTGAAATTCTGAAATTTTTTGCTTTTTCCTGTTAATCCTAGCATGATAAAGAAGATTCAAAGAGAGTGAGATGCCAGCTCCTTTCATTCAGTCAGTAGCTTCAAACATTTCTGGTATATGAAAAACATGTTTTTCAATGGCAAAAATCAATGAATATTGTAAATGCACAAACAGTAATATCTCCACATTGCAAGGTGCAATTCTGAAATTTTTTGCTTTTTCCTGCTAATCCTAGCATGATAAAGAAGATTCAAAGAGAGTGAGATGCCAGCTCCTTTCATTCAGTCAGTAGCTTCAATCATTTCTGGACATTTTTCAATGGCAAAAATCAATGAATATTGTAAATGCACAAACAGTAATTTCTCCGCATTGCATGGTGCAATTCTGAAATTTTTTGCTTTTTCCTGCTCCTCTTAGCATGATAAAGAAGATTCAAAGAGAGTGAGATGACAGCTCCTTTCATTCAGTCAGTAGCTTCAATCATTTCTGGACGTTTTTCAATGGCAAAAATCAATGAATATTGTAAATGCACAAACAGTAATTTCTCCGCATTGCAAGGTGCAATTCTGAAATTTTTTGCTTTTTCCTGCTCCTCTTAGCATGATAAAGAAGATTCAAAGAGAGTGAGGTGCCAGCTCCTTTCATTCAGTCAGGAGCTTCAAACATTTCTGGTATATGAATAACATGTTTTTCAATGGCAAAAATCAATGAATATTGTAAATGCACAAACAGTAATTTCTCCGCATTGCAAGGTGCAATTCTGAAATTTTTTGCTTTTTCCTGCTCCTCTTAGCATGATAAAGAATATTCAAAGAGAGTGAGATGCCAGCTCCTTTCATTCAGTCAGTAGCTTCAATCATTTCTGGACGTTTTTCAATGGCAAAAATCAATGAATATTGTAAATGCACAAACAGTAATTTCTCCGCATTGCAAGGTGCAATTCTGAAATTTTTTGCTTTTTCCTGCTCCTCTTAGCATGATAAACAAGATTCAAAGAGAGTGAGATGCCAGCTCCTTTCATTCAGTCAGTAGCTTCAATCATTTCTGGACGTTTTTCAATGGCAAAAATCATTGAATATTGTAAATGCACAAACAGTAATTTCTCCGCATTGCAAGGTGCAATTCTGAAATTTTTTACTTTTTCCTGCTCCTCTTAGCATGATAAAGAAGATTCAAAGAGAGTGAGATGCCAGCTTCTTTCATTCAGTCAGTAGCTTCAATCTTTTCTGGTATATGAATAACATGATGTTTTTCATTCGCAAAAATCAATGAATATTGTAAATGCACAAACAGTAATTTCTCCGCATTGCAAGGCGCAATTCTGAAATTTTTTGCTTTTTCCTGCTCCTCTTAGCATGATAAAGAAGATTCAAAGAGAGTGAGATGCCAGCTCCTTTCATTCAGTCAGTAGCTTCAATCATTTCTGGACATTTTTCAATGGCAAAAATCAATGAATATTGTAAATGCACAAACAGTAATTTCTCCGCATTGCAAGGTGCAATTCTGAAATTTTTTGCTTTTTCCTGCTCCTCTTAGCATGATAAAGAATATTCAAAGAGAGTGAGATGCCAGCTCCTTTCATTCAGTCAGTAGCTTCAATCATTTCTGGACATTTTTCAATGGCAAAAATCAATGAATATTGTAAATGCACAAACAGTAATTTCTCCGCATTGCAAGGTGCAATTCTGAAATTTTTTGCTTTTTCCTGCTCCTCTTAGCATGATAAACAAGATTCAAAGAGAGTGAGATGCCATCTCCTTTCATTCAGTCAGTAGCTTCAATCATTTCTGGACGTTTTTCAATGGCAAAAATCAATGAATATTGTAAATGCACAAACAGTAATTTCTCCGCATTGCAAGGTGCAATTCTGAAATTTTTTGCTTTTTCCTGCTCCTCTTAGCATGATAAAGAAGATTCAAAGAGAGTGAGATGCCAGCTCCTTTCATTCAGTCAGTAGCTTCAATCATTTCTGGTATATGAATAACATGATGTTTTTCAATGGCAAAAATCAATGAATATTGTAAATGCACAAACAGTAATTTCTCCGCATTGCAAGGTGCAATTCTGAAATTTTTTGCTTTTTCCTGCTCCTCTTAGCATGATAAAGAAGATTCAAAGAGAGTGAGATGCCAGCTCCTTTCATTCAGTCAGTAGCTTCAATCATTTCTGGATGTTTTTCAATGGCAAAAATCAATGAATATTGTAAATGCACAAACAGTAATTTCTCCGCATTGCAAGGTGCAATTCTGAAATTTTTTGCTTTTTCCTGCTCCTCTTAGCATGATAAACAAGATTCAAAGAGAGTGAGATGCCAGCTCCTTTCATTCAGTCAGTAGCTTCAATCATTTCTGGACGTTTTTCAATGGCAAAAATCATTGAATATTGTAAATGCACAAACAGTAATTTCTCCGCATTGCAAGGTGCAATTCTGAAATTTTTTACTTTTTCCTGCTCCTCTTAGCATGATAAAGAAGATTCAAAGAGAGTGAGATGCCAGCTCCTTTCATTCAGTCAGTAGCTTCAATCATTTCTGGTATATGAATAACATGATGTTTTTCAATCGCAAAAATCAGTGAATATTGTAAATGCACAAACAGTAATTTCTCCGCATTGCAAGGTGCAATTCTGAAATTTTTTGCTTTTTCCTGCTCCTCTTAGCATGATAAAGAAGTTTCAAAGAGAGTGAGATGCCAGCTCCTTTCATTCAGTCAGTAGCTACAATCATTTCTGGATGTTTTTCAATGGCAAAAATCAATGAATATTGTAAATGCACAAACAGTAATTTCTCCGCATTGCAAGGTGCAATTCTGAAATTTTTTGCTTTTTCCTGCTCCTCTTAGCATGATAAAGAAGATTCAAAGAGAGTGAGATGCCAGCTCCTTTCCTTCAGTCAGTAGCTTCAATCATTAATGGTATATGAATAACATGATGTTTTTCAATGGCAAAAATCAATGAATTTTGTAAATGCACAAACAGTAATTTCTCCGCATTGCAAGGCGCAATTCTGAAATTTTTTGCTTTTTCCTGCTCCTCTTAGCATGATAAAGAAGATTCAAAGAGAGTGAGATGCCAGCTCCTTTCATTCAGTCAGTAGCTTCAATCATTTCTGGACATTTTTCAATGGCAAAAATCAATGAATATTGTAAATGCACAAACAGTAATTTCTCCGCATTGCAAGGTGCAATTCTGAAATTTTTTGCTTTTTCCTGCTCCTCTTAGCATGATAAAGAAGATTCAAAGAGAGTGAGATGCCAGCTCCTTTCATTCAGTCAGTAGCTTCAATCATTTCTGGACGTTTTTCAATGGCAAAAATCAATGAATATTGTAAATGCACAAACAGTAATTTCTCCGCATTGCAAGGTGCAATTCTGAAATTTTTTGCTTTTTCCTGCTCCTCTTAGCATGATAAAGAAGATTCAAAGAGAGTGATATGCCAGCTCCTTTCATTCAGTCAGTACCTTCAATCATTTCTGGACGTTTTTCAATGGCAAAAATCAATGAATATTGTAAATGCACAAACAGGAATTTCTCCGCATTGCAAGGTGCAATTCTGAAATTTTTTGCTTTTTCCTGCTCCTCTTAGCATGATAAAGAAGATTCAAAGAGAGTGAGATGCCAGCTCCTTTCATTCAGTCAGTAGCTTCAATCATTTCTGGACGTTTTTCAATGGCAAAAATCAATGAATATTGTAAATGCACAAACTGTAATTTCTCCGCATTGCAAGGTGCAATTCTGAAATTTTTTGCTTTTTCCTGCTCCTCTTAGCATGATAAAGAAGATTCAAAGAGAGTGAGATGCCAGCTCCTTTCATTCAGTCAGTAGCTTCAATCATTTCTGGTATATGAATAACATGATGTTTTTCAATAGCAAAAATCAATGAATATTGTAAATGCACAAACAGTAATTTCTCCGCATTGCAAGGTGCAATTCTGAAATTTTTTGCTTTTTCCTGCTCCTCTTAGCATGATAAAGAAGATTCAAAGAGAGTGAGATGCCAGCTCCTTTCATTCAGTCAGTAGCTTCAATCATTTCTGGACGTTTTTCAATGGCAAAAATCAATGAATATTGTAAATGCACAAACAGTAATTTCTCCACATTGCAAGGTGCAATTCTGAAATTTTTTGCTTTTTCCTGCTCCTCTTAGCATGATAAACAAGATTCAAAGAGAGTGAGATGCCAGCTCCTTTCATTCAGTCAGTAGCTTCAATCATTTCTGGACGTTTTTCAATGGCAAAAATCATTGAATATTGTAAATGCACAAACAGTAATTTCTCCGCATTGCAAGGTGCAATTCTGAAATTTTTTACTTTTTCCTGCTCCTCTTAGCATGATAAAGAAGATTCAAAGAGAGTGAGATGCCAGCTCCTTTCATTCAGTCAGTAGCTTCAATCATTTCTGGACGTTTTTCAATGGCAAAAATCAATGAATATTGTAAATGCACAAACAGTAATTTCTCCGCATTGCAAGGTGCAATTCTGAAATTTTTTGCTTTTTCCTGCTCCTCTTAGCATGATAAAGAAGATTCAAAGAGAGTGAGATGCCAGCTCCTTTCCTTCAGTCAGTAGCTTCAATCATTTCTGGTATATGAATAACATGATGTTTTTCATTCGCAAAAATCAATGAATATTGTAAATGCACAAACAGTAATTTCTCCGCATTGCAAGGTGCAATTCTGAAATTTTTTGCTTTTTCCTGCTCCTCTTAGCATGATAAAGAAGATTCAAAGAGAGTGAGATGCCAGCTCCTTTCATTCAGTCAGTAGCTTCAATCATTTCTGGATGTTTTTCAATGGCAAAAATCAATGAATATTGTAAATGCACAAACAGTAATTTCTCCGCATTGCAAGGTGCAATTCTGAAATTTTTTGCTTTTTCCTGCTCCTCTTAGCATGATAAAGAAGATTCAAAGAGAGTGAGATGCCAGCTCCTTTCCTTCAGTCAGTAGCTTCAATCATTTCTGGTATATGAATAACATGATGTTTTTCAATGGCAAAAATCAATGAATTTTGTAAATGCACAAACAGTAATTTCTCCGCATTGCAAGGCGCAATTCTGAAATTTTTTGCTTTTTCCTGCTCCTCTTAGCATGATAAAGAAGATTCAAAGAGAGTGAGATGCCAGCTCCTTTCATTCAGTCAGTAGCTTCAATCATTTCTGGACATTTTTCAATGGCAAAAATCAATGAATATTGTAAATGCACAAACAGTAATTTCTCCGCATTGCAAGGTGCAATTCTGAAATTTTTTGCTTTTTCCTGCTCCTCTTAGCATGATAAAGAAGATTCAAAGAGAGTGAGATGCCAGCTCCTTTCATTCAGTCAGTAGCTTCAATCATTTCTGGACGTTTTTCAATGGCAAAAATCAATGAATATTGTAAATGCACAAACAGTAATTTCTCCGCATTGCAAGGTGCAATTCTGAAATTTTTTGCTTTTTCCTGCTCCACTTAGCATGATAAAGAACATTCAAAGAGAGTGAGATGCCAGCTCCTTTCATTCAGTCAGTACCTTCAATCATTTCTGGACGTTTTTCAATGGCAAAAATCAATGAATATTGTAAATGCACAAACAGTAATTTCTCCGCATTGCAAGGTGCAATTCTGAAATTTTTTGCTTTTTCCTGCTCCTCTTAGCATGATAAAGAAGATTCAAAGAGAGTGAGATGCCAGCTCCTTTCATTCAGTCAGTAGCTTCAATCATTTCTGGACGTTTTTCAATGGCAAAAATCAATGAATATTGTAAATGCACAAACTGTAATTTCTCCGCATTGCAAGGTGCAATTCTGAAATTTTTTGCTTTTTCCTGCTCCTCTTAGCATGATAAAGAAGATTCAAAGAGAGCGAGATGCCAGCTCCTTTCATTCTGTCAGTAGCTTCAATCATTTCTGGTATATGAATAACATGATGTTTTTCAATAGCAAAAATCAATGAATATTGTAAATGCACAAACAGTAATTTCTCCGCATTGCAAGGTGCAATTCTGAAATTTTTTGCTTTTTCCTGCTCCTCTTAGCATGATAAAGAAGATTCAAAGAGAGTGAGATGCCAGCTCCTTTCATTCAGTCAGTAGCTTCAATCATTTCTGGACATTTTTCAATGGCAAAAATCAATGAATATTGTAAATGCACAAACAGTAATTTCTCCGCATTGCAAGGTGCAATTCTGAAATTTTTTGCTTTTTCCTGCTCCTCTTAGCATGATAAAGAAGATTCAAAGAGAGTGAGATGCCAGCTCCTTTCATTCAGTCAGTAGCTTCAATCATTTCTGGTATATGAATAACATGATGTTTTTCAATGGCAAAAATCAATGAATATTGTAAATGCACAAACAGTAATTTCTCCGCATTGCAAGGTGCAATTCTGAAATTTTTTGCTTTTTCCTGCTCCTCTTAGCATGATAAAGAAGATTCAAAGAGAGTGAGATGCCAGCTCCTTTCATTCAGTCAGTAGCTTCAATCATTTCTGGACGTTTTTCAATGGCAAAAATCAATGAATATTGTAAATGCACAAACAGTAATTTCTCCGCATTGCAAGGTGCAATTCTGAAATTTTTTGCTTTTTCCTGCTCCTCTTAGCATGATAAAGAAGATTCAAAGAGAGTGAGATGCCAGCTCCTTTCATTCAGTCAGTAGCTTCAATCATTTCTGGTATATGAATAACATGATGTTTTTCAATGGCAAAAATTAATGAATATTGTAAATGCACAAACAGTAATTTCTCCGCATTGCAAGGTGCAATTCTGAAATTTTTTGCTTTTTCCTGCTCCTCTTAGCATGATAAAGAAGATTCAAAGAGAGTGAGATGCCAGCTCCTTTCATTCAGTCAGTAGCTTCAATCATTTCTGGACGTTTTTCAATGGCAAAAATCAATGAATATTGTAAATGCACAAACAGTAATTTCTCCGAATTGCAAGGTGCAATTCTGAAATTTTTTGCTTTTTCCTGCTCCTCTTAGCATGATAAACAAGATTCAAAGAGAGTGAGATGCCAGCTCCTTTCATTCAGTCAGTAGCTTCAATCATTTCTGGACGTTTTTCAATGGCAAAAATCATTGAATATTGTAAATGCACAAACAGTAATTTCTCCGCATTGCAAGGTGCAATTCTGAAATTTTTTGCTTTTTCCTGCTCCTCTTAGCATGATAAAGAAGATTCAAAGAGAGTGAGATGCCAGCTCCTTTCATTCAGTCAGTAGCTACAATCATTTCTGGATGTTTTTCAATGGCAAAAATCAATGAATATTGTAAATGCACAAACAGTAATTTCTCCGCATTGCAAGGTGCAATTCTGAAATTTTTTGCTTTTTCCTGCTCCTCTTAGCATGATAAAGAAGATTCAAAGAGAGTGAGATGCCAGCTCCTTTCCTTCAGTCAGTAGCTTCAATCATTTCTGGTATATGAATAACATGATGTTTTTCAATGGCAAAAATCAATGAATTTTGTAAATGCACAAACAGTAATTTCTCCGCATTGCAAGGCGCAATTCTGAAATTTTTTGCTTTTTCCTGCTCCTCTTAGCATGATAAAGAAGATTCAAAGAGAGTGAGATGCCAGCTCCTTTCATTCAGTCAGTAGCTTCAATCATTTCTGGACGTTTTTCAATGGCAAAAATCAATGAATATTGTAAATGCACAAACAGTAATTTCTCCGCATTGCAAGGTGCAATTCTGAAATTTTTTGCTTTTTCCTGCTCCTCTTAGCATGATAAAGAAGATTCAAAGAGAGTGATATGCCAGCTCCTTTCATTCAGTCAGTACCTTCAATCATTTCTGGACGTTTTTCAATGGCAAAAATCAATGAATATTGTAAATGCACAAACAGTAATTTCTCCGCATTGCAAGGTGCAATTCTGAAATTTTTTGCTTTTTCCTGCTCCTCTTAGCATGATAAAGAAGATTCAAAGAGAGTGAGATGCCAGCTCCTTTCATTCAGTCAGTAGCTTCAATCATTTCTGGACGTTTTTCAATGGCAAAAATCAATGAATATTGTAAATGCACAAACTGTAATTTCTCCGCATTGCAAGGTGCAATTCTGAAATTTTTTGCTTTTTCCTGCTCCTCTTAGCATGATAAAGAAGATTCAAAGAGAGTGAGATGCCAGCTCCTTTCATTCAGTCAGTAGCTTCAATCATTTCTGGTATATGAATAACATGATGTTTTTCAATAGCAAAAATCAATGAATATTGTAAATGCACAAACAGTAATTTCTCCGCATTGCAAGGTGCAATTCTGAAATTTTTTGCTTTTTCCTGCTCCTCTTAGCATGATAAAGAAGATTCAAAGAGAGTGAGATGCCAGCTCCTTTCATTCAGTCAGTAGCTTCAATCATTTCTGGACGTTTTTCAATGGCAAAAATCAATGAATATTGTAAATGCACAAACAGTAATTTCTCCACATTGCAAGGTGCAATTCTGAAATTTTTTGCTTTTTCCTGCTCCTCTTAGCATGATAAACAAGATTCAAAGAGAGTGAGATGCCAGCTCCTTTCATTCAGTCAGTAGCTTCAATCATTTCTGGACGTTTTTCAATGGCAAAAATCATTGAATATTGTAAATGCACAAACAGTAATTTCTCCGCATTGCAAGGTGCAATTCTGAAATTTTTTACTTTTTCCTGCTCCTCTTAGCATGATAAAGAAGATTCAAAGAGAGTGAGATGCCAGCTCCTTTCATTCAGTCAGTAGCTTCAATCATTTCTGGACGTTTTTCAATGGCAAAAATCAATGAATATTGTAAATGCACAAACAGTAATTTCTCCGCATTGCAAGGTGCAATTCTGAAATTTTTTGCTTTTTCCTGCTCCTCTTAGCATGATAAAGAAGATTCAAAGAGAGTGAGATGCCAGCTCCTTTCCTTCAGTCAGTAGCTTCAATCATTTCTGGTATATGAATAACATGATGTTTTTCAATGGCAAAAATCAATGAATTTTGTAAATGCACAAACAGTAATTTCTCCGCATTGCAAGGCGCAATTCTGAAATTTTTTGCTTTTTCCTGCTCCTCTTAGCATGATAAAGAAGATTCAAAGAGAGTGAGATGCCAGCTCCTTTCATTCAGTCAGTAGCTTCAATCATTTCTGGACATTTTTCAATGGCAAAAATCAATGAATATTGTAAATGCACAAACAGTAATTTCTCCGCATTGCAAGGTGCAATTCTGAAATTTTTTGCTTTTTCCTGCTCCTCTTAGCATGATAAAGAAGATTCAAAGAGAGTGAGATGCCAGCTCCTTTCATTCAGTCAGTAGCTTCAATCATTTCTGGACGTTTTTCAATGGCAAAAATCAATGAATATTGTAAATGCACAAACAGTAATTTCTCCGCATTGCAAGGTGCAATTCTGAAATTTTTTGCTTTTTCCTGCTCCTCTTAGCATGATAAAGAAGATTCAAAGAGAGTGAGGTGCCAGCTCCTTTCATTCAGTCAGGAGCTTCAAACATTTCTGGTATATGAATAACATGTTTTTCAATGGCAAAAATCAATGAATATTGTAAATGCACAAACAGTAATTTCTCCGCATTGCAAGGTGCAATTCTGAAATTTTTTGCTTTTTCCTGCTCCTCTTAGCATGATAAAGAAGATTCAAAGAGAGTGAGATGCAAGCTCCTTTCATTCAGTCAGTAGCTTCAATCATTTCTGGACGTTTTTCAATGGCAAAAATCAATGAATATTGTAAATGCACAAACTGTAATTTCTCCGCATTGCAAGGTGCAATTCTGAAATTTTTTGCTTTTTCCTGCTCCTCTTAGCATGATAAAGAAGATTCAAAGAGAGTGAGATGCCAGCTCCTTTCATTCAGTCAGTAGCTTCAATCATTTCTGGACGTTTTTCAATGGCAAAAATCAACGAATATTGTAAATGCACAAACAGTAATTTCTCCGCATTGCAAGGTGCAATTCTGAAATTTTTTGCTTTTTCCTGCTCCTCTTAGCATGATAAAGAAGATTCAAAGAGAGTGAGATGCCAGCTCCTTTCATTCAGTCAGTAGCTTCAATCATTTCTGGACGTTTTTCAATGGCAAAAATCAATGAATATTGTAAATGCACAAACTGTAATTTCTCCGCATTGCAAGGTGCAATTCTGAAATTTTTTGCTTTTTCCTGCTCCTCTTAGCATGATAAAGAAGATTCAAAGAGAGTGAGATGCCAGCTCCTTTCATTCAGTCAGTAGCTTCAATCATTTCTGGACGTTTTTCAATGGCAAAAATCAATGAATATTGTAAATGCACAAACAGTAATTTCTCCGCATTGCAAGGTGCAATTCTGAAATTTTTTGCTTTTTCCTGCTCCTCTTAGCACGATAAAGAAGATTCAAAGAGAGTGAGATGCCAGCTCCTTTCATTCAGTCAGTACCTTCAATCATTTCTGGACGTTTTTCAATGGCAAAAATCAATGAATATTGTAAATGCACAAACAGTAATTTCTCCGCATTGCAAGGTGCAATTCTGAAATTTTTTGCTTTTTCCTGCTCCTCTTAGCATGATAAAGAAGATTCAAAGAGAGTGAGATGCCAGCTCCTTTCATTCAGTCAGTAGCTTCAAACATTTCTGGTATATGAATAACATGATGTTTTTCAATGGCAAAAATCAATGAATATTGTAAATGCACAAACAGTAATTTCTCCGCATTGCAAGGTGCAAGTCTGAAATTTTTTGCTTTTTCCTGCTCCTCTTAGCATGATAAAGAAGATTCAAAGAGAGTGAGATGCCAGCTCCTTTCATTCAGTCAGTAGCTTCAAACATTTCTGGTATATGAATAACATGATGTTTTTCAATGGCAAAAATCAATGAATATTGTAAATGCACAAACAGTAATTTCTCCGCATTGCAAGGTGCAAGTCTGAAATTTTTTGCTTTATCCTGCTCCTCTTAGCATGATAAAGAAGATTCAAAGAGAGTGAGATGCCAGCTCCTTTCATTCAGTCAGTAGCTTCAATCATTTCTGGTATATGAATAACATGATGTTTTTCAATGGCAAAAATCAATGAATATTGTAAATGCACAAACAGTAATTTCTCCGCATTGCAAGGTGCAATTCTGAAATTTTTTGCTTTTTCCTGCTCCTCTTAGCATGATAAAGAAGATTCAAAGAGAGTGAGATGCCAGCTCCTTTCATTCAGTCAGTAGCTTCAAACATTTCTGGTATATGAATAACATGATGTTTTTCAATGGCAAAAATCAATGAATATTGTAAATGCACAAACAGTAATTTCTCCGCATTGCAAGGTGCAATTCTGAAATTTTTTGCTTTTTCCTGCTCCTCTTAGCATGATAAAGAAGATTCAAAGAGAGTGAGATGCCAGCTCCTTTCATTCAGTCAGTAGCTTCAATCATTTCTGGACGTTTTTCAATGGCAAAAATCAATGAATATTGTAAATGCACAAACAGTAATTTCTCCGCATTGCAAGGTGCAATTCTGAAAATTTTTGCTTTTTCCTGCTCCTCTTAGCATGATAAAGAAGTTTCAAAGAGAGTGAGATGCCAGCTCCTTTCATTCAGTCAGTAGCTTCAATAATTTCTGGACGTTTTTCAATGGCAAAAATCAATGAATATTGTAAATGCACAAACAGTAATTTCTCCGCATTGCAAGGTGCAATACTGAAATTTTTTGCTTTTTCCTGCTCCTCTTAGCATGATAAACAAGATTCAAAGAGAGTGAGATGCCAGCTCCTTTCATTCAGTCAGTAGCTTCAATCATTTCTGGACATTTTTCAATGGCAAAAATCAATGAATATTGTAAATGCACAAACAGTAATTTATCCGCATTGCAAGGTGCAATTCTGAAATTTTTTGCTTTTTCCTGCTCCTCTTAGCATGATAAAGAAGATTCAAAGAGAGTGAGATGCCAGCTCCTTTCATTCAGTCAGTAGCTTCAAACATTTCTGGTATATGAATAACATGATGTTTTTCAATGGCAAAAATCAATGAATATTGTAAATGCACAAACAGTAATTTCTCCGCATTGCAAGGTGCAATTCTGAAATTTTTTGCTTTTTCCTGCTCCTCTTAGCATGATAAAGAAGATTCAAAGAGAGTGAGATGCCAGCTCCTTTCATTCAGTCAGTAGCTTCAATCATTTCTGGACGTTTTTCAATGGCAAAAATCAATGAATATTGTAAATGCACAAACAGTAATTTCTCCGCATTGCAAGGTGCAATTCTGAAATTTTTTGCTTTTTCCTGCTCCTCTTAGCATTATGAAGAAGATTCAAAGAGAGTGAGATGCCAGCTCCTTTCATTCAGTCAGTAGCTTCAAACATTTCTGGTATATGAATAACATGATGTTTTTCAATGGCAAAAATCAATGAATATTGTAAATGCACAAACAGTAATTTCTCCGCATTGCAAGGTGCAATTCTGAAATTTTTTGCTTTTTCCTGCTCCTCTTAGCATGATAAAGAAGATTCAAAGAGAGTGAGATGCCAGCTCCTTTCGTTCAGTCAGTAGCTTCAATCATTTCTGGACGTTTTTCAATGGCAAAAATCATTGAATATTGTAAATGCACAAACAGTAATTTCTCCGCATTGCAAGGTGCAATTCTGAAATTTTTTACTTTTTCCTGCTCCTCTTAGCATGATAAAGAAGATTCAAAGAGTGTGAGATGCCAGCTCCTTTCATTCAGTCAGTAGCTTCAATCATTTCTGGTATATGAATAACATGATGTTTTTCAATGGCAAAAATCAATGAATATTGTAAATGCACAAACAGTAATTTCTCCGCATTGCAAGGTGCAATTCTGAAATTTTTTGCTTTTTCCTGCTCCTCTTAGCATGATAAACAAGATTCAAAGAGAGTGAGATAACAGCTCCTTTCATTCAGTCAGTAGCTTCAATCATTTCTGGACGTTTTTCAATGGCAAAAATCAATGAATATTGTAAATGCACAAACAGTAATTTCTCCGCATTGCAAGGTGCAATTCTGAAATTTTTTGCTTTTTCCTGCTCCTCTTAACATGATAAAGAAGATTCAAAGAGAGTGAGATGCCAGCTCCTTTCATTCAGTCAGTAGCTTCAATCATTTCTGGACGTTTTTCAATTGCAAAAATCAATGAATATTGTAAATGCACAAACAGTAATTTCTCCGCATTGCAAGGTGCAATTCTGAAATTTTTTGCTTTTTCCTGCTCCTCTTAGCATGATAAAGAAGATTCAAAGAGAGTGAGTTGCCAGCTTCTTTCATTCAGTCAGTAGCTTCAAACATTTCTGGGATATGAATAACATGATGTTTTTCAATGGCAAAAATCAATGAATATTGTAAATGCACAAACAGTAATTTCTCCGCATTGCAAGGTGCAATTCTGAAATTTTTTGCTTTTTCCTGCTCCTCTTAGCATGACAAAGAAGATTCAAAGAGAGTGAGATGCCAGCTCCTTTCATTCAGTCAGTAGCTTCAATCATTTCTGGACGTTTTTCAATGGCAAAAATCAATGAATATTGTAAATGCACAAACAGTAATTTCTCCGCATTGCAAGGTGCAATTCTGAAATTTTTTGCTTTTTCCTGCTCCTCTTAGCATGATAAAGAAGATTCAAAGAGAGTGAGATGCCAGCTCCTTTCATTCAGTCAGTAGCTTCAATCATTTCTGGACGTTTTTCAATGGCAAAAATCAATGAATATTGTAAATGCACAAACAGTAATTTCTCCGCATTGCAAGGTGCAATTCTGAAATTTTTTGCTTTTTCCTGCTCCTCTTAGCATGATAAAGAAGATTCAAAGAGAGTGAGATGCCAGCTCCTTTCATTCAGTCAGTAGCTTCAATCATTTCTGGTATATGAATAACATGATGTTTTTCAATGGCAAAAATCAATGAATATTGTAAATGCACAAACAGTAATTTCTCCGCATTGCAAGGTGCAATTCTGAAATTTTTTGCTTTTTCCTGCTCCTCTTAGCATGATAAAGAAGATTCAAAGAGAGTGAGATGCCAGCTCCTTTCATTCAGTCAGTAGCTTCAATCATTTCTGGACGTTTTTCAATGGCAAAAATCAATGAATATTGTAAATGCACAAACAGTAATTTCTCCGCATTGCAAGGTGCAATTCTGAAATTTTTTGCTTTTTCCTGCTCCTCTTAGCATGATAAAGAAGATTCAAAGAGAGTGAGATGCCAGCTCCTTTCATTCAGTCAGTAGCTTCAATCATTTCTGGACGTTTTTCAATGGCAAAAATCAATGAATATTGTAAATGCACAAACAGTAATTTCTCCGCATTACAAGGTGCAATTCTGAAATTTTTTGCTTTTTCCTGCTCCTCTTAGCATGATAAAGAAGATTCAAAGAGAGTGAGATGCCAGCTCCTTTCATTCAGTCAGTAGCTTCAATCATTTCTGGTATATGAATAACATGATGTTTTTCAATGGCAAAAATCAATGAATATTGTAAATGCACAAACAGTAATTTCTCCGCATTGCAAGGTGCAATTCTGAAATTTTTTGCTTTTTCCTGCTCCTCTTAGCATGATAAAGAAGATTCAAAGAGAGTGAGATGCCAGCTCCTTTCATTCAGTCAGTAGCTTCAATCATTTCTGGACGTTTTTCAATGGCAAAAATCAATGAATATTGTAAATGCACAAACAGTAATTTCTCCGCATTGCAAGGTGCAATTCTGAAATTTTTTGCTTTTTCCTGCTCCTCTTAGCATGATAAAGAAGATTCAAAGAGAGTGAGATGCCAGCTCCTTTCATTCAGTCAGTAGCTTCAAACATTTCTGGTATAAACATTTCTGGACGTTTTTCAATGGCAAAAATCAATGAATATTGTAAATGCACAAACAGTAATATCTCCACATTGCAAGGTGCAATTCTGAAATTTTTTGCTTTTTCCTGCTAATCCTAGCATGATAAAGAAGATTCAAAGAGAGTGAGATGCCAGCTCCTTTCATTCAGTCAGTAGCTTCAAACATTTCTGGACGTTTTTCAATGGCATAAATCAATGAATATTGTAAATGCACAAACAGTAATATCTCCACATTGCAAGGTGCAATTCTGAAATTTTTTGCTTTTTCCTGCTACTCCTAGCATGATAAAGAAGATTCAAAGAGAGTGAGATGCCTGCTCCTTTCATTCAGTCAGTAGCTTCAAACATTTCTGGACGTTTTTCAATGGCAAAAATCAATGAATATTGTAAATGCACAAACAGTAATATCTCCACATTGCAAGGTGCAATTCTGAAATTTTTTGCTTTTTCCTGCTAATCCTAGCATGATAAAGAAGATTCAAAGAGAGTAAGATGCCAGCTCCTTTCATTCAGTCAGTAGCTTCAAACATTTCTGGACGTTTTTCAATGGCAAAAATCAATGAATATTGTAAATGCACAAACAGTAATTTCTCCGCATTGCAAGGTGCAATTCTGAAATTTTTTGCTTTTTCCTGCTCCTCTTAGCATGATAAAGAAGATTCAAAGAGAGTGAGATGCCAGCTCCTTTCATTCAGTCAGTAGCTTCAATCATTTCTGGACGTTTTTCAATGGCAAAAATCAATGAATATTGTAAATGCACAAACAGTAATTTCTCCGCATTGTAAGGTGCAATTCTGAAATTTTTTGCTTTTTCCTGCTCCTCTTAGCATGATAAAGAAGATTCAAAGATAGTGAGATGCCAGCTTCTTTCATTCAGTCAGTAGCTTCAAACATTTCTGGTATATGAATAACATGATGTTTTTCAATGGCAAAAATCAATGAATATTGTAAATGCACAAACAGTAATTTCTCCGCATTGCAAGTTGCAATTCTGAAATTTTTTGCTTTTTCCTGCTCCTCTTAGCATGATAAAGAAGATTCAAAGAGAGTGAGATGCCAGCTCCTTTCATTCAGTCAGTAGCTTCAATCATTTCTGGACGTTTTTCAATGGCAAAAATCAATGAATATTGTAAATGCACAAACAGTAATTTCTCCGCATTGCAAGGTGCAATTCTGAAATTTTTTGCTTTTTCCTGCTCCTCTTAGCATGATAAAGAAGATTCATAGAGAGTGAGATGCCAGCTCCTTTCATTCAGTCAGTAGCTTCAATCATTTCTGGACGTTTTTCAATGGCAAAAATCAATGAATATTGTAAATGCACAAACAGTAATTTCTCCGCATTGCAAGTTGCAATTCTGAAATTTTTTGCTTTTTCCTGCTCCTCTTACCATGATAAAGAAGATTCAAAGAGAGTGAGATGCCAGCTCCTTTCATTCAGTCAGTAGCTTCAATCATTTCTGGACGTTTTTCAATGGCAAAAATCAATGAATATTGTAAATGCACAAACAGTAATTTCTCCGCATTGCAAGGTGCAATTCTGAAATTTTTTGCTTTTTCCTGCTCCTCTTAGCATGATAAAGAAGATTCAAAAAGAGTGAGATGCCAGCTCCTTTCATTCAGTCAGTAGCTTCAATCATTTCTGGACGTTTTTCAATGGCAAAAATCAATGAATATTGTAAATGCACAAACAGTAATTTCTCCGCATTGCAAGGTGCAATTCTGAAATTTTTTGCTTTTTCCTGCTCCTCTTAGCATGATAAAGAAGATTCAAAGAGAGTGAGATGCCAGCTCCTTTCATTCAGTCAGTAGCTTCAATCATTTCTGGTATATGAATAACATGATGTTTTTCAATGGCAAAAATCAATGAATATTGTAAATGCACAAACAGTAATTTCTCCGCATTGCAAGGTGAAATTCTGAAATTTTTTGCTTTTTCCTGCTCCTCTTAGCATGATAAAGAAGATTCAAAGAGAGTGAGATGCCAGCTCCTTTCATTCAGTCAGTAGCTTCAATCATTTCTGGACGTTTTTCAATGGCAAAAATCAATGAATATTGTAAATGCACAAACAGTAATTTCTCCGCATTGCAAGGTGCAATTCTGAAATTTTTTGCTTTTTCCTGCTCCTCTTAGCATCATAAAGAAGATTCAAAGAGAGTGAGATGCCAGCTCCTTTCATTCAGTCAGTAGCTTCAATCATTTCTGGACGTTTTTCAATGGCAAAAATCAATGAATATTGTAAATGCACAAACAGTAATTTCTCCGCATTGCAAGGTGCAATTCTGAAATTTTTTGCTTTTTCCTGCTCCTCTTAGCATGATAAAGAAGATTCAAAGAGAGTGAGATGCCAGCTCCTTTCATTCAGTCAGTAGCTTCAATTATTTCTGGTATATGAATAACATGATGTTTTTCAATGTCAAAAATCAATGAATATTGTAAATGCACAAACAGTAATTTCTCCGCATTGCAAGGTGCAATTCTGAAATTTTTTGCTTTTTCCTGCTCCTCTTAGCATGGTAAAGAAGATTCAAAGAGAGTGAGATGCCAACTCCTTTCATTCAGTCAGTAGCTTCAATCATTTCTGGACGTTTTTCAATGGCAAAAATCAATGAATATTGTAAATGCACAAACAGTAATTTCTCCGCATTGCAAGGTGCAATTCTGAAATTTTTTGCTTTTTCCTGCTCCTCTTAGCATGATAAAGAAGATTCAAAGAGAGTGAGATGCCAGCTCCTTTCATTCAGTCAGTAGCTTCAATCATTTCTGGACGTTTTTCAATGGCAAAAATCAATGAATATTGTAAATGCACAAACAGTAATTTCTCCGCATTGCAAGGTGCAATTCTGAAATTTTTTGCTTTTTCCTGCTCCTCTTAGCATGATAAAGAAGATTCAAAGAGAGTGAGATGCCAGCTCCTTTCATTCAGTCAGTAGCTTCAATCATTTCTGGGTATGAATAACATGATGTTTTTCAATGGCAAAAATCAATGAATATTGTAAATGCACAAACAGTAATTTCTCCGCATTGCAAGGTGCAATTCTGAAATTTTTTGCTTTTTCCTGCTCCTCTTAGCATGATAAAGAAGATTCAAAGAGAGTGAGATGCCAGCTCCTTTCATTCAGTCAGTAGCTTCAATCATTTCTGGACGTTTTTCAATGGCAAAAATCAATGAATATTGTAAATGCACAAACAGTAATTTCTCCGCATTGCAAGGTGCAATTCTGAAATTTTTTGCTTTTTCCTGCTCCTCTTAGCATGATAAAGAAGATTCAAAGAGAGTGAGATGCCAGCTCCTTTCATTCAGTCAGTAGCTTCAAACATTTCTGGTATAAACATTTCTGGACGTTTTTCAATGGCAAAAATCAATGAATATTGTAAATGCACAAACAGTAATATCTCCACATTGCAAGGTGCAATTCTGAAATTTTTTGCTTTTTCCTGCTAATCCTAGCATGATAAAGAAGATTCAAATAGAGTGAGATGCCAGCTCCTTTCATTCAGTCAGTAGCTTCAAACATTTCTGGACGTTTTTCAATGGCAAAAATCAATGAATATTGTAAATGCACAAACAGTAATATCTCCACATTGCAAGGTGCAATTCTGAAATTTTTTGCTTTTTCCTGCTAATCCTAGCATGATAAAGAAGATTCAAAGAGAGTGAAATGCCAGCTCCTTTCATTCAGTCAGTAGCTTCAAACATTTCTGGTATATGAATAACATGATGTTTTTCAATGGCAAAAATCAATGAATATTGTAAATGCACAAACAGTAATATCTCCACATTGCAAGGTGCAATTCTGAAATTTTTTGCTTTTTCCTGCTAATCCTAGCATGATAAAGAAGATTCAAAGAGAGTGAGATGCCAGCTCCTTTCATTCAGTCAGTAGCTTCAAATATTTCTGGACGTTTTTCAATGGAAAAAATCAATGAATATTGTAAATGCACAAACAGTAATATCTCCACATTGCAAGGTGCAATTCTGAAATTTTTTGCTTTTTCCTGCTACTCCTAGCATGATAAAGAAGATTCAAAGAGAGTGATATGCCAGCTCCTTTCATTCAGTCAGTAGCTTCAAACATTTCTGGACGTTTTTCAATGGCAAAAATCAATGAATATTGTAAATACACAAACAGTAATATCTCCACATTGCAAGGTGCAATTCTGAAATTTTTTGCTTTTTCCTGCTAATCCTAGCATGATAAAGAAGATTCAAAGAGAGTGAGATGCCAGCTCCTTTCATTCAGTCAGTAGCTTCAAACATTTCTGGACGTTTTTCAATGGCAAAAATCAATGAATATTGTAAATGCACAAACAGTAATATCTCCACATTGCAAGGTGCAATTCTGAAATTTTTTGCTTTTTCCTGCTAATCCTAGCATGATAAAGAAGATTCAAAGAGAGTGAGATGCCAGCTCCTTTCATTCAGTCAGTAGCTTCAATCATTTCTGGTATATGAATAACATGATGTTTTTCAATGGCAAAAATCAATGAATATTGTAAATGCACAAACAGTAATTTCTCCGCATTGCAAGGTGCAATTCTGAATTTTTTTGCTTTTTCCTGCTCCTCTTAGCATGATAAAGAAGATTCAAAGAAAGTGAGATGCCAGCTCCTTTCATTCAGTCAGTAGCTTCAAACATTTCTGGTATAAACATTTCTGGACGTTTTTCAATGGCAAAAATCAATGAATATTGTAAATGCACAAACAGTAATATCTCCACATTGCAAGGTGCAATTCTGAAATTTTTTGCTTTTTCCTGCTAATCCTATCATGATAAAGAAGATTCAAAGAGAGTGAGATGCCAGCTCCTTTCATTCAGTCAGTAGCTTCAAACATTTCTGGACGTGTTTCAATGGCAAAAATCAATGAATATTGTAAATGCACAAACAGTAATTTCTCCGCATTGCAAGGTGCAATTCTGAATTTTTTTGCTTTTTCCTGCTCCTCTTAGCATAATAAAGAAGATTCAAAGAGAGTGAGATGCCAGCTCCTTTCATTCAGTCAGTAGCTTCAAACATTTCTGGTATAAACATTTCTGGACGTTTTTCAATGGCAAAAATCAATGAATATTGTAAATGCACAAACAGTAATATCTCCACATTGCAAGGTGCAATTCTGAAATTTTTTGCTTTTTCCTGCTAATCCTAGCATGATAAAGAAGATTCAAAGAGAGTGAGATGCCAGCTCCTTTCATTCAGTCAGTAGCTTCAAACATTTCTGGTATATGAATAACATGATGTTTTTCAATGGCAAAAATCAATGAATATTGTAAATGCACAAACAGTAATATCTCCACATTGCAAGGTGCAATTCTGAAATTTTTTGCTTTTTCCTGCTAATCCTAGCATGATAAAGAAGATTCAAAGAGAGTGAGATGCCAGCTCCTTTCATTCAGTCAGTAGCTTCAAACATTTCTGGACGTTTTTCAATGGAAAAAATCAATGAATATTGTAAATGCACAAACTGTAATATCTCCACATTGCAAGGTGCAATTCTGAAATTTTTTGCTTTTTCCTGCTACTCCTAGCATGATAAAGAAGATTCAAAGAGAGTGAGATGCCAGCTCCTTTCATTCAGTCAGTAGCTTCAAACATTTCTGGACGTTTTTCAATGGCAAAAATCAATGAATATTGTAAATGCACAAACAGTAATATCTCCACATTGCAAGGTGCAATTCTGAAATTTTTTGCTTTTTCCTGCTAATCCTAGCATGATAAAGAAGATTCAAAGAGAGTGAGATGCCAGCTCCTTTCATTCAGTCAGTAGCTTCAAACATTTCTGGACGTTTTTCAATGGCAAAAATCAATGAATATTGTAAATGCACAAACAGTAATATCTCCACATTTCAAGGTGCAATTCTGAAATTTTTTGCTTTTTCCTGCTAATCCTAGCATGATAAAGAAGATTCAAAGAGAGTGAGATGCCAGCTCCTTTCATTCAGTCAGTAGCTTCAATCATTTCTGGTATATGAATAACATGATGTTTTTCAATGGCAAAAATCAATGAATATTGTAAATGCACAAACAGTAATTTCTCCGCATTGCAAGGTGCAATTCTGAATTTTTTTGCTTTTTCCTGCTCCTCTTAGCATGATAAATAAGATTCAAAGAGAGTGAGATGCCAGCTCCTTTCATTCAGTCAGTAGCTTCAAACATTTCTGGTATAAACATTTCTGGACGTTTTTCAATGGCAAAAATCAATGAATATTGTAAATGCACAAACAGTAATATCTCCACATTGCAAGGTGCAATTCTGAAATTTTTTGCTTTTTCCTGCTAACCCTAGCATGATAAAGAAGATTCAAAGAGAGTGATATGCCAGCTCCTTGCATTCAGTCAGTAGCTTCAAACATTTCTGGACGTTTTTCAATGGCAAAAATCAATGAATATTGTAAATGCACAAACAGTAATATCTCCACATTGCAAGGTGCAATTCTGAAATTTTTTGCTTTTTCCTGCTAATCCTATCATGATAAAGAAGATTCAAAGAGAGTGAGATGCCAGCTCCTTTCATTCAGTCAGTAGCTTCAAACATTTCTGGACGTGTTTCAATGGCAAAAATCAATAAATATTGTAAATGCACAAACAGTAATTTCTCCGCATTGCAAGATGCAATTCTGAAATTTTTTGCTTTTTCCTGCTCCTCTTAGCATGATAAAGAAGATTCAAAGAGAGTGAGATGCCAGCTCCTTTCATTCAGTCAGTAGCTTCAATCATTTCTGGACGTTTTTCAATGGCAAAAATCAATGAATATTGTAAATGCACAAGCAGTAATTTCTCCGCATTGCAAGGTGCAATTCTGAAATTTTTTGCTTTTTCCTGCTCCTCTTAGCATGATAAAGAAGATTCAAAGAGAGTGAGATGCCAGCTCCTTTCATTCAGTCAGTGGCTTCAATCATTTCTGGATGTTTTTCAATGGCAAAAATCAATGAATATTGTAAATGCACAAACAGTAATTTCTCCGCATTGCAAGATGCAATTCTGAAATTTTTTGCTTTTTCCTGCTCCTCTTAGCATGAAAAAGAAGATTCAAAGAGAGTGAGATGCCAGCTCCTTTCATTCAGTCAGTAGCTTCAATCATTTCTGGTATATGAATAACATGATGTTTTTCAATGGCAAAAATCAATGAATATTGTAAATGCACAAACAGTAATTTCTCCGCATTGCAAGGTGCAATTCTGAATTTTTTTTGCTTTTTCCTGCTCCTCTTAGCATGATAAAGAAGATTCAAAGAGAGTGAGATGCCAGCTCCTTTCATTCAGTCAGTAGCTTCAATCATTTCTGGACGTTTTTCAATGGCAAAAATCAATGAATATTGTAAATGCACAAACAGTAATTTCTCCGCATTGCAAGGTGCAATTCTGAAATTTTTTGCTTTTTCCTGCTCCTCTTAGCATGATAAAGAAGATTCAAAGAGAGTGAGATGCCAGCTCCTTTCATTCAGTCAGTAGCTTCAATCATTTCTGGACGTTTTTCAATGGCAAAAATCAATGAATATTGTAAATGCACAAACAGTAATTTCTCCGCATTGCAAGGTGCAATTCTGAAATTTTTTGCTTTTTCCTGCTCCTCTTAGCATGATAAAGAAGATTCAAAGAGAGTGAGATGCCAGCTCCTTTCATTCAGTCAGTAGCTTCAAACATTTCTGGTATATGAATAACATGATGTTTTTCAATGGCAAAAATCAATGAATATTGTAAATGCACAAACAGTAATTTCTCCGCATTGCAAGGTGCAATTCTGAAATTTTTTGCTTTTTCCTGCTCCTCTTAGCATGATAAAGAAGATTCAAAGAGAGTGAGATGCCAGCTCCTTTCATTCAGTCAGTAGCTTCAATCATTTCTGGACGTTTTTCAATGGCAAAAATCAATGAATATTGTAAATGCACAAACAGTAATTTCTCCGCATTGCAAGGTTTCAGAATTGCACCTTGCAATGTGGAGATTTTACTGTTTGTGCATTTACAGTATTCATTGATTTTTGCCATTGAAAAACGTCCAGAAATGTTTGAAGCTACTGACTGAATGAAGGGAGCTGGCATCTCACTCACTTTGAATGTTCTTTATCATGCTAGGATTAGCAGGAAAAAGCAAAAAATTTCAGAATTGCACCTTGCAATGTGGAGATATTACTGTTTGTGCATTTACAATATTCATTGATTTTTGCCATTGAAAAACATCATGTTATTCATATACCAGAACTGTTTGAAGCTACTGACTGAATGAAAGGATCTGGCATCTCACTATCTTTGAATCTTCTTTATCATGCTAGGATTAGCAGGAAAAAGCAAAAAATTTCAGAATTGCACCTTGCAATGTTTAGATATTACTGTTTGTGCATTTACAATATTCATTGATTTTTGCCATTGAAAAACGTCCAGAAATGTTTGAAGCTACTGACTGAATGAAAGGAGCTGGCATCTCACTCTATTTGAATCTTCTTTATCATGCTAGGATTAGCAGGAAAAAGCAAAAAATTTCAGAATTGCACCTTGCAATGTGGAGATATTACTGTTTGTGCATTTACAATATTCATTGATTTTTGCCATTGAAAAACGTCCAGAAATGTTTGAAGCTACTGACTGAATGAAAGGAGCTGGCATCTCACTCTATTTGAATATTCTTTATCATGCTAGGATTAGCAGGAAAAAGCAAAAAAATTCAGAATTGCACCTTGCAATGTGGAGATATTACTGTTTGTGCATTTACAATATTCATTGATTTTTGCCATTGAAAAACGTCCAGAAATGTTTATACCAGAAATGTTTGAAGCTACTGACTGAATGAAAGGAGCTGGCATCTCACTCTCTTTGAATCTTCTTTATCATGCTAAGAGGAGCAGGAAAAAGCAAAAAAATTCAGAATTGCACCTTGCAATGCGGAGAAATTACTGTTTGTGCATTTACAATATTCATTGATTTTTGCCATTGAAAAACGTCCAGAAATGATTGAAGCTACTGACTGAATGAAAGGAGCTGGCATCTCACTCTCTTTGAATCTTCTTTATCATGCTAAGAGGAGCAGGAAAAAGCAAAAAATTTCAGAATTGCACCTTGCAATGCGGAGAAATTACTGTTTGTGGATTTACAATATTCATTGATTTTTGCCATTGAAAAACGTCCAGAAGTGATTGAAGCTACTGACTGAATGAAAGGAGCTGGCATCTCACTCTCTTTGAATCTTCTTTATCATGCTAAGAGGAGCAGGAAAAAGCAAAAAAATTCAGAATTGCACCTTGCAATGCGGAGAAATTACTGTTTGTGCATTTACAATATTCATTGATTTTTGCCATTGAAAAACGTCCAGAAATGATTGAAGCTACTGACTGAATGAAAGGAGCTGGCATCTCACTCTCTTTGAATCTTCTTTACCATGCTAAGAGGAGCAGGAAAAAGCAAAAAATTTCAGAATTGCACCTTGCAATGCGGAGAAATTACTGTTTGTGCAGTTACAATATTCATTGATTTTTGCCATTGAAAAACATCATGTTATTCATATACCAGAAATGATTGAAGCTACTGACTGAATGAAAGGAGCTGGCATCTCACTCTCTTTGAATCTTCTTTATCATGCTAAGAGGAGCAGGAAAAAGCAAAAAATTTCAGAATTGCACCTTGCAATGCGGAGAAATTACTGTTTGTGCATTTACAATATTCATTGATTTTTGCCATTGAAAAACGTCCAGAAATGATTGAAGCTACTGACTGAATGAAAGGAGCTGGCATCTCACTCTCTTTGAATCTTCTTTATCATGCTAAGAGGAGCAGGAAAAAGCAAAAAATTTCAGAATTGCACCTTGCAATGCGGAGAAATTACTGTTTGTGCATTTACAATATTCATTGATTTTTGCCATTGAAAAACGTCCAGAAATGATTGAAGCTACTGACTGAATGAAAGGAGCTGGCATGTAACTCTCTTTGAGTCTTCTTTATCATGCTAAGAGGAGCAGGAAAAAGCAAAAAATTTCAGAATTGCACTTTGCAATGCGGAGAAATTACTCTTTGTGCATTTACAATATTCATTGATTTTTGCCATTGAAAAACATCATGTTATTCATTTACCAGAAATGTTTGAAGCTACTGACTGAATGAAAGAAGCTGGCATCTCACTATCTTTGAATCTTCTTTATCATGCTAAGAGGAGCAGGAAAAAGCAAAAAATTTCAGAATTCCACCTTACAATGCGGAGAAATTACTGTTTGTGCATATACAATATTCATTGATTTTTGCCATTGAAAAACGTCCAGAAATGTTTGAAGCTACTGACTGAATGAAAGGAGCTGGCATCTCACTCTATTTGAATATTCTTTATCATGCTAGGATTAGCAGGAAAAAGCAAAAAATTTCAGAATTGCACCTTGCAATGTGGAGATATTACTGTTTGTGCATTTACAATATTCATTGATTTTTGCCATTGAAAAACGTCCAGAAATGTTTATACCAGAAATGTTTGAAGCTACTGACTGAATGAAAGGAGCTGGCATCTCACTCTCTTTGAATCTTCTTTATCATGCTAAGAGGAGCAGGAAAAAGCAAAAAATTTCAGAATTGCACCTTGCAATGTGGAGAAATTACTGTTTGTGCATTTACAATATTCATTGATTTTTGCCATTGAAAAACATCATGTTATTCATACCCAGAAATGATTGAAGCTACTGACTGAATGAAAGGAGCTGGCATCTCACTCTCTTTGAATCTTCTTTATCATGCTAAGAGGAGCAGGAAAAAGCAAAACATTTCAGAATTGCACCTTGCAATGCGGAGAAATTACTGTTTGTGCATTTACAATATTCATTGATTTTTGCCATTGAAAAACGTCCAGAAATGATTGAAGCTACTGACTGAATGAAAGGAGCTGGCATCTCACTCTCTTTGAATCTTCTTTATCATGCTAAGAGGAGCAGGAAAAAGCAAAAAATTTCAGAATTGCACCTTGCAATGCGGAGAAATTACTGTTTGTGCATTTACAATATTCATTGATTTTTGCCATTGAAAAACGTCCAGAAATGATTGAAGCTACTGACTGAATGAAAGGAGCTGGCATCTCACTCTCTTTGAATCTTCTTTACCATGCTAAGAGGAGCAGGAAAAAGCAAAAAATTTCAGAATTGCACCTTGCAATTCGGAGAAATTACTGTTTGTGCAGTTACAATATTCATTGATTTTTGCCATTGAAAAACATCATGTTATTCATATACCAGAAATGATTGAAGCTACTGACTGAATGAAAGGAGCTGGCATCTCACTCTCTTTGAATCTTCTTTATCATGCTAAGAGGAGCAGGAAAAAGCAAAAAATTTCAGAATTGCACCTTGCAATGCGGAGAAATTACTGTTTGTGCATTTACAATATTCATTGATTATTGCCATTGAAAAACGTCCAGAAATGATTGAAGCTACTGACTGAATGAAAGGAGCTGGCATCTCAATCTCTTTGAATATTCTTTATCATGCTAAGAGGAGCAGGAAAAAGCAAAAAATTTCAGAATTGCACCTTGCAATGCGGAGAAATTACTGTTTGTGCATTTACAATATTCATTGATTTTTGCCATTGAAAAACGTCCAGAAATGATTGAAGCTACTGACTGAATGAAAGGAGCTGGCATCTCACTCTCTTTGAATCTTCTTTACCATGCTAAGAGGAGCAGGAAAAAGCAAAAAATTTCAGAATTGCACCTTGCAATGCGGAGAAATTACTGTTTGTGCAGTTACAATATTCATTGATTTTTGCCATTGAAAAACATCATGTTATTCATATACCAGAAATGATTGAAGCTACTGACTGAATGAAAGGAGCTGGCATCTCACTCTCTTTGAATCTTCTTTATCATGCTAAGAGGAGCAGGAAAAAGCAAAAAATTTCAGAATTGCACCTTGCAATGCGGAGAAATTACTGTTTGTGCATTTACAATATTCATTGATTTTTGCCATTGAAAAACGTCCAGAAATGATTGAAGCTACTGACTGAATGAAAGGAGCTGGCATCTCACTCTCTTTGAATCTTCTTTATCATGCTAAGAGGAGCAGGAAAAAGCAAAAAATTTCAGAATTGCACCTTGCAATGCGGAGAAATTACTGTTTGTGCATTTACAATATTCATTGATTTTTGCCATTGAAAAACGTCCAGAAATGATTGAAGCTACTGACTGAATGAAAGGAGCTGGCATGTAACTCTCTTTGAGTCTTCTTTATCATGCTAAGAGGAGCAGGAAAAAGCAAAAAATTTCAGAATTGCACCTTGCAATGCGGAGAAATTACTCTTTGTGCATTTACAATATTCATTGATTTTTGCCATTGAAAAACATCATGTTATTCATTTACCAGAAATGTTTGAAGCTACTGACTGAATGAAAGAAGCTGGCATCTCACTATCTTTGAATCTTCTTTATCATGCTAAGAGGAGCAGGAAAAAGCAAAAAATTTCAGAATTCCACCTTACAATGCGGAGAAATTACTGTTTGTGCATATACAATATTCATTGATTTTTGCCATTGAAAAACGTCCAGAAAAGATTGAAGCTACTGACTGAATGAAAGGAGCTGGCATCTCACTCTCTTTGAATCTTCTTTATCATGCTAAGAGGAGCAGGAAAAAGCAAAAAATTTCAGAATTGCACCTTGCAATGCGGAGAAATTACTGTTTGTGCATTTACAATATTCATTGATTTTTGCCATTGAAAAACATCATGTTATTCATATACCAGAAATGTTTGAAGCTACTGACTGAATGAAAGGAGCTGTCATCTCACTCTCTTTGAATCTTCTTTATCATGCTAAGAGGAGCAGGAAAAAGCAAAAAATTTCAGAATTGCACCTTGCAATGCGGAGAAATTACTGTTTGTGCATTTACAATATTCATTGATTTTTGCCATTGAAAAACGTCCAGAAATGATTGAAGCTACTGACTGAATGAAAGGAGCTGGCATCTCACTCTCTTTGAATCTTCTTTATCATGCTAAGAGGAGCAGGAAAAAGCAAAAAAATTCAGAATTGCACCTTGCAATGCGGAGAAATTACTGTTTGTGCATTTACAATATTCATTGATTTTTGCCATTGAAAAACATCATGTTATTCATATACCAGAAATGATTGAAGCTACTGACTGAATGAAAGGAGCGGGCATCTCACTCTCTTTGAATCTTCTTTATCATGCTAAGAGGAGCAGGAAAAAGCAAAAAATTTCAGAATTGCACGTTGCAATGCGGAGAAATTACTGTTTGTGCATTTACAATATTCATTGATTTTTGCCATTGAAAAACGTCCAGAAATGATTGAAGCTACTGACTGAATGAAAGGAGCTGGCATCTCACTCTCTTTGAATCTTCTTTATCATGCTAGGATTAGCAGGAAAAAGCAAAAAATTTCAGAATTGCACCTTGCAATATGGAGATATTACTGTTTGTGCATTTACAATATTCATTGATTTTTGCCATTGAAAAACGTCCAGAAATGTTTGAAGCTACTGACTGAATGAAAGGAGCTGGCATCTCACTCTCTTTGAATCTTCTTTATCATGCTAGGATTAGCAGGAAAAAGCAAAAAATTTCAGAATTGCACCTTGCAATGTGGAGATATTACTGTTTGTGCATTTACAATATTCATTGATTTTTGCCATTGAAAAACGTACAGAAATGTTTGAAGCTACTGACTGAATGAAAGGAGCTGGCATCTCACTCTCTTTGAATCTTCTTTATCATGCTAAGAGGAGCAGGAAAAAGCAAAAAATTTCAGAATTGCACCTTGCAATGCGGAGAAATTACTGTTTGTGCATTTACAATATTCATTGATTTTTGCCATTGAAAAACGTCCAGAAATGATTGAAGCTACTGACTGAATGAAAGGAGCTGGCATCTCACTCTCTTTGAATCTTCTTTACCATGCTAAGAGGAGCAGGAAAAAGCAAAAAATTTCAGAATTGCACCTTGCAATGCGGAGAAATTACTGTTTGTGCAGTTACAATATTCATTGATTTTTGCCATTGAAAAACATCATGTTATTCATATACCAGAAATGATTGAAGCTACTGACTGAATGAAAGGAGCTGGCATCTCACTCTCTTTGAATCTTCTTTATCATGCTAAGAGGAGCAGGAAAAAGCAAAAAATTTCAGAATTGCACCTTGCAATGCGGAGAAATTACTGTTTGTGCATTTACAATATTCATTGATTATTGCCATTGAAAAACGTCCAGAAATGATTGAAGCTACTGACTGAATGAAAGGAGCTGGCATCTCAATCTCTTTGAATCTTCTTTATCATGCTAAGAGGAGCAGGAAAAAGCAAAAAATTTCAGAATTGCACCTTGCAATGCGGAGAAATTACTGTTTGTGCATTTACAATATTCATTGATTTTTGCCATTGAAAAACGTCCAGAAATGATTGAAGCTACTGACTGAATGAAAGGAGCTGGCATCTCACTCTCTTTGAATCTTCTTTACCATGCTAAGAGGAGCAGGAAAAAGCAAAAAATTTCAGAATTGCACCTTGCAATGCGGAGAAATTACTGTTTGTGCAGTTACAATATTCATTGATTTTTGCCATTGAAAAACATCATGTTATTCATATACCAGAAATGATTGAAGCTACTGACTGAATGAAAGGAGCTGGCATCTCACTCTCTTTGAATCTTCTTTATCATGCTAAGAGGAGCAGGAAAAAGCAAAAAATTTCAGAATTGCACCTTGCAATGCGGAGAAATTACTGTTTGTGCATTTACAATATTCATTGATTTTTGCCATTGAAAAACGTCCAGAAATGATTGAAGCTACTGACTGAATGAAAGGAGCTGGCATCTCACTCTCTTTGAATCTTCTTTATCATGCTAAGAGGAGCAGGAAAAAGCAAAAAATTTCAGAATTGCACCTTGCAATGCGGAGAAATTACTGTTTGTGCATTTACAATATTCATTGATTTTTGCCATTGAAAAACGTCCAGAAATGATTGAAGCTACTGACTGAATGAAAGGAGCTGGCATGTAACTCTCTTTGAGTCTTCTTTATCATGCTAAGAGGAGCAGGAAAAAGCAAAAAATTTCAGAATTGCACCTTGCAATGCGGAGAAATTACTCTTTGTGCATTTACAATATTCATTGATTTTTGCCATTGAAAAACATCATGTTATTCATTTACCAGAAATGTTTGAAGCTACTGACTGAATGAAAGAAGCTGGCATCTCACTATCTTTGAATCTTCTTTATCATGCTAAGAGGAGCAGGAAAAAGCAAAAAATTTCAGAATTCCACCTTACAATGCGGAGAAATTACTGTTTGTGCATATACAATATTCATTGATTTTTGCCATTGAAAAACGTCCAGAAAAGATTGAAGCTACTGACTGAATGAAAGGAGCTGGCATCTCACTCTCTTTGAATCTTCTTTATCATGCTAAGAGGAGCAGGAAAAAGCAAAAAATTTCAGAATTGCACCTTGCAATGCGGAGAAATTACTGTTTGTGCATTTACAATATTCATTGATTTTTGCCATTGAAAAACGTCCAGAAATGATTGAAGCTACTGACTGAATGAAAGGAGCTGGCATCTCACTCTCTTTGAATCTTCTTTATCATGCTAAGAGGAGCAGGAAAAAGCAAAAAAATTCAGAATTGCACCTTGCAATGCGGAGAAATTACTGTTTGTGCATTTACAATATTCATTGATTTTTGCCATTGAAAAACATCATGTTATTCATATACCAGAAATGATTGAAGCTACTGACTGAATGAAAGGAGCGGGCATCTCACTCTCTTTGAATCTTCTTTATCATGCTAAGAGGAGCAGGAAAAAGCAAAAAATTTCAGAATTGCACGTTGCAATGCGGAGAAATTACTGTTTGTGCATTTACAATATTCATTGATTTTTGCCATTGAAAAACGTCCAGAAATGATTGAAGCTACTGACTGAATGAAAGGAGCTGGCATCTCACTCTCTTTGAATCTTCTTTATCATGCTAGGATTAGCAGGAAAAAGCAAAAAATTTCAGAATTGCACCTTGCAATATGGAGATATTACTGTTTGTGCATTTACAATATTCATTGATTTTTGCCATTGAAAAACGTCCAGAAATGTTTGAAGCTACTGACTGAATGAAAGGAGCTGGCATCTCACTCTCTTTGAATCTTCTTTATCATGCTAGGATTAGCAGGAAAAAGCAAAAAATTTCAGAATTGCACCTTGCAATGTGGAGATATTACTGTTTGTGCATTTACAATATTCATTGATTTTTGCCATTGAAAAACGTACAGAAATGTTTGAAGCTACTGACTGAATGAAAGGAGCTGGCATCTCACTCTCTTTGAATCTTCTTTATCATGCTAGGAGTAGCAGAAAAAAGCAAAAAATTTCAGAATTGCACCTTGCAATGTGGAGATATTACTGTTTGTGCATTTACAATATTCATTGATTTTTGCCATTGAAAAACGTCCAGAAATGTTTGAAGCTACTGACTGAATGAAAGGAGCTGGCATCTCACTCTCTTTGAATCTTCTTTATCATGCTAGGATTAGCAGGAAAAAGCAAAAAATTTCAGAATTGCACCTTGCAATGTGGAGATATTACTGTTTGTGCATTTACAATATTCATTGATTTTTGCCATTAAAAAACATCATGTTATTCATATACCAGAAATGTTTGAGGCTACTGACTGAATGAAAGGACCTGGCATCTCACTCTCTTTGAATCTTCTTTATCATGCTAGGATTAGCAGGATAAAGCAAAAAATTTCAGAATTGCACCTTGCAATGTGGAGATATTACTGTTTGTGCATTTACAATATTCATTGATTTTTGCCATTGAAAAACGTCCAGAAATGTTTGAAGCTACTGACTGAATGAAAGGAGCTGGCATCTCACTCTATTTGAATATTCTTTATCATGCTAGGATTAGCAGGAAAAAGCAAAAAATTTCAGAATTGCACCTTGCAATGTGGAGATATTACTGTTTGTGCATTTACAATATTCATTGATTTTTGCCATTGAAAAACGTCCAGAAATGTTTATACCAGAAATGTTTGAAGTTACTGACTGAATGAAAGGAGCTGGCATCTCACTCTCTTTGAATCTTCTTTATCATGCTAAGAGGAGCAGGAAAAAGCAAAAAAATTCAGAATTGCACCTTGCAATGCGGAGAAATTACTGTTTGTGCATTTTCAATATTCATTGATTTTTGCCATTGAAAAACGTCCAGAAATGATTGAAGCTACTGACTGAATGAAAGGAGCTGGCATCTCACTCTCTTTGAATCTACTTTACCATGCTAAGAGGAGCAGGAAAAAGCAAAAAATTTCAGAATTGCACCTTGCAATGCTGAGAAATTACTGTTTGTGCATTTACAATATTCATTGATTTTTGCCATTGAAAAACATCATGTTATTCATATACCAGAAATGATTGAAGCTACTGACTGAATGAAAGGAGCTGGCATCTCACTCTCTTTGAATCTTCTTTATCATGCTAAGAGGAGCAGGAAAAAGCAAAAAATTTCAGAATTGCACCTTGCAATGCGGAGAAATTACTGTTTGTGCATTTACAATATTCATTGATTTTTGCCATTGAAAAACGTCCAGAAAAGATTGAAGCTACTGACTGAATGAAAGGAGCTGGCATCTCACTCTCTTTGAATCTTCTTTATCATGCTAAGAGGAGCAGGAAAAAGCAAAAAATTTCAGAATTGCACCTTGCAATGCGGAGAAATTACTGTTTGTGCATTTACAATATTCATTGATTTTTGCCATTGAAAAACATCATGTTATTCATATACCAGAAATGTTTGAAGCTACTGACTGAATCAAAGGAGCTGGCATCTCACTCTCTTTGAATCTTCTTTATCATGCTAAAAGGAGCAGGAAAAAGCAAAAAATTTCAGAATTGCACCTTGCAATGCGGAGAAATTACTGTTTGTGCATTTACAATATTCATTGATTTTTGCCATTGAAAAACGTCCAGAAATGATTGAAGCTACTGACTGAATGAAAGGAGCTGGCATCTCACTCTCTTTGAATCTTCTTTATCATGCTAAGAGGAGCAGGAAAAAGCAAAAAAAATCAGAATTGCACCTTGCAATGCGGAGAAATTACTGTTTGTGCATTTACAATATTCATTGATTTTTGCCATTGAAAAACATCATGTTATTCATATACCAGAAATGATTGAAGCTACTGACTGAATGAAAGGAGCGGGCATCTCATTCTCTTTGAATCTTCTTTTTCATGCTAAGAGGAGCAGGAAAAAGCAAAAAATTTCAGAATTGCACCTTGCAATGCGGAGAAATTACTGTTTGTGCATTTACAATATTCATTGATTTTTGCCATTGAAAAACGTCCAGAAATGATTGAAGCTACTGACTGAATGAAAGGAGCTGGCATCTCACTCTCTTTGAATCTTCTTTATCATGCTAAGAGGAGCAGGAAAAAGCAAAAAATTTCAGAATTGCACCTTGCAATGCGGAGAAATTACTGCTTGTGCATTTACAATATTCATTGATTTTTGCCATTGAAAAACGTCCAGAAATGATTGAAGCTACTGACTGAATGAAAGGAGCTGGCATCTCACTCTCTTTGAATCTTTATCATGCTAAGAGGAGCAGGAAAAAGCAAAAAATTTCAGAATTGCACCTTGCAATGCGGAGAAATTACTGTTTGTGCATTTACAATATTCATAGATTTTTGCCATTGAAAAACGTCCAGAAATGTTTGAAGCTACTGACTGAATGAAAGGAGCTGGCATCTCACTCTCTTTGAATCTTCTTTATCATGCTAGGATTAGCAGGAAAAAGCAAAAAATTTCAGAATTGTACCTTGCAATGTGGAGATATTACTGTTTGTGCATTTACAATATTCATTGATTTTTGCCATTGAAAAACGTCCAGAAATGTTTGAAGCTACTGACTGAATGAAAGGAGCTGGCATCTCACTCTCTTTGAATCTTCTTTATCATGCTAGGAGTAGCAGGAAAAAGCAAAAAATTTCAGAATTGCACCTTGCAATGTGGAGATATTACTGTTTGTGCATTTACAATATTCATTGATTTTTGCCATTGAAAAACGTCCAGAAATGTTTGAAGCTACTGACTGAATGAAAGGAGCTGGCATCTCACTCTCTTTGAATCTTCTTTATCATGCTAGGATTAGCAGGAAAAAGCAAAAAATTTCAGAATTGCACCTTGCAATATGGAGATATTACTGTTTGTGCATTTACAATATTCATTGATTTTTGCCTTTGAAAAACATCATGTTATTCATATACCAGAAATGTTTGAAGCTACTGACTGAATGAAAGGAGCTGGCATCTCATTCTCTTTGAATCTTCTTTATCATGCTAGGATTAGCAGGAAAAAGCAAAAAATTTCAGAATTGAACCTTGCAATGTGGAGATATTACTGTTTGTGCATTTACAATATTCATTGATTTTTGCCATTGAAAAACGTCCAGAAATGTTTGAAGCTACTGACTGAATGAAAGGAGCTGGCATCTCACTCTATTTGAGTCTTCTTTATCATGCCAGGATTAGCAGGAAAAAGCAAAAAATTTCAGAATTGCACCTTGCAATGTGGAGATATTACTGTTTGTGCATTTACAATATTCATTGATTTTTGCCATTGAAAAACGTCCAGAAATGTTTATACCAGAAATGTTTGAAGCTACTGACTGAATGAAAGGAGCTGGCATCTCACTCTCTTTGAATCTTCTTTATCATGCTAAGAGGAGCAGGAAAAAGCAAAGAATTTCAGAATTGCACCTTGCAATGCGGAGAAATTACTGTTTGTGCATTTACAATATTCATTGATTTTTGCCATTGAAAAACGTCCAGAAATGACTGAAGCTACTGACTGAATGAAAGGAGCTGGCATCTCACTCTCTTTGAATCTTCTTTATCATGCTAAGAGGAGCAGGAAAAAGCAAAAAATTTCAGAATTGCACCTTGCAATGCGGAGAAATTACTGTTTGTGCATTTACAATATTCATTGATTTTTGCCATTGAAAAACGTCCAGAAATGATTGAAGCTACTGACTGAATGAAAAGAGCTGGCATCTCACTCTCTTTGAATCTTCTTTATCATGCTAAGAGGAGCAGGAAAAAGCAAAAAATTTCAGAATTGCACCTTGCAATGCGGAGAAATTACTGTTTGTGCATTTACAATATTCATTGATTTTTGCCATTGAAAAACATCATGTTATTCATATACCAGAAATGATTGAAGCTACTGACTGAATGAAAGGAGCTGGCATCTCACTCTCTTTGAATCTTCTTTATCATGCTAAGAGGAGCAGGAAAAAGCAAAAAATTTCAGAATTGCACCTTGCAATGCGGAGAAATTACTGTTTGTGCATTTACAATATTCATTGATTTTTGCCATTGAAAAACGTCCAGAAATGATTGAAGCTACTGACTGAATGAAAGGAGCTGGCATCTCACTCTCTTTGAATCTTCTTTATCATGCTAAGAGGAGCAGGAAAAAGCAAAAAATTTCAGAATTGCACCTTGCAATGTGGAGATATTACTGTTTGTGCATTTACAATATTCATTGATTTTTGCCATTGAAAAACGTCCAGAAATGTTTATACCAGAAATGTTTGAAGCTACTGACTGAATGAAAGGAGCTGGCATCTCACTCTCTTTGAATCTTCTTTATCATGCTAAGAGGAGCAGGAAAAAGCAAAAAATTTCAGAATTGCACCTTGCAATGCGGAGAAATTACTGTTTGTGCATTTACAATATTCATTGATTTTTGCCATTGAAAAACGTCCAGAAATGACTGAAGCTACTGACTGAATGAAAGGAGCTGGCATCTCACTCTCTGAATCTTCTTTATCATGCTAAGAGGAGCAGGAAAAAGCAAAAAATTTCAGAATTGCACCTTGCAATGCGGAGAAATTACTGTTTGTGCATTTACAATATTCATTGATTTTTGCCATTGAAAAACATCCAGAAATGATTGAAGCTACTGACTGAATGAAAGGAGCTGGCATCTCACTCTCTTTGAATCTTCTTTATCATGCTAAGAGGAGCAGGAAAAAGCAAAAAATTTCAGAATTGCACCTTGCAATGCGGAGAAATTACTGTTTGTGCATTTACAATATTCATTGATTTTTGCCATTGAAAAACATCATGTTATTCATATACCAGAAATGATTGAAGCTACTGACTGAATGAAAGGAGCTGGCATCTCATTCTCTTTGAATCTTCTTTATCATGCTAAGAGGAGCAGGAAAAAGCAAAAAATTTCAGAATTGCACCTTGCAATGCGGAGAAATTACTGTTTGTGCATTTACAATATTCATTGATTTTTGCCATTGAAAAACGTCCAGAAATGATTGAAGCTACTGACTGAATGAAAGGAGCTGGCATCTCACTCTCTTTGAATCTTCTTTATCATGCTAAGAGGAGCAGGAAAAAGCAAAAAATTTCAGAATTGCAATTTGCAATGCGGAGAAATTACTGTTTGTGCATTTACAATATTCATTGATTTTTGCCATTGAAAAACGTCCAGAAATGATTGAAGCTACTGACTGAATGAAAGGAGCTGGCATCTCACTCTCTTTGAATCTTCTTTATCATGCTAAGAGGAGCAGGAAAAAGCAAAAAATTTCAGAATTGCACCTTGCAATGCGGAGAAATTACTGTTTGTGCATTTACAATATTCATTGATTTTTGCCATTGAAAAACGTCCAGAAATGATTGAAGCTACTGACTGAATGAAAGGAGCTGGCATCTCACTCTCTTTGAATCTTCTTTATCATGCTAAGAGGAGCAGGAAAAAGCAAAAAATTTCAGAATTGCACCTTGCAATGCGGAGAAATTACTGTTTGTGCATTTACAATATTCATTGATTTTTGCCATTGAAAAACGTCCAGAAATGACTGAAGCTACTGACTGAATGAAAGGAGCTGGCATCTCACTCTCTTTGAATCTTCTTTATCATGCTAACAGGAGCAGGAAAAAGCAAAAAATTTCAGAATTGCACCTTGCAATTCGGAGAAATTACTGTTTGTGCATTTACAATATTCATTGATTTTTGCCATTGAAAAACGTCCAGAAATGATTGAAGCTACTGACTGAATGAAAGGAGCTGGCATCTCACTCTCTTTGAATCTTCTTTATCATGCTAAGAGGAGCAGGAAAAAGCAAAAAATTTCAGAATTGCACCTTGCAATGCGGAGAAATTACTGTTTGTGCATTTACAATATTCATTGATTTTTGCCATTGAAAAACATCATGTTATTCATATACCAGAAATGATTGAAGCTACTGACTGAATGAAAGGAGCTGGCATTTCACTCTCTTTGAATCTTCTTTATCATGCTAAGAGGAGCAGGAAAAAGCAAAAAATTTCAGAATTGCACCTTGCAATGCGGAGAAATTACTGTTTGTGCATTTACAATATTCATTGATTTTTGCCATTGAAAAACGTCCAGAAAAGATTGAAGCTACTGACTGAATGAAAGGAGCTGGCATCTCACTCTCTTTGAATCTTCTTTATCATGCTAAGAGGAGCAGGAAAAAGCAAAAAATTTCAGAATTGCACCTTGCAATGCGGAGAAATTACTGTTTGTGCATTTACAATATTCATTGATTTTTGCCATTGAAAAACATCATGTTATTCATATACCAGAAATGTTTGAAGCTACTGACTGAATGAAAGGAGCTGGCATCTCACTCTCTTTGAATCTTCTTTATCATGCTAAAAGGAGCAGGAAAAAGCAAAAAATTTCAGAATTGCACCTTGCAATGCGGAGAAATTACTGTTTGTGCATTTACAATATTCATTGATTTTTGCCATTGAAAAACGTCCAGAAATGATTGAAGCTACTGACTGAATGAAAGGAGCTGGCATCTCACTCTCTTTGAATCTTCTTTATCATGCTAAGAGGAGCAGGAAAAAGCAAAAAAATTCAGAATTTCACCTTGCAATGCGGAGAAATTACTGTTTGTGCATTTACAATATTCATTGATTTTTGCCATTGAAAAACATCATGTTATTCATATACCAGAAATGATTGAAGCTACTAACTGAATGAAAGGAGCGGGCATCTCATTCTCTTTGAATCTTCTTTTTCATGCTAAGAGGAGCAGGAAAAAGCAAAAAATTTCAGAATTGCACCTTGCAATGCGGAGAAATTACTGTTTGTGCATTTACAATATTCATTGATTTTTGCCATTGAAAAACGTCCAGAAATGATTGAAGCTACTGACTGAATGAAAGGAGCTGGCATCTCACTCTCTTTGAATCTTCTTTATCATGCTAAGAGGAGCAGGAAAAAGCAAAAAATTTCAGAATTGCACCTTGCAATGCGGAGAAATTACTGCTTGTGCATTTACAATATTCATTGATTTTTGCCATTGAAAAACGTCCAGAAATGATTGAAGCTACTGACTGAATGAAAGGAGCTGGCATCTCACTCTCTTTGAATCTTTATCATGCTAAGAGGAGCAGGAAAAAGCAAAAAATTTCAGAATTGCACCTTGCAATGCGGAGAAATTACTGTTTGTGCATTTACAATATTCATAGATTTTTGCCATTGAAAAACGTCCAGAAATGTTTGAAGCTACTGACTGAATGAAAGGAGCTGGCATCTCACTCTCTTTGAATCTTCTTTATCATGCTAGGATTAGCAGGAAAAAGCAAAAAATTTCAGAATTGCACCTTGCAATGTGGAGATATTACTGTTTGTGCATTTACAATATTCATTGATTTTTGCCATTGAAAAACGTCCAGAAATGTTTGAAGCTACTGACTGAATGAAAGGAGCTGGCATCTCACTCTCTTTGAATCTTCTTTATCATGCTAGGAGTAGCAGGAAAAAGCAAAAAATTTCAGAATTGCACCTTGCAATGTGGAGATATTACAGTTTGTGCATTTACAATATTCATTGATTTTTGCCATTGAAAAACGTCCAGAAATGTTTGAAGCTACTGACTGAATGAAAGGAGCTGGCATCTCACTCTCTTTGAATCTTCTTTATCATGCTAGGATTAGCAGGAAAAAGCAAAAAATTTCAGAATTGCACCTTGCAATATGGAGATATTACTGTTTGTGCATTTACAATATTCATTGATTTTTGCCATTGAAAAACATCATGTTATTCATATACCAGAAATGTTTGAAGCTACTGACTGAATGAAAGGAGCTGGCATCTCATTCTCTTTGAATCTTCTTTATCATGCTAGGATTAGCAGGAAAAAGCAAAAAATTTCAGAATTGAACCTTGCAATGTGGAGATATTACTGTTTGTGCATTTACAATATTCATTGATTTTTGCCATTGAAAAACGTCCAGAAATGTTTGAAGCTACTGACTGAATGAAAGGAGCTGGCATCTCACTCTATTTGAATCTTCTTTATCATGCTAGGATTAGCAGGAAAAAGCAAAAAATTTCAGAATTGCACCTTGCAATGTGGAGATATTACTGTTTGTGCATTTACAATATTCATTGATTTTTGCCATTGAAAAACGTCCAGAAATGTTTATACCAGAAATGTTTGAAGCTACTGACTGAATGAAAGGAGCTGGCATCTCACTCTCTTTGAATCTTCTTTATCATGCTAAGAGGAGCAGGAAAAAGCAAAGAATTTCAGAATTGCACCTTGCAATGCGGAGAAATTACTGTTTGTGCATTTACAATATTCATTGATTTTTGCCATTGAAAAACGTCCAGAAATGACTGAAGCTACTGACTGAATGAAAGGAGCTGGCATCTCACTCTCTTTGAATCTTCTTTATCATGCTAAGAGGAGCAGGAAAAAGCAAAAAATTTCAGAATTGCACCTTGCAATGCGGAGAAATTACTGTTTGTGCATTTACAATATTCATTGATTTTTGCCATTGAAAAACGTCCAGAAATGATTGAAGCTACTGACTGAATGAAAAGAGCTGGCATCTCACGCTCTTTGAATCTTCTTTATCATGCTAAGAGGAGCAGGAAAAAGCAAAAAATTTCAGAATTGCACCTTGCAATGCGGAGAAATTACTGTTTGTGCATTTACAATATTCATTGATTTTTGCCATTGAAAAACATCATGTTATTCATATACCAGAAATGATTGAAGCTACTGACTGAATGAAAGGAGCTGGCATCTCACTCTCTTTGAATCTTCTTTATCATGCTAAGAGGAGCAGGAAAAAGCAAAAAATTTCAGAATTGCACCTTGCAATGCGGAGAAATTACTGTTTGTGCATTTACAATATTCATTGATTTTTGCCATTGAAAAACGTCCAGAAATGATTGAAGCTACTGACTGAATGAAAGGAGCTGGCATCTCACTCTCTTTGAATCTTCTTTATCATGCTAAGAGGAGCAGGAAAAAGCAAAAAATTTCATAATTGCACCTTGCAATGTGGAGATATTACTGTTTGTGCATTTACAATATTCATTGATTTTTGCCATTGAAAAACGTCCAGAAATGTTTATACCAGAAATGTTTGAAGCTACTGACTGAATGAAAGGAGCTGGCATCTCACTCTCTTTGAATCTTCTTTATCATGCTAAGAGGAGCAGGAAAAAGCAAAAAATTTCAGAATTGCACCTTGCAATGCGGAGAAATTACTGTTTGTGCATTTACAATATTCATTGATTTTTGCCATTGAAAAACGTCCAGAAATGACTGAAGCTACTGACTGAATGAAAGGAGCTGGCATCTCACTCTCTGAATCTTCTTTATCATGCTAAGAGGAGCAGGAAAAAGCAAAAAATTTCAGAATTGCACCTTGCAATGCGGAGAAATTACTGTTTGTGCATTTACAATATTCATTGATTTTTGCCATTGAAAAACATCCAGAAATGATTGAAGCTACTGACTGAATGAAAGGAGCTGGCATCTCACTCTCTTTGAATCTTCTTTATCATGCTAAGAGGAGCAGGAAAAAGCAAAAAATTTCAGAATTGCACCTTGCAATGCGGAGAAATTACTGTTTGTGCATTTACAATATTCATTGATTTTTGCCATTGAAAAACATCATGTTATTCATATACCAGAAATGATTGAAGCTACTGACTGAATGAAAGGAGCTGGCATCTCATTCTCTTTGAATCTTCTTTATCATGCTAAGAGGAGCAGGAAAAAGCAAAAAATTTCAGAATTGCAATTTGCAATGCGGAGAAATTACTGTTTGTGCATTTACAATATTCATTGATTTTTGCCATTGAAAAACGTCCAGAAATGATTGAAGCTACTGACTGAATGAAAGGAGCTGGCATCTCACTCTCTTTGAATCTTCTTTATCATGCTAAGAGGAGCAGGAAAAAGCAAAAAATTTCATAATTGCACCTTGCAATGTGGAGATATTACTGTTTGTGCATTTACAATATTCATTGATTTTTGCCATTGAAAAACGTCCAGAAATGTTTATACCAGAAATGTTTGAAGCTACTGACTGAATGAAAGGAGCTGGCATCTCACTCTCTTTGAATCTTCTTTATCATGCTAAGAGGAGCAGGAAAAAGCAAAAAATTTCAGAATTGCACCTTGCAATGCGGAGAAATTACTGTTTGTGCATTTACAATATTCATTGATTTTTGCCATTGAAAAACGTCCAGAAATGACTGAAGCTACTGACTGAATGAAAGGAGCTGGCATCTCACTCTCTGAATCTTCTTTATCATGCTAAGAGGAGCAGGAAAAAGCAAAAAATTTCAGAATTGCACCTTGCAATGCGGAGAAATTACTGTTTGTGCATTTACAATATTCATTGATTTTTGCCATTGAAAAACATCCAGAAATGATTGAAGCTACTGACTGAATGAAAGGAGCTGGCATCTCACTCTCTTTGAATCTTCTTTATCATGCTAAGAGGAGCAGGAAAAAGCAAAAAATTTCAGAATTGCACCTTGCAATGCGGAGAAATTACTGTTTGTGCATTTACAATATTCATTGATTTTTGCCATTGAAAAACATCATGTTATTCATATACCAGAAATGATTGAAGCTACTGACTGAATGAAAGGAGCTGGCATCTCATTCTCTTTGAATCTTCTTTATCATGCTAAGAGGAGCAGGAAAAAGCAAAAAATTTCAGAATTGCACCTTGCAATGCGGAGAAATTACTGTTTGTGCATTTACAATATTCATAGATTTTTGCCATTGAAAAACGTCCAGAAATGTTTGAAGCTACTGACTGAATGAAAGGAGCTGGCATCTCACTCTCTTTGAATCTTCTTTATCATGCTAGGATTAGCAGGAAAAAGCAAAAAATTTCAGAATTGCACCTTGCAATGTGGAGATATTACTGTTTGTGCATTTACAATATTCATTGATTTTTGCCATTGAAAAACGTCCAGAAATGTTTGAAGCTACTGACTGAATGAAAGGAGCTGGCATCTCACTCTCTTTGAATCTTCTTTATCATGCTAGGAGTAGCAGGAAAAAGCAAAAAATTTCAGAATTGCACCTTGCAATGTGGAGATATTACTGTTTGTGCATTTACAATATTCATTGATTTTTGCCATTGAAAAACGTCCAGAAATGTTTGAAGCTACTGACTGAATGAAAGGAGCTGGCATCTCACTCTCTTTGAATCTTCTTTATCATGCTAGGATTAGCAGGAAAAAGCAAAAAATTTCAGAATTGCACCTTGCAATATGGAGATATTACTGTTTGTGCATTTACAATATTCATTGATTTTTGCCATTGAAAAACATCATGTTATTCATATACCAGAAATGTTTGAAGCTACTGACTGAATGAAAGGAGCTGGCATCTCATTCTCTTTGAATCTTCTTTATCATGCTAGGATTAGCAGGAAAAAGCAAAAAATTTCAGAATTGAACCTTGCAATGTGGAGATATTACTGTTTGTGCATTTACAATATTCATTGATTTTTGCCATTGAAAAACGTCCAGAAATGTTTGAAGCTACTGACTGAATGAAAGGAGCTGGCATCTCACTCTATTTGAATCTTCTTTATCATGCTAGGATTAGCAGGAAAAAGCAAAAAATTTCAGAATTGCACCTTGCAATGTGGAGATATTACTGTTTGTGCATTTACAATATTCATTGATTTTTGCCATTGAAAAACGTCCAGAAATGTTTATACCAGAAATGTTTGAAGCTACTGACTGAATGAAAGGAGCTGGCATCTCACTCTCTTTGAATCTTCTTTATCATGCTAAGAGGAGCAGGAAAAAGCAAAGAATTTCAGAATTGCACCTTGCAATGCGGAGAAATTACTGTTTGTGCATTTACAATATTCATTGATTTTTGCCATTGAAAAACGTCCAGAAATGACTGAAGCTACTGACTGAATGAAAGGAGCTGGCATCTCACTCTCTTTGAATCTTCTTTATCATGCTAAGAGGAGCAGGAAAAAGCAAAAAATTTCAGAATTGCACCTTGCAATGCGGATAAATTACTGTTTGTGCATTTACAATATTCATTGATTTTTGCCATTGAAAAACGTCCAGAAATGATTGAAGCTACTGACTGAATGAAAAGAGCTGGCATCTCACTCTCTTTGAATCTTCTTTATCATGCTAAGAGGAGCAGGAAAAAGCAAAAAATTTCAGAATTGCACCTTGCAATGCGGAGAAATTACTGTTTGTGCATTTACAATATTCATTGATTTTTGCCATTGAAAAACATCATGTTATTCATATACCAGAAATGTTTGAAGCTACTGACTGAATGAAAGGAGCTGGCATCTCATTCTCTTTGAATCTTCTTTATCATGCTAGGATTAGCAGGAAAAAGCAAAAAATTTCAGAATTGAACCTTGCAATGTGGAGATATTACTGTTTGTGCATTTACAATATTCATTGATTTTTGCCATTGAAAAACGTCCAGAAATGTTTGAAGCTACTGACTGAATGAAAGGAGCTGGCATCTCACTCTATTTGAATCTTCTTTATCATGCTAGGATTAGCAGGAAAAAGCAAAAAATTTCAGAATTGCACCTTGCAATGTGGAGATATTACTGTTTGTGCATTTACAATATTCATTGATTTTTGCCATTGAAAAACGTCCAGAAATGTTTATACCAGAAATGTTTGAAGCTACTGACTGAATGAAAGGAGCTGGCATCTCACTCTCTTTGAATCTTCTTTATCATGCTAAGAGGAGCAGGAAAAAGCAAAAAATTTCAGAATTGCACCTTGCAATGCGGAGAAATTACTGTTTGTGCATTTACAATATTCATTGATTTTTGCCATTGAAAAACATCCAGAAATGATTGAAGCTACTGACTGAATGAAAGGAGCTGGCATCTCACTCTCTTTGAATCTTCTTTATCATGCTAAGAGGAGCAGGAAAAAGCAAAAAATTTCAGAATTGCACCTTGCAATGCGGAGAAATTACTGTTTGTGCATTTACAATATTCATTGATTTTTGCCATTGAAAAACATCATGTTATTCATATACCAGAAATGATTGAAGCTACTGACTGAATGAAAGGAGCTGGCATCTCATTCTCTTTGAATCTTCTTTATCATGCTAAGAGGAGCAGGAAAAAGCAAAAAATTTCAGAATTGCACCTTGCAATGCGGAGAAATTACTGTTTGTGCATTTACAATATTCATAGATTTTTGCCATTGAAAAACGTCCAGAAATGTTTGAAGCTACTGACTGAATGAAAGGAGCTGGCATCTCACTCTCTTTGAATCTTCTTTATCATGCTAGGATTAGCAGGAAAAAGCAAAAAATTTCAGAATTGCACCTTGCAATGTGGAGATATTACTGTTTGTGCATTTACAATATTCATTGATTTTTGCCATTGAAAAACGTCCAGAAATGTTTGAAGCTACTGACTGAATGAAAGGAGCTGGCATCTCACTCTCTTTGAATCTTCTTTATCATGCTAGGAGTAGCAGGAAAAAGCAAAAAATTTCAGAATTGCACCTTGCAATGTGGAGATATTACTGTTTGTGCATTTACAATATTCATTGATTTTTGCCATTGAAAAACGTCCAGAAATGTTTGAAGCTACTGACTGAATGAAAGGAGCTGGCATCTCACTCTCTTTGAATCTTCTTTATCATGCTAGGATTAGCAGGAAAAAGCAAAAAATTTCAGAATTGCACCTTGCAATATGGAGATATTACTGTTTGTGCATTTACAATATTCATTGATTTTTGCCATTGAAAAACATCATGTTATTCATATACCAGAAATGTTTGAAGCTACTGACTGAATGAAAGGAGCTGGCATCTCATTCTCTTTGTATCTTCTTTATCATGCTAGGATTAGCAGGAAAAAGCAAAAAATTTCAGAATTGAACCTTGCAATGTGGAGATATTACTGTTTGTGCATTTACAATATTCATTGATTTTTGCCATTGAAAAACGTCCAGAAATGTTTGAAGCTACTGACTGAATGAAAGGAGCTGGCATCTCACTCTATTTGAATCTTCTTTATCATGCTAGGATTAGCAGGAAAAAGCAAAAAATTTCAGAATTGAACCTTGCAATGTGGAGATATTACTGTTTGTGCATTTACAATATTCATTGATTTTTGCCATTGAAAAACGTCCAGAAATGTTTATACCAGAAATGTTTGAAGCTACTGACTGAATGAAAGGAGCTGGCATCTCACTCTCTTTGAATCTTCTTTATCATGCTAAGAGGAGCAGGAAAAAGCAAAGAATTTCAGAATTGCACCTTGCAATGCGGAGAAATTACTGTTTGTGCATTTACAATATTCATTGATTTTTGCCATTGAAAAACGTCCAGAAATGACTGAAGCTACTGACTGAATGAAAGGAGCTGGCATCTCACTCTCTTTGAATCTTCTTTATCATGCTAAGAGGAGCAGGAAAAAGCAAAAAATTTCAGAATTGCACCTTGCAATGCGGAGAAATTACTGTTTGTGCATTTACAATATTCATTGATTTTTGCCATTGAAAAACGTCCAGAAATGATTGAAGCTACTGACTGAATGAAAAGAGCTGGCATCTCACTCTCTTTGAATCTTCTTTATCATGCTAAGAGGAGCAGGAAAAAGCAAAAAATTTCAGAATTGCACCTTGCAATGCGGAGAAATTACTGTTTGTGCATTTACAATATTCATTGATTTTTGCCATTGAAAAACATCATGTTATTCATATACCAGAAATGTTTGAAGCTACTGACTGAATGAAAGGAGCTGGCATCTCATTCTCTTTGAATCTTCTTTATCATGCTAGGATTAGCAGGAAAAAGCAAAAAATTTCAGAATTGAACCTTGCAATGTGGAGATATTACTGTTTGTGCATTTACAATATTCATTGATTTTTGCCATTGAAAAACGTCCAGAAATGTTTGAAGCTACTGACTGAATGAAAGGAGCTGGCATCTCACTCTATTTGAATCTTCTTTATCATGCTAGGATTAGCAGGAAAAAGCAAAAAATTTCAGAATTGCACCTTGCAATGTGGAGATATTACTGTTTGTGCATTTACAATATTCATTGATTTTTGCCATTGAAAAACGTCCAGAAATGTTTATACCAGAAATGTTTGAAGCTACTGACTGAATGAAAGGAGCTGGCATCTCACTCTCTTTGAATCTTCTTTATCATGCTAAGAGGAGCAGGAAAAAGCAAAGAATTTCAGAATTGCACCTTGCAATGCGGAGAAATTACTGTTTGTGCATTTACAATATTCATTGATTTTTGCCATTGAAAAACGTCCAGAAATGACTGAAGCTACTGACTGAATGAAAGGAGCTGGCATCTCACTCTCTTTGAATCTTCTTTATCATGCTAAGAGGAGCAGGAAAAAGCAAAAAATTTCAGAATTGCACCTTGCAATGCGGAGAAATTACTGTTTGTGCATTTACAATATTCATTGATTTTTGCCATTGAAAAACGTCCAGAAATGATTGAAGCTACTGACTGAATGAAAAGAGCTGGCATCTCACGCTCTTTGAATCTTCTTTATCATGCTAAGAGGAGCAGGAAAAAGCAAAAAATTTCAGAATTGCACCTTGCAATGCGGAGAAATTACTGTTTGTGCATTTACAATATTCATTGATTTTTGCCATTGAAAAACATCATGTTATTCATATACCAGAAATGATTGAAGCTACTGACTGAATGAAAGGAGCTGGCATCTCACTCTCTTTGAATCTTCTTTATCATGCTAAGAGGAGCAGGAAAAAGCAAAAAATTTCAGAATTGCACCTTGCAATGCGGAGAAATTACTGTTTGTGCATTTACAATATTCATTGATTTTTGCCATTGAAAAACGTCCAGAAATGATTGAAGCTACTGACTGAATGAAAGGAGCTGGCATCTCACTCTCTTTGAATCTTCTTTATCATGCTAAGAGGAGCAGGAAAAAGCAAAAAATTTCATAATTGCACCTTGCAATGTGGAGATATTACTGTTTGTGCATTTACAATATTCATTGATTTTTGCCATTGAAAAACGTCCAGAAATGTTTATACCAGAAATGTTTGAAGCTACTGACTGAATGAAAGGAGCTGGCATCTCACTCTCTTTGAATCTTCTTTATCATGCTAAGAGGAGCAGGAAAAAGCAAAAAATTTCAGAATTGCACCTTGCAATGCGGAGAAATTACTGTTTGTGCATTTACAATATTCATTGATTTTTGCCATTGAAAAACGTCCAGAAATGACTGAAGCTACTGACTGAATGAAAGGAGCTGGCATCTCACTCTCTGAATCTTCTTTATCATGCTAAGAGGAGCAGGAAAAAGCAAAAAATTTCAGAATTGCACCTTGCAATGCGGAGAAATTACTGTTTGTGCATTTACAATATTCATTGATTTTTGCCATTGAAAAACATCCAGAAATGATTGAAGCTACTGACTGAATGAAAGGAGCTGGCATCTCACTCTCTTTGAATCTTCTTTATCATGCTAAGAGGAGCAGGAAAAAGCAAAAAATTTCAGAATTGCACCTTGCAATGCGGAGAAATTACTGTTTGTGCATTTACAATATTCATTGATTTTTGCCATTGAAAAACATCATGTTATTCATATACCAGAAATGATTGAAGCTACTGACTGAATGAAAGGAGCTGGCATCTCATTCTCTTTGAATCTTCTTTATCATGCTAAGAGGAGCAGGAAAAAGCAAAAAATTTCAGAATTGCAATTTGCAATGCGGAGAAATTACTGTTTGTGCATTTACAATATTCATTGATTTTTGCCATTGAAAAACGTCCAGAAATGATTGAAGCTACTGACTGAATGAAAGGAGCTGGCATCTCACTCTCTTTGAATCTTCTTTATCATGCTAAGAGGAGCAGGAAAAAGCAAAAAATTTCATAATTGCACCTTGCAATGTGGAGATATTACTGTTTGTGCATTTACAATATTCATTGATTTTTGCCATTGAAAAACGTCCAGAAATGTTTATACCAGAAATGTTTGAAGCTACTGACTGAATGAAAGGAGCTGGCATCTCACTCTCTTTGAATCTTCTTTATCATGCTAAGAGGAGCAGGAAAAAGCAAAAAATTTCAGAATTGCACCTTGCAATGCGGAGAAATTACTGTTTGTGCATTTACAATATTCATTGATTTTTGCCATTGAAAAACGTCCAGAAATGACTGAAGCTACTGACTGAATGAAAGGAGCTGGCATCTCACTCTCTGAATCTTCTTTATCATGCTAAGAGGAGCAGGAAAAAGCAAAAAATTTCAGAATTGCACCTTGCAATGCGGAGAAATTACTGTTTGTGCATTTACAATATTCATTGATTTTTGCCATTGAAAAACATCCAGAAATGATTGAAGCTACTGACTGAATGAAAGGAGCTGGCATCTCACTCTCTTTGAATCTTCTTTATCATGCTAAGAGGAGCAGGAAAAAGCAAAAAATTTCAGAATTGCACCTTGCAATGCGGAGAAATTACTGTTTGTGCATTTACAATATTCATTGATTTTTGCCATTGAAAAACATCATGTTATTCATATACCAGAAATGATTGGAGCTACTGACTGCATGAAAGGAGCTGGCATCTCATTCTCTTTGAATCTTCTTTATCATGCTAAGAGGAGCAGGAAAAAGCAAAAAATTTCAGAATTGCACCTTGCAATGCGGAGAAATTACTGTTTGTGCATTTACAATATTCATAGATTTTTGCCATTGAAAAACGTCCAGAAATGTTTGAAGCTACTGACTGAATGAAAGGAGCTGGCATCTCACTCTCTTTGAATCTTCTTTATCATGCTAGGATTAGCAGGAAAAAGCAAAAAATTTCAGAATTGCACCTTGCAATGTGGAGATATTACTGTTTGTGCATTTACAATATTCATTGATTTTTGCCATTGAAAAACGTCCAGAAATGTTTGAAGCTACTGACTGAATGAAAGGAGCTGGCATCTCACTCTCTTTGAATCTTCTTTATCATGCTAGGAGTAGCAGGAAAAAGCAAAAAATTTCAGAATTGCACCTTGCAATGTGGAGATATTACTGTTTGTGCATTTACAATATTCATTGATTTTTGCCATTGAAAAACGTCCAGAAATGTTTGAAGCTACTGACTGAATGAAAGGAGCTGGCATCTCACTCTCTTTGAATCTTCTTTATCATGCTAGGATTAGCAGGAAAAAGCAAAAAATTTCAGAATTGCACCTTGCAATATGGAGATATTACTGTTTGTGCATTTACAATATTCATTGATTTTTGCCATTGAAAAACATCATGTTATTCATATACCAGAAATGTTTGAAGCTACTGACTGAATGAAAGGAGCTGGCATCTCATTCTCTTTGAATCTTCTTTATCATGCTAGGATTAGCAGGAAAAAGCAAAAAATTTCAGAATTGAACCTTGCAATGTGGAGATATTACTGTTTGTGCATTTACAATATTCATTGATTTTTGCCATTGAAAAACGTCCAGAAATGTTTGAAGCTACTGACTGAATGAAAGGAGCTGGCATCTCACTCTATTTGAATCTTCTTTATCATGCTAGGATTAGCAGGAAAAAGCAAAAAATTTCAGAATTGCACCTTGCAATGTGGAGATATTACTGTTTGTGCATTTACAATATTCATTGATTTTTGCCATTGAAAAACGTCCAGAAATGTTTATACCAGAAATGTTTGAAGCTACTGACTGAATGAAAGGAGCTGGCATCTCACTCTCTTTGAATCTTCTTTATCATGCTAAGAGGAGCAGGAAAAAGCAAAGAATTTCAGAATTGCACCTTGCAATGCGGAGAAATTACTGTTTGTGCATTTACAATATTCATTGATTTTTGCCATTGAAAAACGTCCAGAAATGACTGAAGCTACTGACTGAATGAAAGGAGCTGGCATCTCACTCTCTTTGAATCTTCTTTATCATGCTAAGAGGAGCAGGAAAAAGCAAAAAATTTCAGAATTGCACCTTGCAATGCGGAGAAATTACTGTTTGTGCATTTACAATATTCATTGATTTTTGCCATTGAAAAACGTCCAGAAATGATTGAAGCTACTGACTGAATGAAAAGAGCTGGCATCTCACTCTCTTTGAATCTTCTTTATCATGCTAAGAGGAGCAGGAAAAAGCAAAAAATTTCAGAATTGCACCTTGCAATGCGGAGAAATTACTGTTTGTGCATTTACAATATTCATTGATTTTTGCCATTGAAAAACATCATGTTATTCATATACCAGAAATGATTGAAGCTACTGACTGAATGAAAGGAGCTGGCATCTCACTCTCTTTGAATCTTCTTTATCATGCTAAGAGGAGCAGGAAAAAGCAAAAAATTTCAGAATTGCACCTTGCAATGCGGAGAAATTACTGTTTGTGCATTTACAATATTCATTGATTTTTGCCATTGAAAAACGTCCAGAAATGATTGAAGCTACTGACTGAATGAAAGGAGCTGGCATCTCACTCTCTTTGAATCTTCTTTATCATGCTAAGAGGAGCAGGAAAAAGCAAAAAATTTCAGAATTGCACCTTGCAATGTGGAGATATTACTGTTTGTGCATTTACAATATTCATTGATTTTTGCCATTGAAAAACGTCCAGAAATGTTTATACCAGAAATGTTTGAAGCTACTGACTGCATGAAAGGAGCTGGCATCTCACTCTCTTTGAATCTTCTTTATCATGCTAAGAGGAGCAGGAAAAAGCAAAAAATTTCAGAATTGCACCTTGCAATGCGGAGAAATTACTGTTTGTGCATTTACAATATTCATTGATTTTTGCCATTGAAAAACGTCCAGAAATGACTGAAGCTACTGACTGAATGAAAGGAGCTGGCATCTCACTCTCTGAATCTTCTTTATCATGCTAAGAGGAGCAGGAAAAAGCAAAAAATTTCAGAATTGCACCTTGCAATGCGGAGAAATTACTGTTTGTGCATTTACAATATTCATTGATTTTTGCCATTGAAAAACATCCAGAAATGATTGAAGCTACTGACTGAATGAAAGGAGCTGGCATCTCACTCTCTTTGAATCTTCTTTATCATGCTAAGAGGAGCAGGAAAAAGCAAAAAATTTCAGAATTGCACCTTGCAATGCGGAGAAATTACTGTTTGTGCATTTACAATATTCATTGATTTTTGCCATTGAAAAACATCATGTTATTCATATACCAGAAATGATTGAAGCTACTGACTGAATGAAAGGAGCTGGCATCTCATTCTCTTTGAATCTTCTTTATCATGCTAAGAGGAGCAGGAAAAAGCAAAAAATTTCAGAATTGCACCTTGCAATGCGGAGAAATTACTGTTTGTGCATTTACAATATTCATTGATTTTTGCCATTGAAAAACGTCCAGAAATGATTGAAGCTACTGACTGAATGAAAGGAGCTGGCATCTCACTCTCTTTGAATCTTCTTTATCATGCTAAGAGGAGCAGGAAAAAGCAAAAAATTTCAGAATTGCAATTTGCAATGCGGAGAAATTACTGCTTGTGCATTTACAATATTCATTGATTTTTGCCATTGAAAAACGTCCAGAAATGATTGAAGCTACTGACTGAATGAAAGGAGCTGGCATCTCACTCTCTTTGAATCTTCTTTATCATGCTAAGAGGAGCAGGAAAAAGCAAAAAATTTCAGAATTGCACCTTGCAATGCGGAGAAATTACTGTTTGTGCATTTACAATATTCATTGATTTTTGCCATTGAAAAACGTCCAGAAATGATTGAAGCTACTGACTGAATGAAAGGAGCTGGCATCTCACTCTCTTTGAATCTTCTTTATCATGCTAAGAGGAGCAGGAAAAAGCAAAAAATTTCATAATTGCACCTTGCAATGTGGAGATATTACTGTTTGTGCATTTACAATATTCATTGATTTTTGCCATTGAAAAACGTCCAGAAATGTTTATACCAGAAATGTTTGAAGCTACTGACTGAATGAAAGGAGCTGGCATCTCACTCTCTTTGAATCTTCTTTATCATGCTAAGAGGAGCAGGAAAAAGCAAAAAATTTCAGAATTGCACCTTGCAATGCGGAGAAATTACTGTTTGTGCATTTACAATATTCATTGATTTTTGCCATTGAAAAACGTCCAGAAATGACTGAAGCTACTGACTGAATGAAAGGAGCTGGCATCTCACTCTCTGAATCTTCTTTATCATGCTAAGAGGAGCAGGAAAAAGCAAAAAATTTCAGAATTGCACCTTGCAATGCGGAGAAATTACTGTTTGTGCATTTACAATATTCATTGATTTTTGCCATTGAAAAACATCCAGAAATGATTGAAGCTACTGACTGAATGAAAGGAGCTGGCATCTCACTCTCTTTGAATCTTCTTTATCATGCTAAGAGGAGCAGGAAAAAGCAAAAAATTTCAGAATTGCACCTTGCAATGCGGAGAAATTACTGTTTGTGCATTTACAATATTCATTGATTTTTGCCATTGAAAAACATCATGTTATTCATATACCAGAAATGATTGAAGCTACTGACTGAATGAAAGGAGCTGGCATCTCATTCTCTTTGAATCTTCTTTATCATGCTAAGAGGAGCAGGAAAAAGCAAAAAATTTCAGAATTGCAATTTGCAATGCGGAGAAATTACTGTTTGTGCATTTACAATATTCATTGATTTTTGCCATTGAAAAACGTCCAGAAATGATTGAAGCTACTGACTGAATGAAAGGAGCTGGCATCTCACTCTCTTTGAATCTTCTTTATCATGCTAAGAGGAGCAGGAAAAAGCAAAAAATTTCATAATTGCACCTTGCAATGTGGAGATATTACTGTTTGTGCATTTACAATATTCATTGATTTTTGCCATTGAAAAACGTCCAGAAATGTTTATACCAGAAATGTTTGAAGCTACTGACTGAATGAAAGGAGCTGGCATCTCACTCTCTTTGAATCTTCTTTATCATGCTAAGAGGAGCAGGAAAAAGCAAAAAATTTCAGAATTGCACCTTGCAATGCGGAGAAATTACTGTTTGTGCATTTACAATATTCATTGATTTTTGCCATTGAAAAACGTCCAGAAATGACTGAAGCTACTGACTGAATGAAAGGAGCTGGCATCTCACTCTCTGAATCTTCTTTATCATGCTAAGAGGAGCAGGAAAAAGCAAAAAATTTCAGAATTGCACCTTGCAATGCGGAGAAATTACTGTTTGTGCATTTACAATATTCATTGATTTTTGCCATTGAAAAACATCCAGAAATGATTGAAGCTACTGACTGAATGAAAGGAGCTGGCATCTCACTCTCTTTGAATCTTCTTTATCATGCTAAGAGGAGCAGGAAAAAGCAAAAAATTTCAGAATTGCACCTTGCAATGCGGAGAAATTACTGTTTGTGCATTTACAATATTCATTGATTTTTGCCATTGAAAAACATCATGTTATTCATATACCAGAAATGATTGAAGCTACTGACTGAATGAAAGGAGCTGGCATCTCATTCTCTTTGAATCTTCTTTATCATGCTAAGAGGAGCAGGAAAAAGCAAAAAATTTCAGAATTGCACCTTGCAATGCGGAGAAATTACTGTTTGTGCATTTACAATATTCATAGATTTTTGCCATTGAAAAACGTCCAGAAATGTTTGAAGCTACTGACTGAATGAAAGGAGCTGGCATCTCACTCTCTTTGAATCTTCTTTATCATGCTAGGATTAGCAGGAAAAAGCAAAAAATTTCAGAATTGCACCTTGCAATGTGGAGATATTACTGTTTGTGCATTTACAATATTCATTGATTTTTGCCATTGAAAAACGTCCAGAAATGTTTGAAGCTACTGACTGAATGAAAGGAGCTGGCATCTCACTCTCTTTGAATCTTCTTTATCATGCTAGGAGTAGCAGGAAAAAGCAAAAAATTTCAGAATTGCACCTTGCAATGTGGAGATATTACTGTTTGTGCATTTACAATATTCATTGATTTTTGCCATTGAAAAACGTCCAGAAATGTTTGAAGCTACTGACTGAATGAAAGGAGCTGGCATCTCACTCTCTTTGAATCTTCTTTATCATGCTAGGATTAGCAGGAAAAAGCAAAAAATTTCAGAATTGCACCTTGCAATATGGAGATATTACTGTTTGTGCATTTACAATATTCATTGATTTTTGCCATTGAAAAACATCATGTTATTCATATACCAGAAATGTTTGAAGCTACTGACTGAATGAAAGGAGCTGGCATCTCATTCTCTTTGAATCTTCTTTATCATGCTAGGATTAGCAGGAAAAAGCAAAAAATTTCAGAATTGAACCTTGCAATGTGGAGATATTACTGTTTGTGCATTTACAATATTCATTGATTTTTGCCATTGAAAAACGTCCAGAAATGTTTGAAGCTACTGACTGAATGAAAGGAGCTGGCATCTCACTCTATTTGAATCTTCTTTATCATGCTAGGATTAGCAGGAAAAAGCAAAAAATTTCAGAATTGCACCTTGCAATGTGGAGATATTACTGTTTGTGCATTTACAATATTCATTGATTTTTGCCATTGAAAAACGTCCAGAAATGTTTATACCAGAAATGTTTGAAGCTACTGACTGAATGAAAGGAGCTGGCATCTCACTCTCTTTGAATCTTCTTTATCATGCTAAGAGGAGCAGGAAAAAGCAAAGAATTTCAGAATTGCACCTTGCAATGCGGAGAAATTACTGTTTGTGCATTTACAATATTCATTGATTTTTGCCATTGAAAAACGTCCAGAAATGACTGAAGCTACTGACTGAATGAAAGGAGCTGGCATCTCACTCTCTTTGAATCTTCTTTATCATGCTAAGAGGAGCAGGAAAAAGCAAAAAATTTCAGAATTGCACCTTGCAATGCGGAGAAATTACTGTTTGTGCATTTACAATATTCATTGATTTTTGCCATTGAAAAACGTCCAGAAATGATTGAAGCTACTGACTGAATGAAAAGAGCTGGCATCTCACTCTCTTTGAATCTTCTTTATCATGCTAAGAGGAGCAGGAAAAAGCAAAAAATTTCAGAATTGCACCTTGCAATGCGGAGAAATTACTGTTTGTGCATTTACAATATTCATTGATTTTTGCCATTGAAAAACATCATGTTATTCATATACCAGAAATGATTGAAGCTACTGACTGAATGAAAGGAGCTGGCATCTCACTCTCTTTGAATCTTCTTTATCATGCTAAGAGGAGCAGGAAAAAGCAAAAAATTTCAGAATTGCACCTTGCAATGCGGAGAAATTACTGTTTGTGCATTTACAATATTCATTGATTTTTGCCATTGAAAAACGTCCAGAAATGATTGAAGCTACTGACTGAATGAAAGGAGCTGGCATCTCACTCTCTTTGAATCTTCTTTATCATGCTAAGAGGAGCAGGAAAAAGCAAAAAATTTCAGAATTGCACCTTGCAATGTGGAGATATTACTGTTTGTGCATTTACAATATTCATTGATTTTTGCCATTGAAAAACGTCCAGAAATGTTTATACCAGAAATGTTTGAAGCTACTGACTGCATGAAAGGAGCTGGCATCTCACTCTCTTTGAATCTTCTTTATCATGCTAAGAGGAGCAGGAAAAAGCAAAAAATTTCAGAATTGCACCTTGCAATGCGGAGAAATTACTGTTTGTGCATTTACAATATTCATTGATTTTTGCCATTGAAAAACGTCCAGAAATGACTGAAGCTACTGACTGAATGAAAGGAGCTGGCATCTCACTCTCTGAATCTTCTTTATCATGCTAAGAGGAGCAGGAAAAAGCAAAAAATTTCAGAATTGCACCTTGCAATGCGGAGAAATTACTGTTTGTGCATTTACAATATTCATTGATTTTTGCCATTGAAAAACATCCAGAAATGATTGAAGCTACTGACTGAATGAAAGGAGCTGGCATCTCACTCTCTTTGAATCTTCTTTATCATGCTAAGAGGAGCAGGAAAAAGCAAAAAATTTCAGAATTGCACCTTGCAATGCGGAGAAATTACTGTTTGTGCATTTACAATATTCATTGATTTTTGCCATTGAAAAACATCATGTTATTCATATACCAGAAATGATTGAAGCTACTGACTGAATGAAAGGAGCTGGCATCTCATTCTCTTTGAATCTTCTTTATCATGCTAAGAGGAGCAGGAAAAAGCAAAAAATTTCAGAATTGCACCTTGCAATGCGGAGAAATTACTGTTTGTGCATTTACAATATTCATTGATTTTTGCCATTGAAAAACGTCCAGAAATGATTGAAGCTACTGACTGAATGAAAGGAGCTGGCATCTCACTCTCTTTGAATCTTCTTTATCATGCTAAGAGGAGCAGGAAAAAGCAAAAAATTTCAGAATTGCAATTTGCAATGCGGAGAAATTACTGTTTGTGCATTTACAATATTCATTGATTTTTGCCATTGAAAAACGTCCAGAAATGATTGAAGCTACTGACTGAATGAAAGGAGCTGGCATCTCACTCTCTTTGAATCTTCTTTATCATGCTAAGAGGAGCAGGAAAAAGCAAAAAATTTCAGAATTGCACCTTGCAATGCGGAGAAATTACTGTTTGTGCATTTACAATATTCATTGATTTTTGCCATTGAAAAACGTCCAGAAATGATTGAAGCTACTGACTGAATGAAAGGAGCTGGCATCTCACTCTCTTTGAATCTTCTTTATCATGCTAAGAGGAGCAGGAAAAAGCAAAAAATTTCAGAATTGCACCTTGCAATGCGGAGAAATTACTGTTTGTGCATTTACAATATTCATTGATTTTTGCCATTGAAAAACGTCCAGAAATGACTGAAGCTACTGACTGAATGAAAGGAGCTGGCATCTCACTCTCTTTGAATCTTCTTTATCATGCTAAGAGGAGCAGGAAAAAGCAAAAAATTTCAGAATTGCACCTTGCAATTCGGAGAAATTACTGTTTGTGCATTTACAATATTCATTGATTTTTGCCATTGAAAAACGTCCAGAAATGATTGAAGCTACTGACTGAATGAAAGGAGCTGGCATCTCACTCTCTTTGAATCTTCTTTATCATGCTAAGAGGAGCAGGAAAAAGCAAAAAATTTCAGAATTGCACCTTGCAATGCGGAGAAATTACTGTTTGTGCATTTACAATATTCATTGATTTTTGCCATTGAAAAACATCATGTTATTCATATACCAGAAATGATTGAAGCTACTGACTGAATGAAAGGAGCTGGCATCTCACTCTCTTTGAATCTTCTTTATCATGCTAAGAGGAGCAGGAAAAAGCAAAAAATTTCAGAATTGCACCTTGCAATGCGGAGAAATTACTGTTTGTGCATTTACAATATTCATTGATTTTTGCCATTGAAAAACGTCCCGAAAAGATTGAAGCTACTGACTGAATGAAAGGAGCTGGCATCTCACTCTCTTTGAATCTTCTTTATCATGCTAAGAGGAGCAGGAAAAAGCAAAAAATTTCAGAATTGCACCTTGCAATGCGGAGAAATTACTGTTTGTGCATTTACAATATTCATTGATTTTTGCCATTGAAAAACATCATGTTATTCATATACCAGAAATGTTTGAAGCTACTGACTGAATGAAAGGAGCTGGCATCTCACTCTCTTTGAATCTTCTTTATCATGCTAAAAGGAGCAGGAAAAAGCAAAAAATTTCAGAATTGCACCTTGCAATGCGGAGAAATTACTGTTTGTGCATTTACAATATTCATTGATTTTTGCCATTGAAAAACGTCCAGAAATGATTGAAGCTACTGACTGAATGAAAGGAGCGGGCATCTCATTCTCTTTGAATCTTCTTTTTCATGCTAAGAGGAGCAGGAAAAAGCAAAAAATTTCAGAATTGCACCTTGCAATGCGGAGAAATTACTGTTTGTGCATTTACAATATTCATTGATTTTTGCCATTGAAAAACGTCCAGAAATGATTGAAGCTACTGACTGAATGAAAGGAGCTGGCATCTCACTCTCTTTGAATCTTCTTTATCATGCTAAGAGGAGCAGGAAAAAGCAAAAAATTTCAGAATTGCACCTTGCAATGCGGAGAAATTACTGCTTGTGCATTTACAATATTCATTGATTTTTGCCATTGAAAAACGTCCAGAAATGATTGAAGCTACTGACTGAATGAAAGGAGCTGGCATCTCACTCTCTTTGAATCTTTATCATGCTAAGAGGAGCAGGAAAAAGCAAAAAATTTCAGAATTGCACCTTGCAATGCGGAGAAATTACTGTTTGTGCATTTACAATATTCATAGATTTTTGCCATTGAAAAACGTCCAGAAATGTTTGAAGCTACTGACTGAATGAAAGGAGCTGGCATCTCACTCTCTTTGAATCTTCTTTATCATGCTAGGATTAGCAGGAAAAAGCAAAAAATTTCAGAATTGCACCTTGCAATGTGGAGATATTACTGTTTGTGCATTTACAATATTCATTGATTTTTGCCATTGAAAAACGTCCAGAAATGTTTGAAGCTACTGACTGAATGAAAGGAGCTGGCATCTCACTCTCTTTGAATGTTCTTTATCATGCTAGGAGTAGCAGGAAAAAGCAAAAAATTTCAGAATTGCACCTTGCAATGTGGAGATATTACTGTTTGTGCATTTACAATATTCATTGATTTTTGCCATTGAAAAACGTCCAGAAATGTTTGAAGCTACTGACTGAATGAAAGGAGCTGGCATCTCACTCTCTTTGAATCTTCTTTATCATGCTAGGATTAGCAGGAAAAAGCAAAAAATTTCAGAATTGCAAATTGCAATATGGAGATATTACTGTTTGTGCATTTACAATATTCATTGATTTTTGCCATTGAAAAACATCATGTTATTCATATACCAGAAATGTTTGAAGCTACTGACTGAATGAAAGGAGCTGGCATCTCATTCTCTTTGAATCTTCTTTATCATGCTAGGATTAGCAGGAAAAAGCAAAAAATTTCAGAATTGAACCTTGCAATGTGGAGATATTACTGTTTGTGCATTTACAATATTCATTGATTTTTGCCATTGAAAAACGTCCAGAAATGTTTGAAGCTACTGACTGAATGAAAGGAGCTGGCATCTCACTCTATTTGAATCTTCTTTATCATGCTAGGATTAGCAGGAAAAAGCAAAAAATTTCAGAATTGCACCTTGCAATGTGGAGATATTACTGTTTGTGCATTTACAATATTCATTGATTTTTGCCATTGAAAAACGTCCAGAAATGTTTATACCAGAAATGTTTGAAGCTACTGACTGAATGAAAGGAGCTGGCATCTCACTCTCTTTGAATCTTCTTTATCATGCTAAGAGGAGCAGGAAAAAGCAAAGAATTTCAGAATTGCACCTTGCAATGCGGAGAAATTACTGTTTGTGCATTTACAATATTCATTGATTTTTGCCATTGAAAAACGTCCAGAAATGACTGAAGCTACTGACTGAATGAAAGGAGCTGGCATCTCACTCTCTTTGAATCTTCTTTATCATGCTAAGAGGAGCAGGAAAAAGCAAAAAATTTCAGAATTGCACCTTGCAATGCGGAGAAATTACTGTTTGTGCATTTACAATATTCATTGATTTTTGCCATTGAAAAACGTCCAGAAATGATTGAAGCTACTGACTGAATGAAAAGAGCTGGCATCTCACTCTCTTTGAATCTTCTTTATCATGCTAAGAGGAGCAGGAAAAAACAAAAAATTTCAGAATTGCACCTTGCAATGCGGAGAAATTACTGTTTGTGCATTTACAATATTCATTGATTTTTGCCATTGAAAAACATCATGTTATTCATATACCAGAAATGATTGAAGCTACTGACTGAATGAAAGGAGCTGGCATCTCACTCTCTTTGAATCTTCTTTATCATGCTAAGAGGAGCAGGAAAAAGCAAAAAATTTCAGAATTGCACCTTGCAATGCGGAGAAATTACTGTTTGTGCATTTACAATATTCATTGATTTTTGCCATTGAAAAACGTCCAGAAATGATTGAAGCTACTGACTGAATGAAAGGAGCTGGCATCTCACTCTCTTTGAATCTTCTTTATCATGCTAAGAGGAGCAGGAAAAAGCAAAAAATTTCATAATTGCACCTTGCAATGTGGAGATATTACTGTTTGTGCATTTACAATATTCATTGATTTTTGCCATTGAAAAACGTCCAGAAATGTTTATACCAGAAATGTTTGAAGCTACTGACTGAATGAAAGGAGCTGGCATCTCACTCTCTTTGAATCTTCTTTATCATGCTAAGAGGAGCAGGAAAAAGCAAAAAATTTCAGAATTGCACCTTGCAATGCGGAGAAATTACTGTTTGTGCATTTACAATATTCATTGATTTTTGCCATTGAAAAACGTCCAGAAATGACTGAAGCTACTGACTGAATGAAAGGAGCTGGCATCTCACTCTCTGAATCTTCTTTATCATGCTAAGAGGAGCAGGAAAAAGCAAAAAATTTCAGAATTGCACCTTGCAATGCGGAGAAATTACTGTTTGTGCATTTACAATATTCATTGATTTTTGCCATTGAAAAACATCCAGAAATGATTGAAGCTACTGACTGAATGAAAGGAGCTGGCATCTCACTCTCTTTGAATCTTCTTTATCATGCTAAGAGGAGCAGGAAAAAGCAAAAAATTTCAGAATTGCACCTTGCAATGCGGAGAAATTACTGTTTGTGCATTTACAATATTCATTGATTTTTGCCATTGAAAAACATCATGTTATTCATATACCAGAAATGATTGAAGCTACTGACTGAATGAAAGGAGCTGGCATCTCATTCTCTTTGAATCTTCTTTATCATGCTAAGAGGAGCAGGAAAAAGCAAAAAATTTCAGAATTGCAATTTGCAATGCGGAGAAATTACTGTTTGTGCATTTACAATATTCATTGATTTTTGCCATTGAAAAACGTCCAGAAATGATTGAAGCTACTGACTGAATGAAAGGAGCTGGCATCTCACTCTCTTTGAATCTTCTTTATCATGCTAAGAGGAGCAGGAAAAAGCAAAAAATTTCATAATTGCACCTTGCAATGTGGAGATATTACTGTTTGTGCATTTACAATATTCATTGATTTTTGCCATTGAAAAACGTCCAGAAATGTTTATACCAGAAATGTTTGAAGCTACTGACTGAATGAAAGGAGCTGGCATCTCACTCTCTTTGAATCTTCTTTATCATGCTAAGAGGAGCAGGAAAAAGCAAAAAATTTCAGAATTGCACCTTGCAATGCGGAGAAATTACTGTTTGTGCATTTACAATATTCATTGATTTATGCCATTGAAAAACGTCCAGAAATGACTGAAGCTACTGACTGAATGAAAGGAGCTGGCATCTCACTCTCTGAATCTTCTTTATCATGCTAAGAGGAGCAGGAAAAAGCAAAAAATTTCAGAATTGCACCTTGCAATGCGGAGAAATTACTGTTTGTGCATTTACAATATTCATTGATTTTTGCCATTGAAAAACATCCAGAAATGATTGAAGCTACTGACTGAATGAAAGGAGCTGGCATCTCACTCTCTTTGAATCTTCTTTATCATGCTAAGAGGAGCAGGAAAAAGCAAAAAATTTCAGAATTGCACCTTGCAATGCGGAGAAATTACTGTTTGTGCATTTACAATATTCATTGATTTTTGCCATTGAAAAACATCATGTTATTCATATACCAGAAATGATTGAAGCTACTGACTGAATGAAAGGAGCTGGCATCTCATTCTCTTTGAATCTTCTTTATCATGCTAAGAGGAGCAGGAAAAAGCAAAAAATTTCATAATTGCACCTTGCAATGTGGAGATATTACTGTTTGTGCATTTACAATATTCATTGATTTTTGCCATTGAAAAACGTCCAGAAATGTTTATACCAGAAATGTTTGAAGCTACTGACTGAAAGAAAGGAGCTGGCATCTCACTCTCTTTGAATCTTCTTTATCATGCTAAGAGGAGCAGGAAAAAGCAAAAAATTTCAGAATTGCACCTTGCAATGCGGAGAAATTACTGTTTGTGCATTTACAATATTCATTGATTTTTGCCATTGAAAAACGTCCAGAAATGACTGAAGCTACTGACTGAATGAAAGGAGCTGGCATCTCACTCTCTGAATCTTCTTTATCATGCTAAGAGGAGCAGGAAAAAGCAAAAAATTTCAGAATTGCACCTTGCAATGCGGAGAAATTACTGTTTGTGCATTTACAATATTCATTGATTTTTGCCATTGAAAAACATCCAGAAATGATTGAAGCTACTGACTGAATGAAAGGAGCTGGCATCTCACTCTCTTTGAATCTTCTTTATCATGCTAAGAGGAGCAGGAAAAAGCAAAAAATTTCAGAATTGCACCTTGCAATGCGGAGAAATTACTGTTTGTGCATTTACAATATTCATTGATTTTTGCCATTGAAAAACATCATGTTATTCATATACCAGAAATGATTGAAGCTACTGACTGAATGAAAGGAGCTGGCATCTCATTCTCTTTGAATCTTCTTTATCATGCTAAGAGGAGCAGGAAAAAGCAAAAAATTTCAGAATTGCAATTTGCAATGCGGAGAAATTACTGTTTGTGCATTTACAATATTCATTGATTTTTGCCATTGAAAAACGTCCAGAAATGATTGAAGCTACTGACTGAATGAAAGGAGCTGGCATCTCACTCTCTTTGAATCTTCTTTATCATGCTAAGAGGAGCAGGAAAAAGCAAAAAATTTCATAATTGCACCTTGCAATGTGGAGATATTACTGTTTGTGCATTTACAATATTCATTGATTTTTGCCATTGAAAAACGTCCAGAAATGTTTATACCAGAAATGTTTGAAGCTACTGACTGAATGAAAGGAGCTGGCATCTCACTCTCTTTGAATCTTCTTTATCATGCTAAGAGGAGCAGGAAAAAGCAAAAAATTTCAGAATTGCACCTTGCAATGCGGAGAAATTACTGTTTGTGCATTTACAATATTCATTGATTTATGCCATTGAAAAACGTCCAGAAATGACTGAAGCTACTGACTGAATGAAAGGAGCTGGCATCTCACTCTCTGAATCTTCTTTATCATGCTAAGAGGAGCAGGAAAAAGCAAAAAATTTCAGAATTGCACCTTGCAATGCGGAGAAATTACTGTTTGTGCATTTACAATATTCATTGATTTTTGCCATTGAAAAACATCCAGAAATGATTGAAGCTACTGACTGAATGAAAGGAGCTGGCATCTCACTCTCTTTGAATCTTCTTTATCATGCTAAGAGGAGCAGGAAAAAGCAAAAAATTTCAGAATTGCACCTTGCAATGCGGAGAAATTACTGTTTGTGCATTTACAATATTCATTGATTTTTGCCATTGAAAAACATCATGTTATTCATATACCAGAAATGATTGAAGCTACTGACTGAATGAAAGGAGCTGGCATCTCATTCTCTTTGAATCTTCTTTATCATGCTAAGAGGAGCAGGAAAAAGCAAAAAATTTCAGAATTGCACCTTGCAATGCGGAGAAATTACTGTTTGTGCATTTACAATATTCATTGATTTTTGCCATTGAAAAACGTCCAGAAATGATTGAAGCTACTGACTGAATGAAAGGAGCTGGCATCTCACTCTCTTAGAATCTTCTTTATCATGCTAAGAGGAGCAGGAAAAAGCAAAAAATTTCAGAATTGCAATTTGCAATGCGGAGAAATTACTGTTTGTGCATTTACAATATTCATTGATTTTTGCCATTGAAAAACGTCCAGAAATGATTGAAGCTACTGACTGAATGAAAGGAGCTGGCATCTCACTCTCTTTGAATCTTCTTTATCATGCTAAGAGGAGCAGGAAAAAGCAAAAAATTTCAGAATTGCACCTTGCAATGCGGAGAAATTACTGTTTGTGCATTTACAATATTCATTGATTTTTGCCATTGAAAAACGTCCAGAAATGACTGAAGCTACTGACTGAATGAAAGGAGCTGGCATCTCACTCTCTTTGAATCTTCTTTATCATGCTAAGAGGAGCAGGAAAAAGCAAAAAATTTCAGAATTGCACCTTGCAATGCGGAGAAATTACTGTTTGTGCATTTACAATATTCATTGATTTTTGCCATTGAAAAACGTCCAGAAATGACTGAAGCTACTGACTGAATGAAAGGAGCTGGCATCTCACTCTCTTTGAATCTTCTTTATCATGCTAAGAGGAGCAGGAAAAAGCAAAAAATTTCAGAATTGCACCTTGCAATTCGGAGAAATTACTGTTTGTGCATTTACAATATTCATTGATTTTTGCCATTGAAAAACGTCCAGAAATGATTGAAGCTACTGACTGAATGAAAGGAGCTGGCATCTCACTCTCTTTGAATCTTCTTTATCATGCTAAGAGGAGCAGGAAAAAGCAAAAAATTTCAGAATTGCACCTTGCAATGCGGAGAAATTACTGTTTGTGCATTTACAATATTCATTGATTTTTGCCATTGAAAAACATCATGTTATTCATATACCAGAAATGATTGAAGCTACTGACTGAATGAAAGGAGCTGGCATCTCACTCTCTTTGAATCTTCTTTATCATGCTAAGAGGAGCAGGAAAAAGCAAAAAATTTCAGAATTGCACCTTGCAATGCGGAGAAATTACTGTTTGTGCATTTACAATATTCATTGATTTTTGCCATTGAAAAACGTCCAGAAATGATTGAAGCTACTGACTGAATGAAAGGAGCTGGCATCTCACTCTCTTTGAATCTTCTTTATCATGCTAAGAGGAGCAGGAAAAAGCAAAAAATTTCAGAATTGCACCTTGCAATGCGGAGAAATTACTGTTTGTGCATTTACAATATTCATTGATTTTTGCCATTGAAAAACGTCCAGAAATGATTGAAGCTACTGACTGAATGAAAGGAGCTGGCATCTCACTCTCTTTGAATCTTCTTTATCATGCTAGGATTAGCAGGAAAAAGCAAAAAATTTCAGAATTGCACCTTGCAATGTGGAGATATTACTGTTTGTGCATTTACAATATTCATTGAATTTTGCCATTGAAAAACGTCCAGAAATGTTTGAAGCTACTGACTGAATGAAAGGAGCTGGCATCTCACTCTATTTGAATCTTCTTTATCATGCTAGGATTAGCAGGAAAAAGCAAAAAATTTCAGAATTGCACCTTGCAATGTGGAGATATTACTGTTTGTGCATTTACAATATTCATTGATTTTTGCCATTGAAAAACGTCCAGAAATGTTTATACCAGAAATGTTTGAAGCTACTGACTGAATGAAAGGAGCTGGCATCTCACTCTCTTTGAATCTTCTTTATCATGCTAAGAGGAGCAGGAAAAAGCAAAAAATTTCAGAATTGCACCTTGCAATGCGGAGAAATTACTGTTTGTGCATTTACAATATTCATTGATTTTTGCCATTGAAAAACGTCCAGAAATGACTGAAGCTACTGACTGAATGAAAGGAGCTGGCATCTCACTCTCTTTGAATCTTCTTTATCATGCTAAGAGGAGCAGGAAAAAGCAAAAAATTTCAGAATTGCACCTTGCAATGCGGAGAAATTACTGTTTGTGCATTTACAATATTCATTGATTTTTGCCATTGAAAAACATCCAGAAATGATTGAAGCTACTGACTGAATGAAAGGAGCTGGCATCTCACTCTCTTTGAATCTTCTTTATCATGCTAAGAGGAGCAGGAAAAAGCAAAAAATTTCAGAATTGCACCTTGCAATGCGGAGAAATTACTGTTTGTGCATTTACAATATTCATTGATTTTTGCCATTGAAAAACATCATGTTATTCATATACCAGAAATGATTGAAGCTACTGACTGAATGAAAGGAACTGGCATCTCACTCTCTTTGAATCTTCTTTATCATGCTAAGAGGATCAGGAAAAAGCAAAAAAATTCAGAATTGCACCTTGCAATGCGGAGAAATTACTGTTTGTGCATTTACAATATTCATTGATTTTTGCCATTGAAAAACGTCCAGAAATGATTGAAGCTACTGACTGAATGAAAGGAGCTGGCATCTCACTCTCTTAGAATCTTCTTTATCATGCTAAGAGGAGCAGGAAAAAGCAAAAAATTTCAGAATTGCACCTTGCAATGCGGAGAAATTACTGTTTGTGCATTTACAATATTCATTGATTTTTGCCATTGAAAAACGTCCAGAAATGATTGAAGCTACTGACTGAATGAAAGGAGCTGGCATCTCACTCTCTTTGAATCTTCTTTATCATGCTAAGAGGAGCAGGAAAAAGCAAAAAATTTCAGAATTGCACCTTGCAATGCGGAGAAATTACTGTTTGTGCATTTACAATATTCATTGATTTTTGCCATTGAAAAACATCATGTTATTCATATACCAGAAATGATTGAAGCTACTGACTGAATGAAAGGAGCTGGCATCTCACTCTCTTTGAATCTTCTTTATCATGCTAAGAGGAGCAGGAAAAAGCAAAAAATTTCAGAATTGCACCTTGCAATGCGGAGAAATTACTGTTTGTGCATTTACAATATTCATTGATTTTTGCCATTGAAAAACGTCCAGAAATGATTGAAGCTACTGACTGAATGAAAGGAGCTGGCATCTCACTCTCTTTGAATCTTCTTTATCATGCTAAGAGGAGCAGGAAAAAGCAAAAAATTTCAGAATTGCACCTTGCAATGCGGAGAAATTACTGTTTGTGCATTTACAATATTCATTGATTTTTCCCATTGAAAAACGTCCAGAAATGATTGAAGCTACTGACTGAATGAAAGGAGCTGGCATCTCACTCTCTTTGAATCTTCTTTATCATGCTAGGATTAGCAGGAAAAAGCAAAAAATTTCAGAATTGCACCTTGCAATGTGGAGATATTACTGTTTGTGCATTTACAATATTCATTGAATTTTGCCATTGAAAAACGTCCAGAAATGTTTGAAGCTACTGACTGAATGAAAGGAGCTGGCATCTCACTCTATTTGAATCTTCTTTATCATGCTAGGATTAGCAGGAAAAAGCAAAAAATTTCAGAATTGCACCTTGCAATGTGGAGATATTACTGTTTGTGCATTTACAATATTCATTGATTTTTGCCATTGAAAAACGTCCAGAAATGTTTATACCAGAAATGTTTGAAGCTACTGACTGAATGAAAGGAGCTGGCATCTCACTCTCTTTGAATCTTCTTTATCATGCTAAGAGGAGCAGGAAAAAGCAAAAAATTTCAGAATTGCACGTTGCAATGCGGAGAAATTACTGTTTGTGCATTTACAATATTCATTGATTTTTGCCATTGAAAAACGTCCAGAAATGACTGAAGCTACTGACTGAATGAAAGGAGCTGGCATCTCACTCTCTTTGAATCTTCTTTATCATGCTAAGAGGAGCAGGAAAAAGCAAAAAATTTCAGAATTGCACCTTGCAATGCGGAGAAATTACTGTTTGTGCATTTACAATATTCATTGATTTTTGCCATTGAAAAACATCCAGAAATGATTGAAGCTACTGACTGAATGAAAGGAGCTGGCATCTCACGCTCTTTGAATCTTCTTTATCATGCTAAGAGGAGCAGGAAAAAGCAAAAAATTTCAGAATTGCACCTTGCAATGCGGAGAAATTACTGTTTGTGCATTTACAATATTCATTGATTTTTGCCATTGAAAAACATCATGTTATTCATATACCAGAAATGATTGAAGCTACTGACTGAATGAAAGGAGCTGGCATCTCACTCTCTTTGAATCTTCTTTATCATGCTAAGAGGAGCAGGAAAAAGCAAAAAATTTCAGAATTGCACCTTGCAATGCGGAGAAATTACTGTTTGTGCATTTACAATATTCATTGATTTTTGCCATTGAAAAACGTCCAGAAATGATTGAAGCTACTGACTGAATGAAAGGAGCTGGCATCTCACTCTCTTTGAATCTTCTTTATCATGCTAAGAGGAGCAGGAAAAAGCAAAAAATTTCAGAATTGCACCTTGCAATGCGGAGAAATTACTGTTTGTGCATTTACAATATTCATTGATTTTTGCCATTGAAAAACGTCCAGAAATGATTGAAGCTACTGACTGAATGAAAGGAGCTGGCATCTCACTCTCTTTGAATCTTCTTTATCATGCTAAGAGGAGCAGGAAAAAGCAAAAAATTTCAGAATTGCACCTTGCAATGCGGAGAAATTACTGTTTGTGCATTTACAATATTCATTGATTTTTGCCATTGAAAAACGTCCAGAAATGTTTGAAGCTACTGACTGAATGAAAGGAGCTGGCATCTCACTCTCTTTGAATCTTCTTTATCATGCTAGGATTAGCAGGAAAAAGCAAAAAATTTCAGAATTGCACCTTGCAATGTGGAGATATTACTGTTTGTGCATTTACAATATTCATTGAATTTTGCCATTGAAAAACGTCCAGAAATGTTTGAAGCTACTGACTGAATGAAAGGAGCTGGCATCTCACTCTATTTGAATCTTCTTTATCATGCTAGGATTAGCAGGAAAAAGCAAAAAATTTCAGAATTGCACCTTGCAATGTGGAGATATTACTGTTTGTGCATTTACAATATTCATTGATTTTTGCCATTGAAAAACGTCCAGAAATGTTTATACCAGAAATGTTTGAAGCTACTGACTGAATGAAAGGAGCTGGCATCTCACTCTCTTAGAATCTTCTTTATCATGCTAAGAGGAGCAGGAAAAAGCAAAAAATTTCAGAATTGCACCTTGCAATGCGGAGAAATTACTGTTTGTGCATTTACAATATTCATTGATTTTTGCCATTGAAAAACGTCCAGAAATGATTGAAGCTACTGACTGAATGAAAGGAGCTGGCATCTCACTCTCTTTGAATCTTCTTTATCATGCTAAGAGGAGCAGGAAAAAGCAAAAAATTTCAGAATTGCACCTTGCAATGCGGAGAAATTACTGTTTGTGCATTTACAATATTCATTGATTTTTGCCATTGAAAAACATCATGTTATTCATATACCAGAAATGATTGAAGCTACTGACTGAATGAAAGGAGCTGGCATCTCACTCTCTTTGAATCTTCTTTATCATGCTAAGAGGAGCAGGAAAAAGCAAAAAATTTCAGAATTGCACCTTGCAATGCGGAGAAATTACTGTTTGTGCATTTACAATATTCATTGATTTTTGCCATTGAAAAACGTCCAGAAATGATTGAAGCTACTGACTGAATGAAAGGAGCTGGCATCTCACTCTCTTTGAATCTTCTTTATCATGCTAAGAGGAGCAGGAAAAAGCAAAAAATTTCAGAATTGCACCTTGCAATGCGGAGAAATTACTGTTTGTGCATTTACAATATTCATTGATTTTTCCCATTGAAAAACGTCCAGAAATGATTGAAGCTACTGACTGAATGAAAGGAGCTGGCATCTCACTCTCTTTGAATCTTCTTTATCATGCTAGGATTAGCAGGAAAAAGCAAAAAATTTCAGAATTGCACCTTGCAATGTGGAGATATTACTGTTTGTGCATTTACAATATTCATTGAATTTTGCCATTGAAAAACGTCCAGAAATGTTTGAAGCTACTGACTGAATGAAAGGAGCTGGCATCTCACTCTATTTGAATCTTCTTTATCATGCTAGGATTAGCAGGAAAAAGCAAAAAATTTCAGAATTGCACCTTGCAATGTGGAGATATTACTGTTTGTGCATTTACAATATTCATTGATTTTTGCCATTGAAAAACGTCCAGAAATGTTTATACCAGAAATGTTTGAAGCTACTGACTGAATGAAAGGAGCTGGCATCTCACTCTCTTTGAATCTTCTTTATCATGCTAAGAGGAGCAGGAAAAAGCAAAAAATTTCAGAATTGCACGTTGCAATGCGGAGAAATTACTGTTTGTGCATTTACAATATTCATTGATTTTTGCCATTGAAAAACGTCCAGAAATGACTGAAGCTACTGACTGAATGAAAGGAGCTGGCATCTCACTCTCTTTGAATCTTCTTTATCATGCTAAGAGGAGCAGGAAAAAGCAAAAAATTTCAGAATTGCACCTTGCAATGCGGAGAAATTACTGTTTGTGCATTTACAATATTCATTGATTTTTGCCATTGAAAAACATCCAGAAATGATTGAAGCTACTGACTGAATGAAAGGAGCTGGCATCTCACGCTCTTTGAATCTTCTTTATCATGCTAAGAGGAGCAGGAAAAAGCAAAAAATTTCAGAATTGCACCTTGCAATGCGGAGAAATTACTGTTTGTGCATTTACAATATTCATTGATTTTTGCCATTGAAAAACATCATGTTATTCATATACCAGAAATGATTGAAGCTACTGACTGAATGAAAGGAGCTGGCATCTCACTCTCTTTGAATCTTCTTTATCATGCTAAGAGGAGCAGGAAAAAGCAAAAAATTTCAGAATTGCACCTTGCAATGCGGAGAAATTACTGTTTGTGCATTTACAATATTCATTGATTTTTGCCATTGAAAAACGTCCAGAAATGATTGAAGCTACTGACTGAATGAAAGGAGCTGGCATCTCACTCTCTTTGAATCTTCTTTATCATGCTAAGAGGAGCAGGAAAAAGCAAAAAATTTCAGAATTGCACCTTGCAATGCGGAGAAATTACTGTTTGTGCATTTACAATATTCATTGATTTTTGCCATTGAAAAACGTCCAGAAATGATTGAAGCTACTGACTGAATGAAAGGAGCTGGCATCTCACTCTCTTTGAATCTTCTTTATCATGCTAAGAGGAGCAGGAAAAAGCAAAAAATTTCAGAATTGCACCTTGCAATGTGGAGATATTACTGTTTGTGCATTTACAATATTCATTGAATTTTGCCATTGAAAAACGTCCAGAAATGTTTGAAGCTACTGACTGAATGAAAGGAGCTGGCATCTCACTCTATTTGAATCTTCTTTATCATGCTAGGATTAGCAGGAAAAAGCAAAAAATTTCAGAATTGCACCTTGCAATGTGGAGATATTACTGTTTGTGCATTTACAATATTCATTGATTTTTGCCATTGAAAAACGTCCAGAAATGTTTATACCAGAAATGTTTGAAGCTACTGACTGAATGAAAGGAGCTGGCATCTCACTCTCTTTGAATCTTCTTTATCATGCTAAGAGGAGCAGGAAAAAGCAAAAAATTTCAGAATTGCACGTTGCAATGCGGAGAAATTACTGTTTGTGCATTTACAATATTCATTGATTTTTGCCATTGAAAAACGTCCAGAAATGACTGAAGCTACTGACTGAATGAAAGGAGCTGGCATCTCACTCTCTTTGAATCTTCTTTATCATGCTAAGAGGAGCAGGAAAAAGCAAAAAATTTCAGAATTGCACCTTGCAATGCGGAGAAATTACTGTTTGTGCATTTACAATATTCATTGATTTTTGCCATTGAAAAACATCCAGAAATGATTGAAGCTACTGACTGAATGAAAGGAGCTGGCATCTCACGCTCTTTGAATCTTCTTTATCATGCTAAGAGGAGCAGGAAAAAGCAAAAAATTTCAGAATTGCACCTTGCAATGCGGAGAAATTACTGTTTGTGCATTTACAATATTAATTGATTTTTGCCATTGAAAAACATCATGTTATTCATATACCAGAAATGATTGAAGCTACTGACTGAATGAAAGGAGCTGGCATCTCACTCTCTTTGAATCTTCTTTATCATGCTAGGATTAGCAGGAAAAAGCAAAAAATTTCAGAATTGCACCTTGCAATGTGGAGATATTACTGTTTGTGCATTTACAATATTCATTGAATTTTGCCATTGAAAAACGTCCAGAAATGTTTGAAGCTACTGACTGAATGAAAGGAGCTGGCATCTCACTCTATTTGAATCTTCTTTATCATGCTAGGATTAGCAGGAAAAAGCAAAAAATTTCAGAATTGCACCTTGCAATGTGGAGATATTACTGTTTGTGCATTTACAATATTCATTGATTTTTGCCATTGAAAAACTTCCAGAAATGTTTATACCAGAAATGTTTGAAGCTACTGACTGAATGAAAGGAGCTGGCATCTCACTCTCTTTGAATCTTCTTTATCATGCTAAGAGGAGCAGGAAAAAGCAAAAAATTTCAGAATTGCACGTTGCAATGCGGAGAAATTACTGTTTGTGCATTTACAATATTCATTGATTTTTGCCATTGAAAAACGTCCAGAAATGACTGAAGCTACTGACTGAATGAAAGGAGCTGGCATCTCACTCTCTTTGAATCTTCTTTATCATGCTAAGAGGAGCAGGAAAAAGCAAAAAATTTCAGAATTGCACCTTGCAATGCGGAGAAATTACTGTTTGTGCATTTACAATATTCATTGATTTTTGCCATTGAAAAACATCCAGAAATGATTGAAGCTACTGACTGAATGAAAGGAGCTGGCATCTCACGCTCTTTGAATCTTCTTTATCATGCTAAGAGGAGCAGGAAAAAGCAAAAAATTTCAGAATTGCACCTTGCAATGCGGAGAAATTACTGTTTGTGCATTTACAATATTCATTGATTTTTGCCATTGAAAAACATCATGTTATTCATATACCAGAAATGATTGAAGCTACTGACTGAATGAAAGGAGCTGGCATCTCACTCTCTTTGAATCTTCTTTATCATGCTAAGAGGAGCAGGAAAAAGCAAAAAATTTCAGAATTGCACCTTGCAATGCGGAGAAATTACTGTTTGTGCATTTACAATATTCATTGATTTTTGCCATTGAAAAACGTCCAGAAATGATTGAAGCTACTGACTGAATGAAAGGAGCTGGCATCTCACTCTCTTTGAATCTTCTTTATCATGCTAAGAGGAGCAGGAAAAAGCAAAAAATTTCAGAATTGCACCTTGCAATGCGGAGAAATTACTGTTTGTGCATTTACAATATTCATTGATTTTTGCCATTGAAAAACGTCCAGAAATGTTTGAAGCTACTGACTGAATGAAAGGAGCTGGCATCTCACTCTCTTTGAATCTTCTTTATCATGCTAGGATTAGCAGGAAAAAGCAAAAAATTTCAGAATTGCACCTTGCAATGTGGAGATATTACTGTTTGTGCATTTACAATATTCATTGAATTTTGCCATTGAAAAACGTCCAGAAATGTTTGAAGCTACTGACTGAATGAAAGGAGCTGGCATCTCACTCTATTTGAATCTTCTTTATCATGCTAGGATTAGCAGGAAAAAGCAAAAAATTTCAGAATTGCACCTTGCAATGTGGAGATATTACTGTTTGTGCATTTACAATATTCATTGATTTTTGCCATTGAAAAACGTCCAGAAATGTTTATACCAGAAATGTTTGAAGCTACTGACTGAATGAAAGGAGCTGGCATCTCACTCTCTTTGAATCTTCTTTATCATGCTAAGAGGAGCAGGAAAAAGCAAAAAATTTCAGAATTGCACGTTGCAATGCGGAGAAATTACTGTTTGTGCATTTACAATATTCATTGATTTTTGCCATTGAAAAACGTCCAGAAATGACTGAAGCTACTGACTGAATGAAAGGAGCTGGCATCTCACTCTCTTTGAATCTTCTTTATCATGCTAAGAGGAGCAGGAAAAAGCAAAAAATTTCAGAATTGCACCTTGCAATGCGGAGAAATTACTGTTTGTGCATTTACAATATTCATTGATTTTTGCCATTGAAAAACATCATGTTATTCATATACCAGAAATGATTGAAGCTACTGACTGAATGAAAGGAGCTGGCATCTCACTCTCTTTGAATCTTCTTTATCATGCTAAGAGGAGCAGGAAAAAGCAAAAAATTTCAGAATTGCACCTTGCAATGCGGAGAAATTACTGTTTGTGCATTTACAATATTCATTGATTTTTGCCATTGAAAAACGTCCAGAAATGATTGAAGCTACTGACTGAATGAAAGGAGCTGGCATCTCACTCTCTTTGAATCTTCTTTATCATGCTAAGAGGAGCAGGAAAAAGCAAAAAATTTCAGAATTGCACCTTGCAATGCGGAGAAATTACTGTTTGTGCATTTACAATATTCATTGATTTTTGCCATTGAAAAACGTCCAGAAATGATTGAAGCTACTGACTGAATGAAAGGAGCTGGCATCTCACTCTCTTTGAATCTTCTTTATCATGCTAAGAGGAGCAGGAAAAAGCAAAAAATTTCAGAATTGCACCTTGCAATGCGGAGAAATTACTGTTTGTGCATTTACAATATTCATTGATTTTTGCCATTGAAAAACGTCCAGAAATGTTTGAAGCTACTGACTGAATGAAAGGAGCTGGCATCTCACTCTCTTTGAATCTTCTTTATCATGCTAGGATTAGCAGGAAAAAGCAAAAAATTTCAGAATTGCACCTTGCAATGTGGAGATATTACTGTTTGTGCATTTACAATATTCATTGATTTTTGCCATTGAAAAACGTCCAGAAATGTTTGAAGCTACTGACTGAATGAAAGGAGCTGGCATCTCACTCTCTTTGAATCTTCTTTATCATGCTAGGAGTAGCAGGAAAAAGCAAAAAATTTCAGAATTGCACCTTGCAATGTGGAGATATTACTGTTTGTGCATTTACAATATTCATTGATTTTTGCCATTGAAAAACGTCGAGAAATGTTTGAAGCTACTGACTGAATGAAAGGAGCTGGCATCTCACTCTCTTTGAATCTTCTTTATCATGCTAGGATTAGCAGGAAAAAGCAAAAAATTTCAGAATTGCACCTTGCAATGTGGAGATATTACTGTTTGTGCATTTACAATATTCATTGATTTTTGCCATTGAAAAACATCATGTTATTCATATACCAGAAATGTTTGAAGCTACTGACTGAATGAAAGGAGCTGACATCTCACTCTCTTTGAATCTTCTTTATCATGCTAGGATTAGCAGGAAAAAGCAAAAAATTTCAGAATTGCACCTTGCAATGTGGAGATATTACTGTTTGTGCATTTACAATATTCATTGATTTTTGCCATTGAAAAACGTCCAGAAATGTTTGAAGCTACTGACTGAATGAAAGGAGCTGGCATCTCACTCTATTTGAATCTTCTTTATCATCCTAGGATTAGCAGGAAAAAGCAAAAAATTTCAGCATTGCACCTTGCAATGTGGAGATATTACTGTTTGTGCATTTACAATATTCATTGATTTTTGCCATTGAAAAACATCCAGAAATGTTTATACCAGAAATGTTTGAAGCTACTGACTGAATGAAAGGAGCTGGCATCTCACTCTCTTTGAATCTTCTTTATCATGCTAAGAGGAGCAGGAAAAAGCAAAAAATTTCAGAATTGCACTTTGCAATGCGGAGAAATTACTGTTTGTGCATTTACAATATTCATTGATTTTTGCCATTGAAAAACGTCCAGAAATGACTGAAGCTACTGACTGAATGAAAGGAGCTGGAATCTCACTCTTTTGAATCTTCTTTATCATGCTAAGAGGAGCAGGAAAAAGCAAAAAATTTCAGAATTGCATCTTGCAATGCGGAGAAATTACTGTTTGTGCATTTACAATATTCATTGATTTTTGCCATTGAAAAACGTCCAGAAATGATTGAAGCTACTGACTGAATGAAAGGAGCTGGCATCTCACTCTCTTTGAATCTTCTTTATCATGCTAAGAGGAGCAGGAAAAAGCAAAAAATTTCAGAATTGCACCTTGCAATGCGGAGAAATTACTGTTTGTGCATTTACAATATTCATTGATTTTTGCCATTGAAAAACATCATGTTATTCATATACCAGAAATGATTGAAGCTACTGACTGAATGAAAGGAGCTGGCATCTCACTCTCTTTGAATCTTCTTTATCATGCTAAGAGGAGCAGGAAAAAGCAAAAAATTTCAGAATTGCACCTTGCAATGCGGAGAAATTACTGTTTGTGCATTTACAATATTCATTGATTTTTGCCATTGAAAAACATCCAGAAATGATTGAAGCTACTGACTGAATGAAAGGAGATGGCATCTCACTCTCTTTGAATCTTCTTTATCATGCTAAGAGGAGCAGGAAAAAGCAAAAAATTTCAGAATTGCACCTTGCAATGCGGAGAAATTACTGTTTGTGCATTTACAATATTCATTGATTTTTGCCATTGAAAAACGTCCAGAAATGATTGAAGCTACTGACTGAATGAAAGGAGCTGGCATCTCACTCTCTTTGAATCTTCTTTATCATGCTAGGATTAGCAGGAAAAAGCAAAAAATTTCAGAATTGCACCTTGCAATGTGGAGATATTACTGTTTGTGCATTTACAATATTCATTGAATTTTGCCATTGAAAAACGTCCAGAAATGTTTGAAGCTACTGACTGAATGAAAGGAGCTGGCATCTCACTCTATTTGAATCTTCTTTATCATGCTAGGATTAGCAGGAAAAAGCAAAAAATTTCAGAATTGCACCTTGCAATTTGGAGATATTACTGTTTGTGCATTTACAATATTCATTGATTTTTGCCATTGAAAAACGTCCAGAAATGTTTATACCAGAAATGTTTGAAGCTACTGACTGAATGAAAGGAGCTGGCATCTCACTCTCTTTGAATCTTCTTTATCATGCTAAGAGGAGCAGGAAAAAGCAAAAAATTTCAGAATTGCACCTTGCAATGCGGAGAAATTACTTTTTGTGCATTTACAATATTCATTGATTTTTGCCATTGAAAAACGTCCAGAAATGACTGAAGCTACTGACTGAATGAAAGGAGCTGGCATCTCACTCTCTTTGAATCTTCTTTACCATGCTAAGAGGAGCAGGAAAAAGCAAAAAATTTCAGAATTGCACCTTGCAATGCGGAGAAATTACTGTTTGTGCATTTACAATATTCATTGATTTTTGCCATTGAAAAACATCATGTTATTCATATACCAGAAATGATTGAAGCTACTGACTGAATGAAAGGAGCTGGCATCTCACTCTCTTTGAATCTTCTTTATCATGCTAAGAGGAGCAGGAAAAAGCAAAAAATTTCAGAATTGCACCTTGCAATGCGGAGAAATTACTGTTTGTGCATTTACAATATTCATTGATTTTTGCCATTGAAAAACGTCCAGAAATGATTGAAGCTACTGACTGAATGAAAGGAGCTGGCATCTCACTCTCTTTGAATCTTCTTTATCATGCTAAGAGGAGCAGGAAAAAGCAAAAAATTTCAGAATTGCACCTTGCAATGCGGAGAAATTACTGTTTGTGCATTTACAATATTCATTGATTTTTGCCATTGAAAAACGTCCAGAAATGATTGAAGCTACTGACTGAATGAAAGGAGCTGGCATCTCACTCTCTTTGAATCTTCTTTATCATGCTAAGAGGAGCAGGAAAAAGCAAAAAATTTCAGAATTGCACCTTGCAATGCGGAGAAATTACTGTTTGTGCATTTACAATATTCATTGATTTTTGCCATTGAAAAACGTCCAGAAATGTTTGAAGCTACTGACTGAATGAAAGGAGCTGGCATCTCACTCTCTTTGAATCTTCTTTATCATGCTAGGATTAGCAGGAAAAAGCAAAAAATTTCAGAATTGCACCTTGCAATGTGGAGATATTACTGTTTGTGCATTTACAATATTCATTGAATTTTGCCATTGAAAAACGTCCAGAAATGTTTGAAGCTACTGACTGAATGAAAGGAGCTGGCATCTCACACTATTTGAATCTTCTTTATCATGCTAGGATTAGCAGGAAAAAGCAAAAAATTTCAGAATTGCACCTTGCAATGTGGAGATATTACTGTTTGTGCATTTACAATATTCATTGATTTTTGCCATTGAAAAACGTCCAGAAATGTTTATACCAGAAATGTTTGAAGCTACTGACTGAATGAAAGGAGCTGGCATCTCACTCTCTTTGAATCTTCTTTATCATGCTAAGAGGAGCAGGAAAAAGCAAAAAATTTCAGAATTGCACGTTGCAATGCGGAGAAATTACTGTTTGTGCATTTACAATATTCATTGATTTTTGCCATTGAAAAACGTCCAGAAATGACTGAAGCTACTGACTGAATGAAAGGAGCTGGCATCTCACTCTCTTTGAATCTTCTTTATCATGCTAAGAGGAGCAGGAAAAAGCAAAAAATTTCAGAATTGCACCTTGCAATGCGGAGAAATTACTGTTTGTGCATTTACAATATTCATTGATTTTTGCCATTGAAAAACATCATGTTATTCATATACCAGAAATGATTGAAGCTACTGACTGAATGAAAGGAGCTGGCATCTCACTCTCTTTGAATCTTCTTTATCATGCTAAGAGGAGCAGGAAAAAGCAAAAAATTTCAGAATTGCACCTTGCAATGCGGAGAAATTACTGTTTGTGCATTTACAATATTCATTGATTTTTGCCATTGAAAAACGTCCAGAAATGATTGAAGCTACTGACTGAATGAAAGGAGCTGGCATCTCACTCTCTTTGAATCTTCTTTATCATGCTAAGAGGAGCAGGAAAAAGCAAAAAATTTCAGAATTGCACCTTGCAATGCGGAGAAATTACTGTTTGTGCATTTACAATATTCATTGATTTTTGCCATTGAAAAACGTCCAGAAATGATTGAAGCTACTGACTGAATGAAAGGAGCTGGCATCTCACTCTCTTTGAATCTTCTTTATCATGCTAAGAGGAGCAGGAAAAAGCAAAAAATTTCAGAATTGCACCTTGCAATGCGGAGAAATTACTGTTTGTGCATTTACAATATTCATTGATTTTTGCCATTGAAAAACGTCCAGAAATGTTTGAAGCTACTGACTGAATGAAAGGAGCTGGCATCTCACTCTCTTTGAATCTTCTTTATCATGCTAGGATTAGCAGGAAAAAGCAAAAAATTTCAGAATTGCACCTTGCAATGTGGAGATATTACTGTTTGTGCATTTACAATATTCATTGATTTTTGCCATTGAAAAACGTCCAGAAATGTTTGAAGCTACTGACTGAATGAAAGGAGCTGGCATCTCACTCTCTTTGAATCTTCTTTATCATGCTAGGAGTAGCAGGAAAAAGCAAAAAATTTCAGAATTGCACCTTGCAATGTGGAGATATTACTGTTTGTGCATTTACAATATTCATTGATTTTTGCCATTGAAAAACGTCCAGAAATGTTTGAAGCTACTGACTGAATGAAAGGAGCTGGCATCTCACTCTCTTTGAATCTTCTTTATCATGCTAGGATTAGCAGGAAAAAGCAAAAAATTTCAGAATTGCACCTTGCAATGTGGAGATATTACTGTTTGTGCATTTACAATATTCATTGATTTTTGCCATTGAAAAACATCATGTTATTCATATACCAGAAATGTTTGAAGCTACTGACTGAATGAAAGGAGCTGACATCTCACTCTCTTTGAATCTTCTTTATCATGCTAGGATTAGCAGGAAAAAGCAAAAAATTTCAGAATTGCACCTTGCAATGTGGAGATATTACTGTTTGTGCATTTACAATATTCATTGATTTTTGCCATTGAAAAACGTCCAGAAATGTTTGAAGCTACTGACTGAATGAAAGGAGCTGGCATCTCACTCTATTTGAATCTTCTTTATCATCCTAGGATTAGCAGGAAAAAGCAAAAAATTTCAGCATTGCACCTTGCAATGTGGAGATATTACTGTTTGTGCATTTACAATATTCATTGATTTTTGCCATTGAAAAACATCCAGAAATGTTTATACCAGAAATGTTTGAAGCTACTGACTGAATGAAAGGAGCTGGCATCTCACTCTCTTTGAATCTTCTTTATCATGCTAAGAGGAGCAGGAAAAAGCAAAAAATTTCAGAATTGCACTTTGCAATGCGGAGAAATTACTGTTTGTGCATTTACAATATTCATTGATTTTTGCCATTGAAAAACGTCCAGAAATGACTGAAGCTACTGACTGAATGAAAGGAGCTGGAATCTCACTCTCTTTGAATCTTCTTTATCATGCTAAGAGGAGCAGGAAAAAGCAAAAAATTTCAGAATTGCATCTTGCAATGCGGAGAAATTACTGTTTGTGCATTTACAATATTCATTGATTTTTGCCATTGAAAAACGTCCAGAAATGATTGAAGCTACTGACTGAATGAAAGGAGCTGGCATCTCACTCTCTTTGAATCTTCTTTATCATGCTAAGAGGAGCAGGAAAAAGCAAAAAATTTCAGAATTGCACCTTGCAATGCGGAGAAATTACTGTTTGTGCATTTACAATATTCATTGATTTTTGCCATTGAAAAACATCATGTTATTCATATACCAGAAATGATTGAAGCTACTGACTGAATGAAAGGAGCTGGCATCTCACTCTCTTTGAATCTTCTTTATCATGCTAAGAGGAGCAGGAAAAAGCAAAAAATTTCAGAATTGCACCTTGCAATGCGGAGAAATTACTGTTTGTGCATTTACAATATTCATTGATTTTTGCCATTGAAAAACATCCAGAAATGATTGAAGCTACTGACTGAATGAAAGGAGCTGGCATCTCACTCTCTTTGAATCTTCTTTATCATGCTAAGAGGAGCAGGAAAAAGCAAAAAAATTTCAGAATTGCACCTTGCAATGCGGAGAAATTACTGTTTGTGCATTTACAATATTCATTGATTTTTGCCATTGAAAAACGTCCAGAAATGATTGAAGCTACTGACTGAATGAAAGGAGCTGGCATCTCACTCTCTTTGAATCTTCTTTATCATGCTAGGATTAGCAGGAAAAAGCAAAAAATTTCAGAATTGCACCTTGCAATGTGGAGATATTACTGTTTGTGCATTTACAATATTCATTGAATTTTGCCATTGAAAAACGTCCAGAAATGTTTGAAGCTACTGACTGAATGAAAGGAGCTGGCATCTCACTCTATTTGAATCTTCTTTATCATGCTAGGATTAGCAGGAAAAAGCAAAAAATTTCAGAATTGCACCTTGCAATTTGGAGATATTACTGTTTGTGCATTTACAATATTCATTGATTTTTGCCATTGAAAAACGTCCAGAAATGTTTATACCAGAAATGTTTGAAGCTACTGACTGAATGAAAGGAGCTGGCATCTCACTCTCTTTGAATCTTCTTTATCATGCTAAGAGGAGCAGGAAAAAGCAAAAAATTTCAGAATTGCACCTTGCAATGCGGAGAAATTACTTTTTGTGCATTTACAATATTCATTGATTTTTGCCATTGAAAAACGTCCAGAAATGACTGAAGCTACTGACTGAATGAAAGGAGCTGGCATCTCACTCTCTTTGAATCTTCTTTACCATGCTAAGAGGAGCAGGAAAAAGCAAAAAAATTCAGAATTGCACCTTGCAATGCGGAGAAATTACTGTTTGTGCATTTACAATATTCATTGATTTTTGCCATTGAAAAACGTCCAGAAATGATTGAAGCTACTGACTGAATGAAAGGAGCTGGCATCTCACTCTCTTTGAATCTTCTTTATCATGCTAGGAGTAGCAGGAAAAAGCAAAAAATTTCAGAATTGCACCTTGCAATGTGGAGATATTACTGTTTGTGCATTTACAATATTCATTGATTTTTGCCATTGAAAAACGTCCAGAAATGTTTGAAGCTACTGACTGAATGAAAGGAGCTGCCATCTCACTCTCTTTGAATCTTCTTTATCATGCTAGGATTAGCAGGAAAAAGCAAAAAATTTCAGAATTGCACCTTGCAATGTGGAGATATTACTGTTTGTGCATTTACAATATTCATTGATTTTTGCCATTGAAAAACATCATGTTATTCATATACCAGAAATGTTTGAAGCTACTGACTGAATGAAAGGAGCTGACATCTCACTCTCTTTGAATCTTCTTTATCATGCTAGGATTAGCAGGAAAAAGCAAAAAATTTCAGAATTGCACCTTGCAATGTGGAGATATTACTGTTTGTGCATTTACAATATTCATTGATTTTTGCCATTGAAAAACGTCCAGAAATGTTTGAAGCTACTGACTGAATGAAAGGAGCTGGCATCTCACTCTATTTGAATCTTCTTTATCATGCTAGGATTAGCAGGAAAAAGCAAAAAAAATTTCAGCATTGCACCTTGCAATGTGGAGATATTACTGTTTGTGCATTTACAATATTCATTGATTTTTGCCATTGAAAAACGTCCAGAAATGTTTATACCAGAAATGTTTGAAGCTACTGACTGAATGAAAGGAGCTGGCATCTCACTCTCTTTGAATCTTCTTTATCATGCTAAGAGGAGCAGGAAAAAGCAAAAAATTTCAGAATTGCACCTTGCAATGCGGAGAAATTACTGTTTGTGCATTTACAATATTCATTGATTTTTGCCATTGAAAAACTTCCAGAAATGACTGAAGCTACTGACTGAATGAAAGGAGCTGGCATCTCACTCTCTTTGAATCTTCTTTATCATGCTAAGAGGAGCAGGAAAAAGCAAAAAATTTCAGAATTGCACCTTGCAATGCGGAGAAATTACTGTTTGTGCATTTACAATATTCATTGATTTTTGCCATTGAAAAACGTCCAGAAATGATTGAAGCTACTGACTGAATGAAAGGAGCTGGCATCTCACTCTCTTTGAATCTTCTTTATCATGCTAAGAGGAGCAGGAAAAAGCAAAAAATTTCAGAATTGCACCTTGCAATGCGGAGAAATTACTGTTTGTGCATTTACAATATTCATTGATTTTTGCCATTGAAAAACATCATGTTATTCATATACCAGAAATGATTGAAGCTACTGACTGAATGAAAGGAGCTGGCATCTCACTCTCTTTGAATCTTCTTTATCATGCTAAGAGGAGCAGGAAAAAGCAAAAAATTTCTGAATTGCACCTTGCAATGCGGAGAAATTACTGTTTGTGCATTTACAATATTCATTGATTTTTGCCATTGAAAAACGTCCAGAAATGATTGAAGCTACTGACTGAATGAAAGGAGCTGGCATCTCACTCTCTTTGAATCTTCTTTATCATGCTAAGAGAAGCAGGAAAAAGCAAAAAATTTCAGAATTTCATCTTGCAATGCGGAGAAATTACTGTTTGTGCATTTACAATATTCATTGATTTTTGCCATTGAAAAACGTCCAGAAATGATTAAAGCTACTGACTGATTGAAAGGAGCTGGCATCTCACTCTCTTTGAATCTTCTTTATCATGCTAAGAGGAGCAGGAAAAAGCAAAAAATTTCAGAATTGCACCTTGCAATGCGGAGAAATTACTGTTTGTGCATTTACAATATTCATTGATTTTTGCCATTGAAAAACGTCCAGAAATGATTGAAGCTACTGACTGAATGAAAGGAGCCAGAATCTCACTCTCTTTGAATCTTCTTTATCATGCTAAGAGGAGCAGGAAAAATCAAAAAATTTCAGAATTGCAACTTGCAATGCGGAGAAATTACTGTTTGTGCATTTACAATATTCATTGATTTTTGCCATTGAAAAACATCATGTTATTCATATACCAGAAATGATTGAAGCTACTGACTGAATGAAAGGAGCTGGCATCTCACTCTCTTTGAATCTTCTTTATCATGCTAAGAAGAGCAGGAAAAAGCAAAAAATTTCAGAATTGCACCTTGCAATGCGGAGAAATTACTGTTTGTGCATTTACAATATTCATTGATTTTTGCCATTGAAAAACGTCCAGAAATGATTGAAGCTACTGACTGAATGAAAGGAGCTGGCATCTCACTCTCTTTGAATCTTCTTTATCATGCTAAGAGGAGCAGGAAAAAGCAAAAAATTTCAGAATTGCACCTTGCAATGCGGAGAAATTACTGTTTGTGCATTTACAATATTCATTGATTTTTGCCATTGAAAAACGTCCAGAAATGATTGAAGCTACTGACTGAATGAAAGGAGCTGGCATCTCACTCTCTTTGAATCTTCTTTATCATGCTAAGAGGAGCAGGAAAAAGCAAAAAATTTCAGAATTGCACCTTGCAATGCGGAGAAATTACTGTTTGTGCATTTACAATATTCATTAATTTTTGCCATTGAAAAACATCATGTTATTCATATCCCAGAAATGTTTGAAGCTACTGACAATGAAAGAAGCTGGCATCTCACTCTCTTTGAATCTTCTTTATCATGCTAATAGGAGCAGGAAAAAGCAAAAAATTTCAGAATTGCACCTTGCAATGCGGAGAAATTACTGTTTGTGCATTTACAATATTCATTGATTTTTGCCATTGAAAAACGTCCAGAAATGATTGAAGCTACTGACTGAATGAAAGGAGCTGGCATCTCACTCTCTTTGAATCTTCTTTATCATGCTAAGAGGAGCAGGAAAAAGCAAAAAATTTCAGAATTGCACCTTGCAATGCGGAGAAATTACTGTTTGTGCATTTACAATATTCATTGATTTTTGCCATTGAAAAACATCATGTTATTCATATACCAGAAATGTTTGAAGCTACTGACTGAATGAAAGGAGCTGGCATCTCACTCTCTTTGAATCTTCTTTATCATGCTAAGAGGAGCAGGAAAAAGCAAAAAATTTCAGAATTGCACCTTGCAATGCGGAGAATTTACTGTTTGTGCATTTACAATATTCATTGATTTTTGCCATTGAAAAACGTCCAGAAATGATTGAAGCTACTGACTGAATGAAAGGAGCTGGCATCTCACTCTCTTTGAATCTTCTTTATCATGCTAAGAGGAGCAGGAAAATGCAAGAAATTTCAGAATTGCACCTTGCAATGCGGAGAAATTACTGTTTGTGCATTTATAATATTCATTGATTTTTGCCATTGAAAAACATCCAGAAATGATTGAAGCTACTGACTGAATGAAAGGAGCTGGCATCTCACTCTCTTTGAATCTTCTTTATCATGCTAAGAGGAGCAGGAAAAAGCAAAAAATTTCAGAATTGCACCTTGCAATGCGGAGAAATTACTGTTTGTGCATTTACAATATTCATTGATTTTTGCCATTGAAAAACATCATGTTATTCATATACCAGAAATGATTGAAGCTACTGACTGAATGAAAGGAGCTGGCATCTCACTCTCTTTGAATCTTCTTTATCATGCTAAGAAGAACAGGAAAAAGCAAAAAATTTCAGAATTGCACCTTGCAATGCGGAGAAATTACTGTTTGTGCATTTACAATATTCATTGATTTTTGCCATTGAAAAACGTCCAGAAATGATTGAAGCTACTGACTGAATGAAAGGAGCTGGCATCTCACTCTCTTTGAATCTTCTTTATCATGCTAAGAGGAGCAGGAAAAAGCAAAAAATTTCAGAATTGCACCTTGCAATGCGGAGAAATTACTGTTTGTGCATTTACAATATTCATTGATTTTTGCCATTGAAAAACGTCCAGAAATGATTGAAGCTACTGACTGAATGAAAGGAGCTGGCATCTCACTCTCTTTGAATCTTCTTTATCATGCTAAGAGGAGCAGGAAAAAGCAAAAAATTTCAGAATTGCACCTTGCAATGCGGAGAAATTACTGTTTGTGCATTTACAATATTCATTAATTTTTGCCATTGAAAAACATCATGTTATTCATATCCCAGAAATGTTTGAAGCTACTGACAATGAAAGAAGCTGGCATCTCACTCTCTTTGAATCTTCTTTATCATGCTAATAGGAGCAGGAAAAAGCAAAAAATTTCAGAATTGCACCTTGCAATGCGGAGAAATTACTGTTTGTGCATTTACAATATTCATTGATTTTTGCCATTGAAAAACGTCCAGAAATGATTGAAGCTACTGACTGAATGAAAGGAGCTGGCATCTCACTCTCTTTGAATCTTCTTTATCATGCTAAGAGGAGCAGGAAAAAGCAAAAAATTTCAGAATTGCACCTTGCAATGCGGAGAAATTACTGTTTGTGCATTTACAATATTCATTGATTTTTGCCATTGAAAAACGACCAGAAATGATTGAAGCTACTGACTGAATGAAAGGAGCTGGCATCTCACTCTCTTTGAATCTTCTTTATCATGCTAAGAGGAGCAGGAAAAAGCAAAAAATTTCAGAATTTCATCTTGCAATGCGGAGAAATTACTGTTTGTGCATTTACAATATTCATTGATTTTTGCCATTGAAAAACGTCCAGAAATGATTAAAGCTACTGACTGAATGAAAGGAGCTGGCATCTCAGTCTCTTTGAATCTTCTTTATCATGCTAAGAGGAGCAGGAAAAAGCAAAAAATTTCAGAATTGCACCTTGCAATGCGGAGAAATTACTGTTTGTGCATTTACAATATTCATTGATTTTTGCCATTGAAAAACGTCCAGAAATGATTGAAGCTACTGACTGAATGAAAGGAGCCAGAATCTCACTCTCTTTGAATCTTCTTTATCATGCTAAGAGGAGCAGGAAAAAGCAAAAAATTTCAGAATTGCAACTTGCAATGCGGAGAAATTACTGTTTGTGCATTTACAATATTCATTGATTTTTGCCATTGAAAAACATCATGTTATTCATATACCAGAAATGATTGAAGCTACTGACTGAATGAAAGGAGCTGGCATCTCACTCTCTTTGAATCTTCTTTATCATGCTAAGAAGAACAGGAAAAAGCAAAAAATTTCAGAATTGCACCTTGCAATGCGGAGAAATTACTGTTTGTGCATTTACAATATTCATTGATTTTTGCCATTGAAAAACGTCCAGAAATGATTGAAGCTACTGACTGAATGAAAGGAGCTGGCATCTCACTCTCTTTGAATCTTCTTTATCATGCTAAGAGGAGCAGGAAAAAGCAAAAAATTTCAGAATTGCACCTTGCAATGCGGAGAAATTACTGTTTGTGCATTTACAATATTCATTGATTTTTGCCATTGAAAAACGTCCAGAAATGATTGAAGCTACTGACTGAATGAAAGGAGCTGGCATCTCACTCTCTTTGAATCTTCTTTATCATGCTAAGAGGAGCAGGAAAAAGCAAAAAATTTCAGAATTGCACCTTGCAATGCGGAGAAATTACTGTTTGTGCATTTACAATATTCATTAATTTTTGCCATTGAAAAACATCATGTTATTCATATCCCAGAAATGTTTGAAGCTACTGACAATGAAAGAAGCTGGCATCTCACTCTCTTTGAATCTTCTTTATCATGCTAATAGGAGCAGGAAAAAGCAAAAAATTTCAGAATTGCACCTTGCAATGCGGAGAAATTACTGTTTGTGCATTTACAATATTCATTGATTTTTGCCATTGAAAAACGTCCAGAAATGATTGAAGCTACTGACTGAATGAAAGGAGCTGGCATCTCACTCTCTTTGAATCTTCTTTATCATGCTAAGAGGAGCAGGAAAAAGCAAAAAATTTCAGAATTGCACCTTGCAATGCGGAGAAATTACTGTTTGTGCATTTACAATATTCATTGATTTTTGCCATTGAAAAACATCATGTTATTCATATACCAGAAATGTTTGAAGCTACTGACTGAATGAAAGGAGCTGGCATCTCACTCTCTTTGAATCTTCTTTATCATGCTAAGAGGAGCAGGAAAAAGCAAAAAATTTCAGAATTGCACCTTGCAATGCGGAGAATTTACTGTTTGTGCATTTACAATATTCATTGATTTTTGCCATTGAAAAACGTCCAGAAATGATTGAAGCTACTGACTGAATGAAAGGAGCTGGCATCTCACTCTCTTTGAATCTTCTTTATCATGCTAAGAGGAGCAGGAAAATGCAAGAAATTTCAGAATTGCACCTTGCAATGCGGAGAAATTACTGTTTGTGCATTTATAATATTCATTGATTTTTGCCATTGAAAAACATCCAGAAATGATTGAAGCTACTGACTGAATGAAAGGAGCTGGCATCTCACTCTCTTTGAATCTTCTTTATCATGCTAAGAGGAGCAGGAAAAAGCAAAAAATTTTAGAATTGCACCTTGCAATGCGGAGAAATTACTGTTTGTGCATTTACAATATTCATTGATTTTTGCCATTGAAAAACATCATGTTATTCATATACCAGAAATGATTGAAGCTACTGACTGAATGAAAGGAGCTGGCATCTCACTCTCTATGAATCTTCTTTATCATGCTAAGAGGAGCAGGAAAAAGCAAAACATTTCAGAATTGCACCTTGCAATGCGGAGAAATTACTGTTTGTGCATTTACAATATTCATTGATTTTTGCATTGAAAAACGTCCAGAAATGACTGAAGCTACTGACTGAATGAAAGGAGCTGGCATCTCACTCTCTTTGAATCTTCTTTATCATGCTAAGAGGAGCAGGAAAAAGCAAAAAATTTCAGAATTGCATCTTGCAATGCGGAGAAATTACTGTTTGTGCATTTACAATATTCATTGATTTTTGCCATTGAAAAACGTCCAGAAATGATTGAAGCTACTGACTGAATGAAAGGAGCTGGCATCTCACTCTCTTTGAATCTTCTTTATCATGCTAAGAGGAGCAGGAAAAAGCAAAAAATTTCAGAATTGCACCTTGCAATGCGGAGAAATTACTGTTTGTGCATTTACAATATTCATTAATTTTTGCCATTGAAAAACATCATGTTATTCATATACCAGAAATGATTGAAGCTACTGACTGAATGAAAGGAGCTGGCATCTCACTCTCTTTGAATCTTCTTTATCATGCTAAGAGGAGCAGGAAAAAGCAAAAAATTTCAGAATTGCAACTTGCAATGCGGAGAAATTACTGTTTGTGCATTTACAATATTCATTGATTTTTGCCATTGAAAAACGTCCAGAAATGATTGAAGCTACTGACTGAATGAAAGGAGCTGGCATCTCACTCTCTTTGAATCTTCTTTATCATGCTAGGATTAGCAGGAAAAAGCAAAAAATTTCAGAATTGCACCTGGCAATGTGGAGATATTACTGTTTGTGCATTTACAATATTCATTGAATTTTGCCATTGAAAAACGTCCAGAAATGTTTGAAGCTACTGACTGAATGAAAGGAGCTGGCATCTCACTCTATTTCAATCTTCTTTATCATGCTAGGATTAGCAGGAAAAAGCAAAAAATTTCAGAATTGCACCTTGCAATGTGGAGATATTACTGTTTGTGCATTTACAATATTCATTGATTTTTGCCATTGAAAAACGTCCAGAAATGTTTATACCAGAAATGTTTGAAGCTACTGACTGAATGAAAGGAGCTGGCATCTCACTCTCTTTGAATCTTCTTTATCATGCTAAGAGGAGCAGGAAAAAGCAAAAAATTTCAGAATTGCACCTTGCAATGCGGAGAAATTACTGTTTGTGCATTTACAATATTCATTGATTTTTGCCATTGAAAAACATCATGTTATTCATATACCAGAAATGATTGAAGCTACTGACTGAATGAAAGGAGCTGGCATCTCACTCTCTTTGAATCTTCTTTATCATGCTAAGAGGAGCAGGAAAAAGCAAAAAATTTCTGAATTGCACCTTGCAATGCGGAGAAATTACTGTTTGTGCATTTACAATATTCATTGATTTTTGCCATTGAAAAACGTCCAGAAATGATTGAAGCTACTGACTGAATGAAAGGAGCTGGCATCTCACTCTCTTTGAATCTTCTTTATCATGCTAAGAGAAGCAGGAAAAAGCAAAAAATTTCAGAATTTCATCTTGCAATGCGGAGAAATTACTGTTTGTGCATTTACAATATTCATTGATTTTTGCCATTGAAAAACGTCCAGAAATGATTAAAGCTACTGACTGATTGAAAGGAGCTGGCATCTCACTCTCTTTGAATCTTCTTTATCATGCTAAGAGGAGCAGGAAAAAGCAAAAAATTTCAGAATTGCACCTTGCAATGCGGAGAAATTACTGTTTGTGCATTTACAATATTCATTGATTTTTGCCATTGAAAAACGTCCAGAAATGATTGAAGCTACTGACTGAATGAAAGGAGCCAGAATCTCACTCTCTTTGAATCTTCTTTATCATGCTAAGAGGAGCAGGAAAAATCAAAAAATTTCAGAATTGCAACTTGCAATGCGGAGAAATTACTGTTTGTGCATTTACAATATTCATTGATTTTTGCCATTGAAAAACATCATGTTATTCATATACCAGAAATGATTGAAGCTACTGACTGAATGAAAGGAGCTGGCATCTCACTCTCTTTGAATCTTCTTTATCATGCTAAGAGGAGCAGGAAAAAGCAAAAAATTTCAGAATTGCACCTTGCAATGCGGAGAAATTACTGTTTGTGCATTTACAATATTCATTGATTTTTGCCATTGAAAAACATCATGTTATTCATATACCAGAAATGATTGAAGCTACTGACTGAATGAAAGGAGCTGGCATCTCATTCTCTTTGAATCTTCTATATCATGCTAAGAGGAGCAGGAAAAAGCAAAAAATTTCAGAATTGCACCTTGCAATGCGGAGAAATTACTGTTTGTGCATTTACAATATTCATTGATTTTTGCCATTGAAAAACGTCCAGAAATGATTGAAGCTACTGACTGAATGAAAGGAGCTGGCATCTCACTCTCTTTGAATCTTTTTTATCATGCTAAGAGGAGCAGGAAAAAGCAAAAAATTTCAGAATTGCATCTTGCAATGCGGAGAAATTACTGTTTGTGCATTTACAATATTCATTGATTTTTGTCATTGAAAAACGTCCAGAAATGATTGAAGCTACTGACTGAATGAAAGGAGCTGGCATCTCACTCTCTTTGAATCTTCTTTATCATGCTAAGAGGAGCAGGAAAAAGCAAAAAATTTCAGAATTGCACCTTGCAATGCGGAGAAATTACTGTTTGTGCATTTACAATATTTATTGATTTTTGCCATTGAAAAACGTCCAGAAATGATTGAAGCTACTGACTGAATGAAAGGAGCTGGAATCTCACTCTCTTTGAATCTTCTTTATCATGCTAAGAGGAGCAGGAAAAAGCAAAAAATTTCAGAATTGCAACTTGCAATACGGAGAAATTACTGTTTGTGCATTTACAATATTCATTGATTTTTGCCATTGAAAAACATCATGTTATTCATATACCAGAAATGATTGAAGCTACTGACTGAATGAAAGGAGCTGGCATCTCACTCTCTTTGAATCTTCTTTATCATGCTAAGAGGAGCAGGAAAAAGCAAAAAATTTCAGAATTGCACCTTGCAATGCGGAGAAATTACTGTTTGTGCATTTACAATATTCATTGATTTTTGCCATTGAAAAACGTCCAGAAATGATTGAAGCTACTGACTGAATGAAAGGAGCTGGCATCTCACTCTCTTTGAATCTTCTTTATCATGCTAAGAGGAGCAGGAAAAAGCAAAAAATTTCAGAATTGCACCTTGCAATGCGGAGAAATTACTGTTTGTGCATTTACAATATTCATTGATTTTTGCCATTGAAAAACGTCCAGAAATGATTGAAGCTACTGACTGAATGAAAGGAGCTGGCATCTCACTCTCTTTGAATCTTCTTTATCATGCTAAGAGGAGCAGGAAAAAGCAAAAAATTTCAGAATTGCACCTTGCAATGCGGAGAAATTACTGTTTGTGCATTTACAATATTCATTAATTTTTGCCATTGAAAAACATCATGTTATTCATATCCCAGAAATGTTTGAAGCTACTGACTGAATGAAAGAAGCTGGCATCTCACTCTCTTTGAATCTTCTTTATCATGCTAAGAGGAGCAGGAAAAAGCAAAAAATTTCAGAATTGCACCTTGCAATGCGGAGAATTTACTGTTTGTGCATTTACAATATTCATTGATTTTTGCCATTGAAAAACATCCAGAAATGATTGAAGCTACTGACTGAATGAAAGGAGCTGGCATCTCACTCTCTTTGAATCTTCTTTATCATGCTAAGAGGAGCAGGAAAAAGCAAAAAATTTCAGAATTGCACCTTGCAATGCGGAGAAATTACTGTTTGTGCATTTACAATATTCATTGATTTTTGCCATTGAAAAACATCATGTTATTCATATACCAGAAATGTTTGAAGCTACTGACTGAATGAAAGGAGCTGGCATCTCACTCTCTTTGAATCTTCTTTATCATGCTAAGAGGAGCAGGAAAAAGCAAAAAATTTCAGAATTGCACCTTGCAATGCGGAGAAATTACTGTTTGTGCATTTACAATATTCATTGATTTTTGCCATTGAAAAACGTCCAGAAATGATTGAAGCTACTGACTGAATGAAAGGAGCTGGCATCTCACTCTCTTTGAATCTTCTTTATCATGCTAAGAGGAGCAGGAAAATGCAAGAAATTTCAGAATTGCACCTTGCAATGCGGAGAAATTACTGTTTGTGCATTTACAATATTCATTGATTTTTGCCATTGAAAAACGTCCAGAAATGATTGAAGCTACTGACTGAATGAAAGGAGCTGGCATCTCACTCTCTTTGAATCTTCTTTATCATGCTAAGAGGAGCAGGAAAAAGCAAAAAATTTCAGAATTGCACCTTGCAATGTGGAGAAATTACTGTTTGTGCATTTACAATATTCATTGATTTTTGCCATTGAAAAACATCATGTTATTCATATACCAGAAATGATTGAAGCTACTGACTGAATGAAAGGAGCTGGCATCTCACTCTCTTTGAATCTTCTTTATCATGCTAAGAGGAGCAGGAAAAAGCAAAAAATTTCAGAATTGCACCTTGCAATGCGGAGAAATTACTGTTTGTGCATTTACAATATTCATTGATTTTTGCCATTGAAAAACGTCCAGAAATGATTGAAGCTACTGACTGAATGAAAGGAGCTGGCATCTCACTCTCTTTGAATCTTCTTTATCATGCTAAGAGGAGCAGGAAAAAGCAAAAAATTTCAGAATTGCACCTTGCAATGCGGAGAAATTACTGTTTGTGATTTTACAATATTCATTGATTTTTGCCATTGAAAAACATCATGTTATTCATATACCAGAAATGTTTGAAGCTACTGACTGAATGAAAGGAGCTGGCATCTCACTCTCTTTGAATCTTCTTTATCATGCTAAGAGGAGCAGGAAAAAGCAAAAAATTTCAGAATTGCACCTTGCAATGCGGAGAAATTACTGTTTGTGCATTTACAATATTCATTGATTTTTGCCATTGAAAAACGTCCAGAAATGATTGAAGCTACTGACTGAATGAAAGGAGCTGGCATCTCACTCTCTTTGAATCTTCTTTATCATGCTAAGAGGAGCAGGAAAAAGCAAAAAATTTCAGAATTGCACCTTGCAATGCGGAGAAATTACTGTTTGTGCATTTACAATATTCATTGATTTTTGCCATTGAAAAACGTCCAGAAATGATTGAAGCTACTGACTGAATGAAAGGAGCTGGCATCTCACTCTCTTTGAATCTTCTTTATCATGCTAAGAGGAGCAGGAAAAAGCAAAAAATTTCAGAATTGCAACTTGCAATGCGGAGAAATTACTGTTTGTGCATTTACAATATTCATTGATTTTTGCCATTGAAAAACATCATGTTATTCATATACCAGAAATGATTGAAGCTACTGACTGAATGAAAGGAGCTGGCATCTCACTCTCTTTGAATCTTCTTTATCATGCTAAGAGGAGCAGGAAAAAGCAAAAAATTTCAGAATTGCACCTTGCAATGCGGAGAAATTACTGTTTGTGCATTTACAATATTCATTGATTTTTGCCATTGAAAAACGTCCAGAAATGATTGAAGCTACTGACTGAATGAAAGGAGCTGGCATCTCACTCTCTTTGAATCTTCTTTATCATGCTAAGAGGAGCAGGAAAAAGCAAAAAATTTCAGAATTGCACCTTGCAATGCGGAGAAATTACTGTTTGTGCATTTACAATATTCATTGATTTTTGCCATTGAAAAACGTCCAGAAATGATTGAAGCTACTGACTGAATGAAAGGAGCTGGCATCTCACTCTCTTTGAATCTTCTTTATCATGCTAAGAGGAGCAGGAAAAAGCAAAAAATTTCAGAATTGCACCTTGCAATGCGGAGAAATTACTGTTTGTGCATTTACAATATTCATTAATTTTTGCCATTGAAAAACATCATGTTATTCATATCCCAGAAATGTTTGAAGCTACTGACTGAATGAAAGAAGCTGGCATCTCACTCTCTTTGAATCTTCTTTATCATGCTAAGAGGAGCAGGAAAAAGCAAAAAATTTCAGAATTGCACCTTGCAATGCGGAGAAATTACTGTTTGTGCATTTACAATATTCATTGATTTTTGCCATTGAAAAACGTCCAGAAATGATTGAAGCTACTGACTGAATGAAAGGAGCTGGCATCTCACTCTCTTTGAATGTTCTTTATCATGCTAAGAGGAGCAGGAAAAAGCAAAAAATTTCAGAATTGCACCTTGCAATGCGGAGAAATTACTGTTTGTGCATTTACAATATTCATTGATTTTTGCCATTGAAAAACATCATGTTATTCATATACCAGAAATGTTTGAAGCTACTGACTGAATGAAAGGAGCTGGCATCTCACTCTCTTTGAATCTTCTTTATCATGCTAAGAGGAGCAGGAAAAAGCAAAAAATTTCAGAATTGCACCTTGCAATGCGGAGAAATTACTGTTTGTGCATTTACAATATTCATTGATTTTTGCCATTGAAAAACGTCCAGAAATGATTGAAGCTACTGACTGAATGAAAGGAGCTGGCATCTCACTCTCTTTGAATCTTCTTTATCATGCTAAGAGGAGCAGGAAAAAGCAAAAAATTTCAGAATTGCACCTTGCAATGCGGAGAAATTACTGTTTGTGCATTTACAATATTCATTGATTTTTGCCATTGAAAAACGTCCAGAAATGATTGAAGCTACTGACTGAATGAAAGGAGCTGGCATCTCACTCTCTTTGAATCTTCTTTATCATGCTAAGAGGAGCAGGAAAAAGCAAAAAATTTCAGAATTGCAACTTGCAATGCGGAGAAATTACTGTTTGTGCATTTACAATATTCATTGATTTTTGCCATTGAAAAACATCATGTTATTCATATACCAGAAATGATTGAAGCTACTGACTGAATGAAAGGAGCTGGCATCTCACTCTCTTTGAATCTTCTTTATCATGCTAAGAGGAGCAGGAAAAAGCAAAAAATTTCAGAATTGCACCTTGCAATGCGGAGAAATTACTGTTTGTGCATTTACAATATTCATTGATTTTTGCCATTGAAAAACGTCCAGAAATGATTGAAGCTACTGACTGAATGAAAGGAGCTGGCATCTCACTCTCTTTGAATCTTCTTTATCATGCTAAGAGGAGCAGGAAAAAGCAAAAAATTTCAGAATTGCACCTTGCAATGCGGAGAAATTACTGTTTGTGCATTTACAATATTCATTGATTTTTGCCATTGAAAAACGTCCAGAAATGATTGAAGCTACTGACTGAATGAAAGGAGCTGGCATCTCACTCTCTTTGAATCTTCTTTATCATGCTAAGAGGAGCAGGAAAAAGCAAAAAATTTCAGAATTGCACCTTGCAATGCGGAGAAATTACTGTTTGTGCATTTACAATATTCATTAATTTTTGCCATTGAAAAACATCATGTTATTCATATCCCAGAAATGTTTGAAGCTACTGACTGAATGAAAGAAGCTGGCATCTCACTCTCTTTGAATCTTCTTTATCATGCTAAGAGGAGCAGGAAAAAGCAAAAAATTTCAGAATTGCACCTTGCAATGCGGAGAAATTACTGTTTGTGCATTTACAATATTCATTGATTTTTGCCATTGAAAAACGTCCAGAAATGATTGAAGCTACTGACTGAATGAAAGGAGCTGGCATCTCACTCTCTTTGAATCTTCTTTATCATGCTAAGAGGAGCAGGAAAAAGCAAAAAATTTCAGAATTGCACCTTGCAATGCGGAGAAATTACTGTTTGTGCATTTACAATATTCATTGATTTTTGCCATTGAAAAACATCATGTTATTCATATACCAGAAATGTTTGAAGCTACTGACTGAATGAAAGGAGCTGGCATCTCACTCTCTTTGAATCTTCTTTATCATGCTAAGAGGAGCAGGAAAAAGCAAAAAATTTCAGAATTGCACCTTGCAATGCGGAGAAATTACTGTTTGTGCATTTACAATATTCATTGATTTTTGCCATTGAAAAACGTCCAGAAATGATTGAAGCAACTGACTGAATGAAAGGAGCTGGCATCTCACTCTCTTTGAATCTTCTTTATCATGCTAAGAGGAGCAGGAAAAAGCAAAAAATTTCAGAATTGTACCTTGCAATGCGGAGAAATTACTGTTTGTGCATTTACAATATTCATTGATTTTTGCCATTGAAAAACGTCCAGAAATAATTGAAGCTACTGACTGAATGAAAGGAGCTGGCATCTCACTCTCTTTGAATCTTCTTTATCATGCTAAGAGGAGCAGGAAAAAGCAAAAAATTTCAGAATTGCAACTTGCAATGCGGAGAAATTACTGTTTGTGCATTTACAATATTCATTGATTTTTGCCATTGAAAAACATCATGTTATTCATATACCAGAAATGATTGAAGCTACTGACTGAATGAAAGGAGCTGGCATCTCACTCTCTTTGAATCTTCTTTATCATGCTAAGAGGAGCAGGAAAAAGCAAAAAATTTCAGAATTGCACCTTGCAATGCGGAGAAATTACTGTTTGTGCATTTACAATATTCATTGATTTTTGCCATTGAAAAACGTCCAGAAATGATTGAAGCTACTGACTGAATGAAAGGAGCTGGCATCTCACTCTCTTTGAATCTTCTTTATCATGCTAAGAGGAGCAGGAAAAAGCAAAAAATTTCAGAATTGCACCTTGCAATGCGGAGAAATTACTGTTTGTGCTTTTACAATATTCATTGATTTTTGCCATTGAAAAACATCATGTTATTCATATACCAGAAATGTTTGAAGCTACTGACTGAATGAAAGGAGCTGGCATCTCACTCTCTTTGAATCTTCTTTATCATGCTAAGAGGAGCAGGAAAAAGCAAAAAATTTCAGAATTGCACCTTGCAATGCGGAGAAATTACTGTTTGTGCATTTACAATATTCATTGATTTTTGCCATTGAAAAACATCATGTTATTCATATACCAGAAATGATTGAAGCTACTGACTGAATGAAAGGAGCTGGCATCTCACTCTCTTTTAAACTTCTTTATCATGCTAAGAGGAGCAGGAAAAAGCAAAAAATTTCAGAATTGCACCTTGCAATGCGGAGAAATTACTGTTTGTGCATTTACAATATTCATTGATTTTTGCCATTGAAAAACGTCCAGAAATGATTGAAGCTACTGACTGAATGAAAGGAGCTGGCATCTCACTCTCTTTGAATCTTCTTTATCATGCTAAGAGGAGCAGGAAAAATCAAAAAATTTCAGAATTGCACCTTGCAATGCGGAGAAATTACTGTTTGTGCATTTACAATATTCATTGATTTTTGCCATTGAAAAACGTCCAGAAATGATTGAAGCTACTGACTGAATGAAAGGAGCTGGCATCTCACTCTCTTTGAATCTTCTTTATCATGCTAAGAGGAGCAGGAAAAAGCAAAAAATTTCAGAATTGCACCTTGCAATGTGGAGAAATTACTGTTTGTGCATTTACAATATTCATTGATTTTTGCCATTGAAAAACATCATGTTATTCATATACCAGAAATGATTGAAGCTACTGACTGAATGAAAGGAGCTGGCATCTCACTCTCTTTGAATCTTCTTTATCATGCTAAGAGGAGCAGGAAAAAGCAAAAAATTTCAGAATTGCACCTTGCAATGCGGAGAAATTACTGTTTGTGCATTTACAATATTCATTGATTTTTGCCATTGAAAAACATCATGTTATTCATATACCAGAAATGATTGAAGCTACTGACTGAATGAAAGGAGCTGGCATCTCGCTCTCTTTGAATCTTCTTTGTCATGCTAAGAGGAGCAGGAAAAAGCAAAAAATTTCAGAATTGCACCTTGCAATGCGGAGAAATTACTGTTTGTGCATTTACAATATTCATTGATTTTTGCCATTGAAAAACGTCCAGAAATGATTGAAGCTACTGACTGAATGAAAGGAGCTGGCATCTCACTCTCTTTGAATCTTCTTTATCATGCTAAGAGGAGCAGGAAAAAGCAAAAAATTTCAGAATTGCACCTTGCAATGTGGAGAAATTACTGTTTGTGCATTTACAATATTCATTGATTTTTGCCATTGAAAAACATCATGTTATTCATATACCAGAAATGATTGAAGCTACTGACTGAATGAAAGGAGCTGGCATCTCACTCTCTTTGAATCTTCTTTATCATGCTAAGAGGAGCAGGAAAAAGCAAAAAATTTCAGAATTGCACCTTGCAATGCGGAGAAATTACTGTTTGTGCATTTACAATATTCATTGATTTTTGCCATTGAAAAACGTCCAGAAATGATTGAAGCTACTGACTGAATGAAAGGAGCTGGCATCTCACTCTCTTTGAATCTTCTTTATCATGCTAAGAGGAGCAGGAAAAAGCAAAAAATTTCAGAATTGCACCTTGCAATGCGGAGAAATTACTGTTTGTGCTTTTACAATATTCATTGATTTTTGCCATTGAAAAACATCATGTTATTCATATACCAGAAATGTTTGAAGCTACTGACTGAATGAAAGGAGCTGGCATCTCACTCTCTTTGAATCTTCTTTATCATGCTAAGAGGAGCAGGAAAAAGCAAAAAATTTCAGAATTGCACCTTGCAATGCGGAGAAATTACTGTTTGTGCATTTACAATATTCATTGATTTTTGCCATTGAAAAACGTCCAGAAATGATTGAAGCTACTGACTGAATGAATGGAGCTGGCATCTCACTCTCTTTGAATCTTCTTTATCATGCTAAGAGGAGCAGGAAAAAGCAAAAAATTTCAGAATTGCACCTTGCAATGCGGAGAAATTACTGTTTGTGCATTTACAATATTCATTGATTTTTGCCATTGAAAAACGTCCAGAAATGATTGAAGCTACTGACTGAATGAAAGGAGCTGGCATCTCACTCTCTTTGAATCTTCTTTATCATGCTAAGAGGAGCAGGAAAAAGCAAAAAATTTCAGAATTGCACCTTGCAATGCGGAGAAATTACTGTTTGTGCATTTACAATATTCATTGATTTTTGCCTTTGAAAAACATCATGTTATTCATATACCAGAAATGATTGAAGCTACTGACTGAATGAAAGGAGCTGGCATCTCACTCTCTTTGTATCTTCTTTATCATGCTAAGAGGAGCAGGAAAAAGCAAAAAATTTCAGAATTGCACCTTGCAATGCGGAGAAATTACTGTTTGTGCATTTACAATATTCATTGATTTTTGCCATTGAAAAACGTCCAGAAATGATTGAAGCTACTGACTGAATGAAAGGAGCTGGCATCTCACTCTCTTTGAATCTTCTTTATCATGCTAAGAGGAGCAGGAAAAAGCAAAAAATTTCAGAATTGCACCTTGCAATGCGGAGAAATTACTGTTTGTGCTTTTACAATATTCATTGATTTTTGCCATTGAAAAACATCATGTTATTCATATACCAGAAATGTTTGAAGCTACTGACTGAATGAAAGGAGCTGGCATCTCACTCTCTTTGAATCTTCTTTATCATGCTAAGAGGAGCAGGAAAAAGCAAAAAATTTCAGAATTGCACCTTGCAATGCGGAGAAATTACTGTTTGTGCATTTACAATATTCATTGATTTTTGCCATTGAAAAACGTCCAGAAATGATTGAAGCTACTGACTGAATGAAAGGAGCTGGCATCTCACTCTCTTTGAATCTTCTTTATCATGCTAAGAGGAGCAGGAAAAAGCAAAAAATTTCAGAATTGCACCTTGCAATGCGGAGAAATTACTGTTTGTGCATTTACAATATTCATTGATTTTTGCCATTGAAAAACGTCCAGAAATGATTGAAGCTACTGACTGAATGAAAGGAGCTGGCATCTCACTCTCTTTGAATCTTCTTTATCATGCTAAGAGGAGCAGGAAAAAGCAAAAAATTTCAGAATTGCACCTTGCAATGCGGAGAAATTACTGTTTGTGCTTTTACAATATTCATTGATTTTTGCCATTGAAAAACATCATGTTATTCATATACCAGAAATGTTTGAAGCTACTGACTGAATGAAAGGAGCTGGCATCTCACTCTCTTTGAATCTTCTTTATCATGCTAAGAGGAGCAGGAAAAAGCAAAAAATTTCAGAATTGCACCTTGCAATGCGGAGAAATTACTGTTTGTGCATTTACAATATTCATTGATTTTTGCCATTGAAAAACGTCCAGAAATGATTGAAGCTACTGACTGAATGAAAGGAGCTGGCATCTCACTCTCTTTGAATCTTCTTTATCATGCTAAGAGGAGCAGGAAAAAGCAAAAAATTTCAGAATTGCACCTTGCAATGCGGAGAAATTACTGTTTGTGCATTTACAATATTCATTGATTTTTGCCATTGAAAAACGTCCAGAAATGATTGAAGCTACTGACTGAATGAAAGGAGCTGGCATCTCACTCTCTTTGAATCTTCTTTATCATGCTAAGAGGAGCAGGAAAAAGCAAAAAATTTCAGAATTGCAACTTGCAATGCGGAGAAATTACTGTTTGTGCATTTACAATATTCATTGATTTTTGCCATTGAAAAACATCATGTTATTCATATACCAGAAATGATTGAAGCTACTGACTGAATGAAAGGAGCTGGCATCTCACTCTCTTTGAATCTTCTTTATCATGCTAAGAGGAGCAGGAAAAAGCAAAAAATTTCAGAATTGCACCTTGCAATGCGGAGAAATTACTGTTTGTGCATTTACAATATTCATTGATTTTTGCCATTGAAAAACGTCCAGAAATGATTGAAGCTACTGACTGAATGAAAGGAGCTGGCATCTCACTCTCTTTGAATCTTCTTTATCATGCTAAGAGGAGCAGGAAAAAGCAAAAAATTTCAGAATTGCACCTTGCAATGCGGAGAAATTACTGTTTGTGCTTTTACAATATTCATTGATTTTTGCCATTGAAAAACATCATGTTATTCATATACCAGAAATGTTTGAAGCTACTGACTGAATGAAAGGAGCTGGCATCTCACTCTCTTTGAATCTTCTTTATCATGCTAAGAGGAGCAGGAAAAAGCAAAAAATTTCAGAATTGCACCTTGCACTGCGGAGAAATTACTGTTTGTGCATTTACAATATTCATTGATTTTTGCCATTGAAAAACGTCCAGAAATGATTGAAGCTACTGACTGAATGAAAGGAGCTGGCATCTCACTCTCTTTGAATCTTCTTTATCATGCTAAGAGGAGCAGGAAAAAGCAAAAAATTTCAGAATTGCACCTTGCAATGCGGAGAAATTACTGTTTGTGCATTTACAATATTCATTGATTTTTGCCATTGAAAAACGTCCAGAAATGATTGAAGCTACTGACTGAATGAAAGGAGCTGGCATCTCAGTCTCTTTGAATCTTCTTTATCATGCTAAGAGGAGCAGGAAAAAGCAAAAAATTTCAGAATTGCACCTTGCAATGCGGAGAAATTACTGTTTGTGCATTTACAATATTCATTGATTTTTGCCATTGAAAAACATCATGTTATTCATATACCAGAAATGATTGAAGCTACTGACTGAATGAAAGGAGCTGGCATCTTACTCTCTTTGAATCTTCTTTGTCATGCTAAGAGGAGCAGGAAAAAGCAAAAAATTTCAGAATTGCACCTTGCAATGCGGAGAAATTACTGTTTGTGCATTTACAATATTCATTGATTTTTGCCATTGAAAAACGTCCAGAAATGATTGAAGCTACTGACTGAATGAAAGGAGCTGGCATCTCACTCTCTTTGAATCTTCTTTATCATGCTAAGAGGAGCAGGAAAAAGCAAAAAATTTCAGAATTGCACCTTGCAATGCGGAGAAATTACTGTTTGTGCATTTACAATATTCATTGATTTTTGCCATTGAAAATCGTCCAGAAATGATTGAAGCTACTGACTGAATGAAAGGAGCTGGCATCTCACTCTCTTTGAATCTTCTTTATCATGCTAAGAGGAGCAGGAAAAAGCAAAAAATTTCAGAATTGCACCTTGCAATGCGGAGAAATTACTGTTTGTGCATTTACAATATTCATTGATTTTTGACATTGAAAAACATCATGTTATTCATATACCAGAAATGTTTGAAGCTACTGACTGAATGAAAGGAGCTGGCATCTCACTCTCTTTGAATCTTCTTTATCATGCTAAGAGGAGCAGGAAAAAGCAAAAAATTTCAGAATTGCACCTTGCAATGCGGAGAAATTACTGTTTGTGCATTTACAATATTCATTGATTTTTGCCATTGAAAAACGTCCAGAAATGATTGAAGCTACTGACTGAATGAAAGGAGCTGGCATCTCACTCTCTTTGAATCTTCTTTATCATGCTAAGAGGAGCAGGAAAAAGCAAAAAATTTCAGAATTGCACCTTGCAATGCGGAGAAATTACTGTTTGTGCATTTACAATATTCATTGATTTTTGCCATTGAAAAACGTCCAGAAATGATTGAAGCTACTGACTGAATGAAAGGAGCTGGCATCTCACTCTCTTTGAATCTTCTTTATCATGCTAAGAGGAGCAGGAAAAAGCAAAAAATTTCAGAATTGCACCTTGCAATGCGGAGAAATTACTCTTTGTGCATTTACAATATTCATTGATTTTTGCCATTGAAAAACATCATGTTATTCATATACCAGAAATGTTTGAAGCTACTGACTGAATGAAAGGAGCTGGCATCTCACTCTCTTTGAATCTTCTTTATCATGCTAAGAGGAGCAGGAAAAAGCAAAAAATTTCAGAATTGCACCTTGCAATGCGGAGAAATTACTGTTTGTGCATTTACAATATTCATTGATTTTTGCCATTGAAAAACGTCATGTTATTCATATACCAGAAATGTTTGAAGCTACTGACTGAATGAAAGGAGCTGGCATCTCACTCTCTTTGAATCTTCTTTATCATGCTAAGAGGAGCAGGAAAAAGCAAAAAATTTCAGAATTGCACCTTGCAATGTGGAGAAATTACTGTTTGTGCATTTACAATATTCATTGATTTTTACCATTGAAAACGTCCAGAAATGATTGAAGCTACTGACTGAATGAAAGTAGCTGGCATCTCACTCTCTTTGAATCTTCTTTATCATGCTAAGAGGAGCAGGAAAAAGCAAAAAATTTCAGACTTGCACCTTGCAATGCGGAGAAATTACTGTTTGTGCATTTACAATATTCATTGATTTTTGCCATTGAAAAACATCATGTTATTCATATACCAGAAATGTTTGAAGCTACTGACTGAATGAAAGGAGCTGGCATCTCACTCTCTTTGAATCTTCTTTATCATGCTAAGAGGAGCAGGAAAAAGCAAAAAATTTCAGAATTGCACCTTGCAATGCGGAGAAATTACTGTTTGTGCATTTACAATATTCATTGATTTTTGCCATTGAAAAACGTCCAGAAATGATTGAAGCTACTGACTGAATGAAAGGAGCTGGCATCTCACTCTCTTTGAATCTTCTTTATCATGCTAAGAGGAGCAGGAAAAAGCAAAAAATTTCAGAATTGCACCTTGCAATGCGGAGAAATTACTGTTTGTGCATTTACAATATTCATTGATTTTTGCCATTGAAAAACGTCCAGAAATGATTGAAGCTACTGACTGAATGAAAGGAGCTGGCATCTCACTCTCTTTGAATCTTCTTTATCATGCTAAGAGGAGCAGGAAAAATCAAAAAATTTCAGAATTGCACCTTGCAATGCGGAGAAATTACTGTTTGTGCATTTACAATATTCAATGATTTTTGCCATTGAAAAACATGTTATTCATATACCAGAAATGTTTGAAGCTACTGACTGAATGAAAGGAGCTGGCACCTCACTCTCTTTGAATCTTCTTTATCATGCTAAGAGGAGCGGGAAAAAGCAAAAAATTTCAGAATTGCACCTTGCAATGCGGAGAAATTACTGTTTGTGCATTTACAATATTCATTGATTTTTGCCATTGAAAAACATCCAGAAATGATTGAAGGTACTGACTGAATGAAAGGAGCTGGCATCTCACTCTCTTTGAATCTTCTTTATCATGCTAAGAGGAGCAGGAAAAAGCAAAAAATTTCAGAATTGCACCTTGCAATGCGGAGAAATTACTGTTTGTGCATTTACAATATTCATTGATTTTTGCCATTGAAAAACGTCCAGAAATGATTGAAGCTACTGACTGAATGAAAGGAGCTGGCATCTCACTCTCTTTGAATCTTCTTTATCATGCTAAGAGGAGCAGGAAAAAGCAAAAAATTTCAGAATTGCACCTTGCAATGCGGAGAAATTACAGTTTGTGCATTTACAATATTCATTGATTTTTGCCATTGAAAAACATCCAGAAATGATTGAAGCTACTGACTGAATGAAAGGAGCTGGCATCTCACTCTCTTTGAATCTTCTTTATCATGCTAAGAGGAGCAGGAAAAAGCAAAAAATTTCAGAATTGCACCTTGCAATGCGGAGAAATTACTGTTTGTGCATTTACAATATTCATTGATTTTTGCCATTGAAAAACGTCCAGAAATGATTGAAGCTACTGACTGAATGAAAGGAGCTGGCATCTCACTCTCTTTGAATCTTCTTTATCATGCTAAGAGGAGCAGGAAAAAGCAAAAAATTTCAGAATTGCACCTTGCAATGCGGAGAAATTACTGTTTGTGCACTTACAATATTCATTGATTTTTGCCATTGAAAAACATCATGTTATTCATATACCAGAAATGATAGAAGCTACTGACTGAATGAAAGGAGCTGGCATCTTACTCTCTTTGAATCTTCTTTGTCATGCTAAGAGGAGCAGGAAAAAGCAAAAAATTTCAGAATTGCACCTTGCAATGCGGAGAAATTACTGTTTGTGCATTTACAATATTCATTGATTTTTGCCATTGAAAAACGTCCAGAAATGATTGAAGCTACTGACTGAATGAAAGGAGCTGGCATCTCACTCTCTTTGAATCTTCTTTATCATGCTAAGTGGAGCAGGAAAAAGCAAAAAATTTCAGAATTGCACCTTGCAATGCGGAGAAATTACTGTTTGTGCATTTACAATATTCATTGATTTTTGCCATTGAAAAACATCATGTTATTCATATACCAGAAATGTTTGAAGCTACTGACTGAATGAAAGGAGCTGGCATCTCACTCTCTTTGAATCTTCTTTATCATGCTAAGAGGAGCAGGAAAAAGCAAAAAATTTCAGAATTGCACCTTGCAATGTGGAGAAATTACTGTTTGTGCATTTACAATATTCATTGATTTTTACCATTGAAAAACGTCCAGAAATGATTGAAGCTACTGACTGAATGAAAGTAGCTGGCATCTCACTCTCTTTGAATCTTCTTTATCATGCTAAGAGGAGCAGGAAAAAGCAAAAAATTTCAGAATTGCACCTTGCAATCCAGAGAAATTACTGTTTGTGCATTTACAATATTCATTGATTTTTGCCATTGAAAAACATCATGTTATTCATATACCAGAAATGTTTGAAGCTACTGACTGAATGAAAGGAGCTGGCATCTCACTCTCTTTGAATCTTCTTTATCATGCTAAGAGGAGCAGGAAAAAGCAAAAAATTTCAGAATTGCACCTTGCAATGTGGAGAAATTACTGTTTGTGCATTTACAATATTCATTGATTTTTACCATTGAAAAACGTCCAGAAATGATTGAAGCTACTGACTGAATGAAAGTAGCTGGCATCTCACTCTCTTTGAATCTTCTTTATCATGCTAAGAGGAGCAGGAAAAAGCAAAAAATTTCAGACTTGCACCTTGCAATGCGGAGAAATTACTGTTTGTGCATTTACAATATTCATTGATTTTTGCCATTGAAAAACATCATGTTATTCATATACCAGAAATGTTTGAAGCTACTGACTGAATGAAAGGATCTGGCATCTCACTCTCTTTGAATCTTCTTTATCATGCTAAGAGGAGCAGGAAAAAGCAAAAAATTTCAGAATTGCACCTTGCAATGCGGAGAAATTACTGTTTGTGCATTTACAATATTCATTGATTTTTGCCCTTGAAAAACGTCCAGAAATGATTGAAGCTACTGACTGAATGAAAGGAGCTGGCATCTCACTCTCTTTGAATCTTGTTTATCATGCTAAGAGGAGCAGGAAAAAGCAAAAAATTTCAGAATTGCACCTTGCAATGCGGAGAAATTACTGTTTGTGCATTTACAATATTCATTGATTTTTGCCATTGAAAAACGTCCAGAAATGATTGAAGCTACTGACTGAATGAAAGGAGCTGGCATCTCACTCTCTTTGAATCTTCTTTATCATGCTAAGAGGAGCAGGAAAAAGCAAAAAATTTCAGAATTGCACCTTGCAATGCGGAGAAATTACTGTTTGTGCATTTACAATATTCATTGATTTTTGCCATTGAAAAACATCATGTTATTCATATACCAGAAATGATTGAAGCTACTGACTGAATGAAAGGAGCTGGCATCTCACTCTCTTTGAATCTTCTTTATCATGCTAAGAGGAGCAGGAAAAAGCAAAAAATTTCAGAATTGCACCTTGCAATGCGGAGAAATTACTGTTTGTGCACTTACAATATTCATTGATTTTTGCCATTGAAAAACATCATGTTATTCATATACCAGAAATGATAGAAGCTACTGACTGAATGAAAGGAGCTGGCATCTTACTCTCTTTGAATCTTCTTTGTCATGCTAAGAGGAGCAGGAAAAAGCAAAAAATTTCAGAATTGCACCTTGCAATGCGGAGAAATTACTGTTTGTGCATTTACAATATTCATTGATTTTTGCCATTGAAAAACGTCCAGAAATGATTGAAGCTACTGACTGAATGAAAGGAGCTGGCATCTCACTCTCTTTGAATCTTCTTTATCATGCTAAGAGGAGCAGGAAAAAGCAAAAAATTTCAGAATTGCACCTTGCAATGTGGAGATATTACTGTTTGTGCATTTACAATATTCATTGATTTTTGCCATTGAAAAACATCATGTTATTCATATACCAGAAATGTTTGAAGCTACTGACTGAATGAAAGGAGCTGACATCTCACTCTCTTTGAATCTTCTTTATCATGCTAGGATTAGCAGGAAAAAGCAAAAAATTTCAGAATTGCACCTTGCAATGTGGAGATATTACTGTTTGTGCATTTACAATATTCATTGATTTTTGCCATTGAAAAACGTCCAGAAATGTTTGAAGCTACTGACTGAATGAAAGGAGCTGGCATCTCACTCTATTTGAATCTTCTTTATCATCCTAGGATTAGCAGGAAAAAGCAAAAAATTTCAGCATTGCACCTTGCAATGTGGAGATATTACTGTTTGTGCATTTACAATATTCACTGATTTTTGCCATTGAAAAACATCCAGAAATGTTTATACCAGAAATGTTTGAAGCTACTGACTGAATGAAAGGAGCTGGCATCTCACTCTCTTTGAATCTTCTTTATCATGCTAAGAGGAGCAGGAAAAAGCAAAAAATTTCAGAATTGCACTTTGCAATGCGGAGAAATTACTGTTTGTGCATTTACAATATTCATTGATTTTTGCCATTGAAAAACGTCCAGAAATGACTGAAGCTACTGACTGAATGAAAGGAGCTGGCATCTCACTCTCTTTGAATCTTCTTTATCATGCTAAGAGGAGCAGGAAAAAGCAAAAAATTTCAGAATTGCATCTTGCAATGCGGAGAAATTACTGTTTGTGCATTTACAATATTCATTGATTTTTGCCATTGAAAAACGTCCAGAAATGATTGAAGCTACTGACTGAATGAAAGGAGCTGGCATCTCACTCTCTTTGAATCTTCTTTATCATGCTAAGAGGAGCAGGAAAAAGCAAAAAATTTCAGAATTGCACCTTGCAATGCGGAGAAATTACTGTTTGTGCATTTACAATATTCATTGATTTTTGCCATTGAAAAACATCATGTTATTCATATACCAGAAATGATTGAAGCTACTGACTGAATGAAAGGAGCTGGCATCTCACTCTCTTTGAATCTTCTTTATCATGCTAAGAGGAGCAGGAAAAAGCAAAAAATTTCAGAATTGCACCTTGCAATGCGGAGAAATTACTGTTTGTGCATTTACAATATTCATTGATTTTTGCCATTGAAAAACATCCAGAAATGATTGAAGCTACTGACTGAATGAAAGGAGCTGGCATCTCACTCTCTTTGAATCTTCTTTATCATGCTAAGAGGAGCAGGAAAAAGCAAAAAATTTCAGAATTGCACCTTGCAATGCGGAGAAATTACTGTTTGTGCATTTACAATATTCATTGATTTTTGCCATTGAAAAACGTCCAGAAATGATTGAAGCTACTGACTGAATGAAAGGAGCTGGCATCTCACTCTCTTTGAATCTTCTTTATCATGCTAAGAGGAGCAGGAAAAATCAAAAAATTTCAGAATTGCACCTTGCAATGCGGAGAAATTACTGTTTGTGCATTTACAATATTCAATGATTTTTGCCATTGAAAAACATGTTATTCATATACCAGAAATGTTTGAAGCTACTGACTGAATGAAAGGAGCTGGCACCTCACTCTCTTTGAATCTTCTTTATCATGCTAAGAGGAGCGGGAAAAAGCAAAAAATTTCAGAATTGCACCTTGCAATGCGGAGAAATTACTGTTTGTGCATTTACAATATTCATTGATTTTTGCCATTGAAAAACATCCAGAAATGATTGAAGGTACTGACTGAATGAAAGGAGCTGGCATCTCACTCTCTTTGAATATTCTTTATCATGCTAAGAGGAGCAGGAAAAAGCAAAAAATTTCAGAATTGCACCTTGCAATGCGGAGAAATTACTGTTTGTGCATTTACAATATTCATTGATTTTTGCCATTGAAAAACGTCCAGAAATGATTGAAGCTACTGACTGAATGAAAGGAGCTGGCATCTCACTCTCTTTGAATCTTCTTTATCATGCTAAGAGGAGCAGGAAAAAGCAAAAAATTTCAGAATTGCACCTTGCAATGCGGAGAAATTACAGTTTGTGCATTTACAATATTCATTGATTTTTGCCATTGAAAAACATCCAGAAATGATTGAAGCTACTGACTGAATGAAAGGAGCTGGCATCTCACTCTCTTTGAATCTTCTTTATCATGCTAAGAGGAGCAGGAAAAAGCAAAAAATTTCAGAATTGCACCTTGCAATGCGGAGAAATTACTGTTTGTGCATTTACAATATTCATTGATTTTTGCCATTGAAAAACGTCCAGAAATGATTGAAGCTACTGACTGAATGAAAGGAGCTGGCATCTCACTCTCTTTGAATCTTCTTTATCATGCTAAGAGGAGCAGGAAAAAGCAAAAAATTTCAGAATTGCACCTTGCAATGCGGAGAAATTACTGTTTGTGCACTTACAATATTCATTGATTTTTGCCATTGAAAAACATCATGTTATTCATATACCAGAAATGATAGAAGCTACTGACTGAATGAAAGGAGCTGGCATCTTACACTCTTTGAATCTTCTTTGTCATGCTAAGAGGAGCAGGAAAAAGCAAAAAATTTCAGAATTGCACCTTGCAATGCGGAGAAATTACTGTTTGTGCATTTACAATATTCATTGATTTTTGCCATTGAAAAACGTCCAGAAATGATTGAAGCTACTGACTGAATGAAAGGAGCTGGCATCTCACTCTCTTTGAATCTTCTTTATCATGCTAAGTGGAGCAGGAAAAAGCAAAAAATTTCAGAATTGCACCTTGCAATGCGGAGAAATTACTGTTTGTGCATTTACAATATTCATTGATTTTTGCCATTGAAAAACATCATGTTATTCATATACCAGAAATGTTTGAAGCTACTGACTGAATGAAAGGAGCTGGCATCTCACTCTCTTTGAATCTTCTTTATCATGCTAAGAGGAGCAGGAAAAAGCAAAAAATTTCAGAATTGCACCTTGCAATGTGGAGAAATTACTGTTTGTGCATTTACAATATTCATTGATTTTTACCATTGAAAAACGTCCAGAAATGATTGAAGCTACTGACTGAATGAAAGTAGCTGGCATCTCACTCTCTTTGAATCTTCTTTATCATGCTAAGAGGAGCAGGAAAAAGCAAAAAATTTCAGAATTGCACCTTGCAATCCAGAGAAATTACTGTTTGTGCATTTACAATATTCATTGATTTTTGCCATTGAAAAACATCATGTTATTCATATACCAGAAATGTTTGAAGCTACTGACTGAATGAAAGGAGCTGGCATCTCACTCTCTTTGAATCTTCTTTATCATGCTAAGAGGAGCAGGAAAAAGCAAAAAATTTCAGAATTGCACCTTGCAATGTGGAGAAATTACTGTTTGTGCATTTACAATATTCATTGATTTTTACCATTGAAAAACGTCCAGAAATGATTGAAGCTACTGACTGAATGAAAGTAGCTGGCATCTCACTCTCTTTGAATCTTCTTTATCATGCTAAGAGGAGCAGGAAAAAGCAAAAAATTTCAGACTTGCACCTTGCAATGCGGAGAAATTACTGTTTGTGCATTTACAATATTCATTGATTTTTGCCATTGAAAAACATCATGTTATTCATATACCAGAAATGTTTGAAGCTACTGACTGAATGAAAGGATCTGGCATCTCACTCTCTTTGAATCTTCTTTATCATGCTAAGAGGAGCAGGAAAAAGCAAAAAATTTCAGAATTGCACCTTGCAATGCGGAGAAATTACTGTTTGTGCATTTACAATATTCATTGATTTTTGCCATTGAAAAACGTCCAGAAATGATTGAAGCTACTGACTGAATGAAAGGAGCTGGCATCTCACTCTCTTTGAATCTTGTTTATCATGCTAAGAGGAGCAGGAAAAAGCAAAAAATTTCAGAATTGCACCTTGCAATGCGGAGAAATTACTGTTTGTGCATTTACAATATTCATTGATTTTTGCCATTGAAAAACGTCCAGAAATGATTGAAGCTACTGACTGAATGAAAGGAGCTGGCATCTCACTCTCTTTGAATCTTCTTTATCATGCTAAGAGGAGCAGGAAAAAGCAAAAAATTTCAGAATTGCACCTTGCAATGCGGAGAAATTACTGTTTGTGCATTTACAATATTCATTGATTTTTGCCATTGAAAAACATCATGTTATTCATATACCAGAAATGATTGAAGCTACTGACTGAATGAAAGGAGCTGGCATCTCACTCTCTTTGAATCTTCTTTATCATGCTAAGAGGAGCAGGAAAAAGCAAAAAATTTCAGAATTGCACCTTGCAATGCGGAGAAATTACTGTTTGTGCACTTACAATATTCATTGATTTTTGCCATTGAAAAACATCATGTTATTCATATACCAGAAATGATAGAAGCTACTGACTGAATGAAAGGAGCTGGCATCTTACTCTCTTTGAATCTTCTTTGTCATGCTAAGAGGAGCAGGAAAAAGCAAAAAATTTCAGAATTGCACCTTGCAATGCGGAGAAATTACTGTTTGTGCATTTACAATATTCATTGATTTTTGCCATTGAAAAACGTCCAGAAATGATTGAAGCTACTGACTGAATGAAAGGAGCTGGCATCTCACTCTCTTTGAATCTTCTTTATCATGCTAAGAGGAGCAGGAAAAAGCAAAAAATTTCAGAATTGCACCTTGCAATGTGGAGATATTACTGTTTGTGCATTTACAATATTCATTGATTTTTGCCATTGAAAAACATCATGTTATTCATATACCAGAAATGTTTGAAGCTACTGACTGAATGAAAGGAGCTGACATCTCACTCTCTTTGAATCTTCTTTATCATGCTAGGATTAGCAGGAAAAAGCAAAAAATTTCAGAATTGCACCTTGCAATGTGGAGATATTACTGTTTGTGCATTTACAATATTCATTGATTTTTGCCATTGAAAAACGTCCAGAAATGTTTGAAGCTACTGACTGAATGAAAGGAGCTGGCATCTCACTCTATTTGAATCTTCTTTATCATCCTAGGATTAGCAGGAAAAAGCAAAAAATTTCAGCATTGCACCTTGCAATGTGGAGATATTACTGTTTGTGCATTTACAATATTCATTGATTTTTGCCATTGAAAAACATCCAGAAATGTTTATACCAGAAATGTTTGAAGCTACTGACTGAATGAAAGGAGCTGGCATCTCACTCTCTTTGAATCTTCTTTATCATGCTAAGAGGAGCAGGAAAAAGCAAAAAATTTCAGAATTGCACTTTGCAATGCGGAGAAATTACTGTTTGTGCATTTACAATATTCATTGATTTTTGCCATTGAAAAACGTCCAGAAATGACTGAAGCTACTGACTGAATGAAAGGAGCTGGCATCTCACTCTCTTTGAATCTTCTTTATCATGCTAAGAGGAGCAGGAAAAAGCAAAAAATTTCAGAATTGCATCTTGCAATGCGGAGAAATTACTGTTTGTGCATTTACAATATTCATTGATTTTTGCCATTGAAAAACGTCCAGAAATGATTGAAGCTACTGACTGAATGAAAGGAGCTGGCATCTCACTCTCTTTGAATCTTCTTTATCATGCTAAAAGGAGCAGGAAAAAGCAAAAAATTTCAGAATTGCACCTTGCAATGCGGAGAAATTAGTGTTTGTGCATTTACAATATTCATTGATTTTTGCCATTGAAAAACATCATGTTATTCATATACCAGAAATGATTGAAGCTACTGACTGAATGAAAGGAGCTGGCATCTCACTCTCTTTGAATCTTCTTTATCATGCTAAGAGGAGCAGGAAAAAGCAAAAAATTTCAGAATTGCACCTTGCAATGCGGAGAAATTACTGTTTGTGCATTTACAATATTCATTGATTTTTGCCATTGAAAAACATCCAGAAATGATTGAAGCTACTGACTGAATGAAAGGAGCTGGCATCTCACTCTCTTTGAATCTTCTTTATCATGCTAAGAGGAGCAGGAAAAAGCAAAAAATTTCAGAATTGCACCTTGCAATGCGGAGAAATTACTGTTTGTGCATTTACAATATTCATTGATTTTTGCCATTGAAAAACGTCCAGAAATGATTGAAGCTACTGACTGAATGAAAGGAGCTGGCATCTCACTCTCTTTGAATCTTCTTTATCATGCTAAGAGGAGCAGGAAAAAGCAAAAAATTTCAGAATTGCACCTTGCAATGCGGAGAAATTACTGTTTGTGCACTTACAATATTCATTGATTTTTGCCATTGAAAAACATCATGTTATTCATATACCAGAAATGATAGAAGCTACTGACTGAATGAAAGGAGCTGGCATCTTACTCTCTTTGAATCTTCTTTGTCATGCTAAGAGGAGCAGGAAAAAGCAAAAAATTTCAGAATTGCACCTTGCAATGCGGAGAAATTACTGTTTGTGCATTTACAATATTCATTGATTTTTGCCATTGAAAAACGTCCAGAAATGATTGAAGCTACTGACTGAATGAAAGGAGCTGGCATCTCACTCTCTTTGAATCTTCTTTATCATGCTAAGTGGAGCAGGAAAAAGCAAAAAATTTCAGAATTGCACCTTGCAATGCGGAGAAATTACTGTTTGTGCATTTACAATATTCATTGATTTTTGCCATTGAAAAACATCATGTTATTCATATACCAGAAATGTTTGAAGCTACTGACTGAATGAAAGGAGCTGGCATCTCACTCTGAATCTTCTTTATCATGCTAAGAGGAGCAGGAAAAAGCAAAAAATTTCAGAATTGCACCTTGCAATGTGGAGAAATTACTGTTTGTGCATTTACAATATTCATTGATTTTTACCATTGAAAAACGTCCAGAAATGATTGAAGCTACTGACTGAATGAAAGTAGCTGGCATCTCACTCTCTTTGAATCTTCTTTATCATGCTAAGAGGAGCAGGAAAAAGCAAAAAATTTCAGAATTGCACCTTGCAATCCAGAGAAATTACTGTTTGTGCATTTACAATATTCATTGATTTTTGCCATTGAAAAACATCATGTTATTCATATACCAGAAATGTTTGAAGCTACTGACTGAATGAAAGGAGCTGGCATCTCACTCTCTTTGAATCTTCTTTATCATGCTAAGAGGAGCAGGAAAAAGCAAAAAATTTCAGAATTGCACCTTGCAATGTGGAGAAATTACTGTTTGTGCATTTACAATATTCATTGATTTTTACCATTGAAAAACGTCCAGAAATGATTGAAGCTACTGACTGAATGAAAGTAGCTGGCATCTCACTCTCTTTGAATCTTCTTTATCATGCTAAGAGGAGCAGGAAAAAGCAAAAAATTTCAGACTTGCACCTTGCAATGCGGAGAAATTACTGTTTGTGCATTTACAATATTCATTGATTTTTGCCATTGAAAAACATCATGTTATTCATATACCAGAAATGTTTGAAGCTACTGACTGAATGAAAGGATCTGGCATCTCACTCTCTTTGAATCTTCTTTATCATGCTAAGAGGAGCAGGAAAAAGCAAAAAATTTCAGAATTGCACCTTGCAATGCGGAGAAATTACTGTTTGTGCATTTACAATATTCATTGATTTTTGCCATTGAAAAACGTCCAGAAATGATTGAAGCTACTGACTGAATGAAAGGAGCTGGCATCTCACTCTCTTTGAATCTTGTTTATCATGCTAAGAGGAGCAGGAAAAAGCAAAAAATTTCAGAATTGCACCTTGCAATGCGGAGAAATTACTGTTTGTGCATTTACAATATTCATTGATTTTTGCCATTGAAAAACGTCCAGAAATGATTGAAGCTACTGACTGAATGAAAGGAGCTGGCATCTCACTCTCTTTGAATCTTCTTTATCATGCTAAGAGGAGCAGGAAAAAGCAAAAAATTTCAGAATTGCACCTTGCAATGCGGAGAAATTACTGTTTGTGCATTTACAATATTCATTGATTTTTGCCATTGAAAAACATCATGTTATTCATATACCAGAAATGATTGAAGCTACTGACTGAATGAAAGGAGCTGGCATCTCACTCTCTTTGAATCTTCTTTATCATGCTAAGAGGAGCAGGAAAAAGCAAAAAATTTCAGAATTGCACCTTGCAATGCGGAGAAATTACTGTTTGTGCACTTACAATATTCATTGATTTTTGCCATTGAAAAACATCATGTTATTCATATACCAGAAATGATAGAAGCTACTGACTGAATGAAAGGAGCTGGCATCTTACTCTCTTTGAATCTTCTTTGTCATGCTAAGAGGAGCAGGAAAAAGCAAAAAATTTCAGAATTGCACCTTGCAATGCGGAGAAATTACTGTTTGTGCATTTACAATATTCATTGATTTTTGCCATTGAAAAACGTCCAGAAATGATTGAAGCTACTGACTGAATGAAAGGAGCTGGCATCTCACTCTCTTTGAATCTTCTTTATCATGCTAAGAGGAGCAGGAAAAAGCAAAAAATTTCAGAATTGCACCTTGCAATGTGGAGATATTACTGTTTGTGCATTTACAATATTCATTGATTTTTGCCATTGAAAAACATCATGTTATTCATATACCAGAAATGTTTGAAGCTACTGACTGAATGAAAGGAGCTGACATCTCACTCTCTTTGAATCTTCTTTATCATGCTAGGATTAGCAGGAAAAAGCAAAAAATTTCAGAATTGCACCTTGCAATGTGGAGATATTACTGTTTGTGCATTTACAATATTCATTGATTTTTGCCATTGAAAAACGTCCAGAAATGTTTGAAGCTACTGACTGAATGAAAGGAGCTGGCATCTCACTCTATTTGAATCTTCTTTATCATCCTAGGATTAGCAGGAAAAAGCAAAAAATTTCAGCATTGCACCTTGCAATGTGGAGATATTACTGTTTGTGCATTTACAATATTCATTGATTTTTGCCATTGAAAAACATCCAGAAATGTTTATACCAGAAATGTTTGAAGCTACTGACTGAATGAAAGGAGCTGGCATCTCACTCTCTTTGAATCTTCTTTATCATGCTAAGAGGAGCAGGAAAAAGCAAAAAATTTCAGAATTGCACTTTGCAATGCGGAGAAATTACTGTTTGTGCATTTACAATATTCATTGATTTTTGCCATTGAAAAACGTCCAGAAATGACTGAAGCTACTGACTGAATGAAAGGAGCTGGCATCTCACTCTCTTTGAATCTTCTTTATCATGCTAAGAGGAGCAGGAAAAAGCAAAAAATTTCAGAATTGCATCTTGCAATGCGGAGAAATTACTGTTTGTGCATTTACAATATTCATTGATTTTTGCCATTGAAAAACGTCCAGAAATGATTGAAGCTACTGACTGAATGAAAGGAGCTGGCATCTCACTCTCTTTGAATCTTCTTTATCATGCTAAAAGGAGCAGGAAAAAGCAAAAAATTTCAGAATTGCACCTTGCAATGCGGAGAAATTAGTGTTTGTGCATTTACAATATTCATTGATTTTTGCCATTGAAAAACATCATGTTATTCATATACCAGAAATGATTGAAGCTACTGACTGAATGAAAGGAGCTGGCATCTCACTCTCTTTGAATCTTCTTTATCATGCTAAGAGGAGCAGGAAAAAGCAAAAAATTTCAGAATTGCACCTTGCAATGCGGAGAAATTACTGTTTGTGCATTTACAATATTCATTGATTTTTGCCATTGAAAAACATCCAGAAATGATTGAAGCTACTGACTGAATGAAAGGAGCTGGCATCTCACTCTCTTTGAATCTTCTTTATCATGCTAAGAGGAGCAGGAAAAAGCAAAAAATTTCAGAATTGCACCTTGCAATGCGGAGAAATTACTGTTTGTGCATTTACAATATTCATTGATTTTTGCCATTGAAAAACGTCCAGAAATGATTGAAGCTACTGACTGAATGAAAGGAGCTGGCATCTCACTCTCTTTGAATCTTCTTTATCATGCTAAGAGGAGCAGGAAAAAGCAAAAAATTTCAGAATTGCACCTTGCAATGCGGAGAAATTACTGTTTGTGCACTTACAATATTCATTGATTTTTGCCATTGAAAAACATCATGTTATTCATATACCAGAAATGATAGAAGCTACTGACTGAATGAAAGGAGCTGGCATCTTACTCTCTTTGAATCTTCTTTGTCATGCTAAGAGGAGCAGGAAAAAGCAAAAAATTTCAGAATTGCACCTTGCAATGCGGAGAAATTACTGTTTGTGCATTTACAATATTCATTGATTTTTGCCATTGAAAAACGTCCAGAAATGATTGAAGCTACTGACTGAATGAAAGGAGCTGGCATCTCACTCTCTTTGAATCTTCTTTATCATGCTAAGTGGAGCAGGAAAAAGCAAAAAATTTCAGAATTGCACCTTGCAATGCGGAGAAATTACTGTTTGTGCATTTACAATATTCATTGATTTTTGCCATTGAAAAACATCATGTTATTCATATACCAGAAATGTTTGAAGCTACTGACTGAATGAAAGGAGCTGGCATCTCACTCTGAATCTTCTTTATCATGCTAAGAGGAGCAGGAAAAAGCAAAAAATTTCAGAATTGCACCTTGCAATGTGGAGAAATTACTGTTTGTGCATTTACAATATTCATTGATTTTTACCATTGAAAAACGTCCAGAAATGATTGAAGCTACTGACTGAATGAAAGTAGCTGGCATCTCACTCTCTTTGAATCTTCTTTATCATGCTAAGAGGAGCAGGAAAAAGCAAAAAATTTCAGAATTGCACCTTGCAATCCAGAGAAATTACTGTTTGTGCATTTACAATATTCATTGATTTTTGCCATTGAAAAACATCATGTTATTCATATACCAGAAATGTTTGAAGCTACTGACTGAATGAAAGGAGCTGGCATCTCACTCTCTTTGAATCTTCTTTATCATGCTAAGAGGAGCAGGAAAAAGCAAAAAATTTCAGAATTGCACCTTGCAATGTGGAGAAATTACTGTTTGTGCATTTACAATATTCATTGATTTTTACCATTGAAAAACGTCCAGAAATGATTGAAGCTACTGACTGAATGAAAGTAGCTGGCATCTCACTCTCTTTGAATCTTCTTTATCATGCTAAGAGGAGCAGGAAAAAGCAAAAAATTTCAGACTTGCACCTTGCAATGCGGAGAAATTACTGTTTGTGCATTTACAATATTCATTGATTTTTGCCATTGAAAAACATCATGTTATTCATATACCAGAAATGTTTGAAGCTACTGACTGAATGAAAGGATCTGGCATCTCACTCTCTTTGAATCTTCTTTATCATGCTAAGAGGAGCAGGAAAAAGCAAAAAATTTCAGAATTGCACCTTGTAATGCGGAGAAATTACTGTTTGTGCATTTACAATATTCATTGATTTTTGCCATTGAAAAACATCCAGAAATGTTTATACCAGAAATGTTTGAAGCTACTGACTGAATGAAAGGAGCTGGCATCTCACTCTCTTTGAATCTTCTTTATCATGCTAAGAGGAGCAGGAAAAAGCAAAAAATTTCAGAATTGCACTTTGCAATGCGGAGAAATTACTGTTTGTGCATTTACAATATTCATTGATTTTTGCCATTGAAAAACGTCCAGAAATGACTGAAGCTACTGACTGAATGAAAGGAGCTGGCATCTCACTCTCTTTGAATCTTCTTTATCATGCTAAGAGGAGCAGGAAAAAGCAAAAAATTTCAGAATTGCATCTTGCAATGCGGAGAAATTACTGTTTGTGCATTTACAATATTCATTGATTTTTGCCATTGAAAAACGTCCAGAAATGATTGAAGCTACTGACTGAATGAAAGGAGCTGGCATCTCACTCTCTTTGAATCTTCTTTATCATGCTAAGAGGAGCAGGAAAAAGCAAAAAATTTCAGAATTGCACCTTGCAATGCGGAGAAATTACTGTTTGTGCATTTACAATATTGATTGATTTTTGCCATTGAAAAACATCATGTTATTCATATACCAGAAATGATTGAAGCTACTGACTGAATGAAAGGAGCTGGCATCTCACTCTCTTTGAATCTTCTTTATCATGCTAAGAGGAGCAGGAAAAAGCAAAAAATTTCAGAATTGCACCTTGCAATGTGGAGATATTACTGTTTGTGCATTTACAATATTCATTGATTTTTGCCATTGAAAAACATCATGTTATTCATATACCAGAAATGTTTGAAGCTACTGACTGAATGAAAGGAGCTGACATCTCACTCTCTTTGAATCTTCTTTATCATGCTAGGATTAGCAGGAAAAAGCAAAAAATTTCAGAATTGCACCTTGCAATGTGGAGATATTACTGTTTGTGCATTTACAATATTCATTGATTTTTGCCATTGAAAAACGTCCAGAAATGTTTGAAGCTACTGACTGAATGAAAGGAGCTGGCATCTCACTCTATTTGAATCTTCTTTATCATCCTAGGATTAGCAGGAAAAAGCAAAAAATTTCAGCATTGCACCTTGCAATGTGGAGATATTACTGTTTGTGCATTTACAATATTCATTGATTTTTGCCATTGAAAAACATCCAGAAATGTTTATACCAGAAATGTTTGAAGCTACTGACTGAATGAAAGGAGCTGGCATCTCACTCTCTTTGAATCTTCTTTATCATGCTAAGAGGAGCAGGAAAAAGCAAAAAATTTCAGAATTGCACTTTGCAATGCGGAGAAATTACTGTTTGTGCATTTACAATATTCATTGATTTTTGCCATTGAAAAACGTCCAGAAATGACTGAAGCTACTGACTGAATGAAAGGAGCTGGCATCTCACTCTCTTTGAATCTTCTTTATCATGCTAAGAGGAGCAGGAAAAAGCAAAAAATTTCAGAATTGCATCTTGCAATGCGGAGAAATTACTGTTTGTGCATTTACAATATTCATTGATTTTTGCCATTGAAAAACGTCCAGAAATGATTGAAGCTACTGACTGAATGAAAGGAGCTGGCATCTCACTCTCTTTGAATCTTCTTTATCATGCTAAGAGGAGCAGGAAAAAGCAAAAAATTTCAGAATTGCACCTTGCAATGCGGAGAAATTACTGTTTGTGCATTTACAATATTCATTGATTTTTGCCATTGAAAAACATCATGTTATTCATATACCAGAAATGATTGAAGCTACTGACTGAATGAAAGGAGCTGGCATCTCACTCTCTTTGAATCTTCTTTATCATGCTAAGAGGAGCAGGAAAAAGCAAAAAATTTCAGAATTGCACCTTGCAATGCGGAGAAATTACTGTTTGTGCATTTACAATATTCATTGATTTTTGCCATTGAAAAACATCCAGAAATGATTGAAGCTACTGACTGAATGAAAGGAGCTGGCATCTCACTCTCTTTGAATCTTCTTTATCATGCTAAGAGGAGCAGGAAAAAGCAAAAAATTTCAGAATTGCACCTTGCAATGCGGAGAAATTACTGTTTGTGCATTTACAATATTCATTGATTTTTGCCATTGAAAAACGTCCAGAAATGATTGAAGCTACTGACTGAATGAAAGGAGCTGGCATCTCACTCTCTTTGAATCTTCTTTATCATGCTAAGAGGAGCAGGAAAAAGCAAAAAATTTCAGAATTGCACCTTGCAATGCGGAGAAATTACTGTTTGTGCACTTACAATATTCATTGATTTTTGCCATTGAAAAACATCATGTTATTGATATACCAGAAATGATAGAAGCTACTGACTGAATGAAAGGAGCTGGCATCTTACTCTCTTTGAATCTTCTTTGTCATGCTTAATGGAGCAGGAAAAAGCAAAAAATTTCAGAATTGCACCTTGCAATGCGGAGAAATTACTGTTTGTGCATTTACAATATTCATTGATTTTTGCCATTGAAAAACGTCCAGAAATGATTGAAGCTACTGACTGAATGAAAGGAGCTGGCATCTCACTCTCTTTGAATCTTCTTTATCATGCTAAGTGGAGCAGGAAAAAGCAAAAAATTTCAGAATTGCACCTTGCAATGCGGAGAAATTACTGTTTGTGCATTTACAATATTCATTGATTTTTGCCATTGAAAAACATCATGTTATTCATATACCAGAAATGTTTGAAGCTACTGACTGAATGAAAGGAGCTGGCATCTCACTCTCTTTGAATCTTCTTTATCATGCTAAGAGGAGCAGGAAAAAGCAAAAAATTTCAGAATTGCACCTTGCAATGTGGAGAAATTACTGTTTGTGCATTTACAATATTCATTGATTTTTACCATTGAAAAACGTCCAGAAATGATTGAAGCTACTGACTGAATGAAAGTAGCTGGCATCTCACTCTCTTTGAATCTTCTTTATCATGCTAAGAGGAGCAGGAAAAAGCAAAAAATTTCAGAATTGCACCTTGCAATCCAGAGAAATTACTGTTTGTGCATTTACAATATTCATTGATTTTTGCCATTGAAAAACATCATGTTATTCATATACCAGAAATGTTTGAAGCTACTGACTGAATGAAAGGAGCTGGCATCTCACTCTCTTTGAATCTTCTTTATCATGCTAAGAGGAGCAGGAAAAAGCAAAAAATTTCAGAATTGCACCTTGCAATGTGGAGAAATTACTGTTTGTGCATTTACAATATTCATTGATTTTTACCATTGAAAAACGTCCAGAAATGATTGAAGCTACTGACTGAATGAAAGTAGCTGGCATCTCACTCTCTTTGAATCTTCTTTATCATGCTAAGAGGAGCAGGAAAAAGCAAAAAATTTCAGACTTGCACCTTGCAATGCGGAGAAATTACTGTTTGTGCATTTACAATATTCATTGATTTTTGCCATTGAAAAACATCATGTTATTCATATACCAGAAATGTTTGAAGCTACTGACTGAATGAAAGGATCTGGCATCTCACTCTCTTTGAATCTTCTTTATCATGCTAAGAGGAGCAGGAAAAAGCAAAAAATTTCAGAATTGCACCTTGTAATGCGGAGAAATTACTGTTTGTGCATTTACAATATTCATTGATTTTTGCCATTGAAAAACATCCAGAAATGTTTATACCAGAAATGTTTGAAGCTACTGACTGAATGAAAGGAGCTGGCATCTCACTCTCTTTGAATCTTCTTTATCATGCTAAGAGGAGCAGGAAAAAGCAAAAAATTTCAGAATTGCACTTTGCAATGCGGAGAAATTACTGTTTGTGCATTTACAATATTCATTGATTTTTGCCATTGAAAAACGTCCAGAAATGACTGAAGCTACTGACTGAATGAAAGGAGCTGGCATCTCACTCTCTTTGAATCTTCTTTATCATGCTAAGAGGAGCAGGAAAAAGCAAAAAATTTCAGAATTGCATCTTGCAATGCGGAGAAATTACTGTTTGTGCATTTACAATATTCATTGATTTTTGCCATTGAAAAACGTCCAGAAATGATTGAAGCTACTGACTGAATGAAAGGAGCTGGCATCTCACTCTCTTTGAATCTTCTTTATCATGCTAAGAGGAGCAGGAAAAAGCAAAAAATTTCAGAATTGCACCTTGCAATGCGGAGAAATTACTGTTTGTGCATTTACAATATTCATTGATTTTTGCCATTGAAAAACATCATGTTATTCATATACCAGAAATGATTGAAGCTACTGACTGAATGAAAGGAGCTGGCATCTCACTCTCTTTGAATCTTCTTTATCATGCTAAGAGGAGCAGGAAAAAGCAAAAAATTTCAGAATTGCACCTTGCAATGTGGAGATATTACTGTTTGTGCATTTACAATATTCATTGATTTTTGCCATTGAAAAACATCATGTTATTCATATACCAGAAATGTTTGAAGCTACTGACTGAATGAAAGGAGCTGACATCTCACTCTCTTTGAATCTTCTTTATCATGCTAGGATTAGCAGGAAAAAGCAAAAAATTTCAGAATTGCACCTTGCAATGTGGAGATATTACTGTTTGTGCATTTACAATATTCATTGATTTTTGCCATTGAAAAACGTCCAGAAATGTTTGAAGCTACTGACTGAATGAAAGGAGCTGGCATCTCACTCTATTTGAATCTTCTTTATCATCCTAGGATTAGCAGGAAAAAGCAAAAAATTTCAGCATTGCACCTTGCAATGTGGAGATATTACTGTTTGTGCATTTACAATATTCATTGATTTTTGCCATTGAAAAACATCCAGAAATGTTTATACCAGAAATGTTTGAAGCTACTGACTGAATGAAAGGAGCTGGCATCTCACTCTCTTTGAATCTTCTTTATCATGCTAAGAGGAGCAGGAAAAAGCAAAAAATTTCAGAATTGCACTTTGCAATGCGGAGAAATTACTGTTTGTGCATTTACAATATTCATTGATTTTTGCCATTGAAAAACGTCCAGAAATGACTGAAGCTACTGACTGAATGAAAGGAGCTGGCATCTCACTCTCTTTGAATCTTCTTTATCATGCTAAGAGGAGCAGGAAAAAGCAAAAAATTTCAGAATTGCATCTTGCAATGCGGAGAAATTACTGTTTGTGCATTTACAATATTCATTGATTTTTGCCATTGAAAAACGTCCAGAAATGATTGAAGCTACTGACTGAATGAAAGGAGCTGGCATCTCACTCTCTTTGAATCTTCTTTATCATGCTAAGAGGAGCAGGAAAAAGCAAAAAATTTCAGAATTGCACCTTGCAATGCGGAGAAATTACTGTTTGTGCATTTACAATATTCATTGATTTTTGCCATTGAAAAACATCATGTTATTCATATACCAGAAATGATTGAAGCTACTGACTGAATGAAAGGAGCTGGCATCTCACTCTCTTTGAATCTTCTTTATCATGCTAAGAGGAGCAGGAAAAAGCAAAAAATTTCAGAATTGCACCTTGCAATGCGGAGAAATTACTGTTTGTGCATTTACAATATTCATTGATTTTTGCCATTGAAAAACATCCAGAAATGATTGAAGCTACTGACTGAATGAAAGGAGCTGGCATCTCACTCTCTTTGAATCTTCTTTATCATGCTAAGAGGAGCAGGAAAAAGCAAAAAATTTCAGAATTGCACCTTGCAATGCGGAGAAATTACTGTTTGTGCATTTACAATATTCATTGATTTTTGCCATTGAAAAACGTCCAGAAATGATTGAAGCTACTGACTGAATGAAAGGAGCTGGCATCTCACTCTCTTTGAATCTTCTTTATCATGCTAAGAGGAGCAGGAAAAAGCAAAAAATTTCAGAATTGCACCTTGCAATGCGGAGAAATTACTGTTTGTGCACTTACAATATTCATTGATTTTTGCCATTGAAAAACATCATGTTATTCATATACCAGAAATGATAGAAGCTACTGACTGAATGAAAGGAGCTGGCATCTTACTCTCTTTGAATCTTCTTTGTCATGCTAAGAGGAGCAGGAAAAAGCAAAAAATTTCAGAATTGCACCTTGCAATGCGGAGAAATTACTGTTTGTGCATTTACAATATTCATTGATTTTTGCCATTGAAAAACGTCCAGAAATGATTGAAGCTACTGACTGAATGAAAGGAGCTGGCATCTCACTCTCTTTGAATCTTCTTTATCATGCTAAGTGGAGCAGGAAAAAGCAAAAAATTTCAGAATTGCACCTTGCAATGCGGAGAAATTACTGTTTGTGCATTTACAATATTCATTGATTTTTGCCATTGAAAAACATCATGTTATTCATATACCAGAAATGTTTGAAGCTACTGACTGAATGAAAGGAGCTGGCATCTCACTCTCTTTGAATCTTCTTTATCATGCTAAGAGGAGCAGGAAAAAGCAAAAAATTTCAGAATTGCACCTTGCAATGTGGAGAAATTACTGTTTGTGCATTTACAATATTCATTGATTTTTACCATTGAAAAACGTCCAGAAATGATTGAAGCTACTGACTGAATGAAAGTAGCTGGCATCTCACTCTCTTTGAATCTTCTTTATCATGCTAAGAGGAGCAGGAAAAAGCAAAAAATTTCAGACTTGCACCTTGCAATGCGGAGAAATTACTGTTTGTGCATTTACAATATTCATTGATTTTTGCCATTGAAAAACATCATGTTATTCATATACCAGAAATGTTTGAAGCTACTGACTGAATGAAAGGATCTGGCATCTCACTCTCTTTGAATCTTCTTTATCATGCTAAGAGGAGCAGGAAAAAGCAAAAAATTTCAGAATTGCACCTTGTAATGCGGAGAAATTACTGTTTGTGCATTTACAATATTCATTGATTTTTGCCATTGAAAAACATCCAGAAATGTTTATACCAGAAATGTTTGAAGCTACTGACTGAATGAAAGGAGCTGGCATCTCACTCTCTTTGAATCTTCTTTATCATGCTAAGAGGAGCAGGAAAAAGCAAAAAATTTCAGAATTGCACTTTGCAATGCGGAGAAATTACTGTTTGTGCATTTACAATATTCATTGATTTTTGCCATTGAAAAACGTCCAGAAATGACTGAAGCTACTGACTGAATGAAAGGAGCTGGCATCTCACTCTCTTTGAATCTTCTTTATCATGCTAAGAGGAGCAGGAAAAAGCAAAAAATTTCAGAATTGCATCTTGCAATGCGGAGAAATTACTGTTTGTGCATTTACAATATTCATTGATTTTTGCCATTGAAAAACGTCCAGAAATGATTGAAGCTACTGACTGAATGAAAGGAGCTGGCATCTCACTCTCTTTGAATCTTCTTTATCATGCTAAGAGGAGCAGGAAAAAGCAAAAAATTTCAGAATTGCACCTTGCAATGCGGAGAAATTACTGTTTGTGCATTTACAATATTCATTGATTTTTGCCATTGAAAAACATCATGTTATTCATATACCAGAAATGATTGAAGCTACTGACTGAATGAAAGGAGCTGGCATCTCACTCTCTTTGAATCTTCTTTATCATGCTAAGAGGAGCAGGAAAAAGCAAAAAATTTCAGAATTGCACCTTGCAATGCGGAGAAATTACTGTTTGTGCATTTACAATATTCATTGATTTTTGCCATTGAAAAACATCCAGAAATGATTGAAGCTACTGACTGAATGAAAGGAGCTGGCATCTCACTCTCTTTGAATCTTCTTTATCATGCTAAGAGGAGCAGGAAAAAGCAAAAAATTTCAGAATTGCACCTTGCAATGCGGAGAAATTACTGTTTGTGCATTTACAATATTCATTGATTTTTGCCATTGAAAAACGTCCAGAAATGATTGAAGCTACTGACTGAATGAAAGGAGCTGGCATCTCACTCTCTTTGAATCTTCTTTATCATGCTAAGAGGAGCAGGAAAAAGCAAAAAATTTCAGAATTTCACCTTGCAATGCGGAGAAATTACTGTTTGTGCATTTACAATATTCATTGATTTTTGCCATTGAAAAACATCCAGAAATGATTGAAGCTACTGACTGAATGAAAGGAGCTGGCATCTCACTCTCTTTGAATCTTCTTTATCATGCTAAGAGGAGCAGGAAAAAGCAAAAAATTTCAGAATTGCACCTTGCAATGCGGAGAAATTACTGTTTGTGCATTTACAATATTCATTGATTTTTGCCATTGAAAAACGTCCAGAAATGATTGAAGCTACTGACTGAATGAAAGGAGCTGGCATCTCACTCTCTTTGAATCTTCTTTATCATGCTAGGATTAGCAGGAAAAAGCAAAAAATTTCAGAATTGCACCTTGCAATGTGGAGATATTACTGTTTGTGAATTTACAATATTCATTGAATTTTGCCATTGAAAAACGTCCAGAAATGTTTGAAGCTACTGACTGAATGAAAGGAGCTGGCATCTCACTCTATTTGAATCTTCTTTATCATGCTAGGATTAGCAGGAAAAAGCAAAAAATTTCAGAATTGCACCTTGCAATGTGGAGATATTACTGTTTGTGCATTTACAATATTCATTGATTTTTGCCATTGAAAAACGTCCAGAAATGTTTATACCAGAAATGTTTGAAGCTACTGACTGAATGAAAGGAGCTGGCATCTCACTCTCTTTGAATCTTCTTTATCATGCTAAGAGGAGCAGGAAAAAGCAAAAAATTTCAGAATTGCACTTTGCAATGCGGAGAAATTACTGTTTGTGCATTTACAATATTCATTGATTTTTGCCATTGAAAAACGTCCAGAAATGACTGAAGCTACTGACTGAATGAAAGGAGCTGGCATCTCACTCTCTTTGAATCTTCTTTATCATGCTAAGAGGAGCAGGAAAAAGCAAAAAATTTCAGAATTGCATCTTGCAATGCGGAGAAATTACTGTTTGTGCATTTACAATATTCATTGATTTTTGCCATTGAAAAACGTCCAGAAATGATTGAAGCTACTGACTGAATGAAAGGAGCTGGCATCTCACTCTCTTTGAATCTTCTTTATCATGCTAAGAGGAGCAGGAAAAAGCAAAAAATTTCAGAATTGCACCTTGCAATGCGGAGAAATTACTGTTTGTGCATTTACAATATTCATTGATTTTTGCCATTGAAAAACATCATGTTATTCATATACCAGAAATGATTGAAGCTACTGACTGAATGAAAGGAGCTGGCATCTCACTCTCTTTGAATCTTCTTTATCATGCTAAGAGGAGCAGGAAAAAGCAAAAAATTTCAGAATTGCACCTTGCAATGCGGAGAAATTACTGTTTGTGCATTTACAATATTCATTGATTTTTGCCATTGAAAAACATCCAGAAATGATTGAAGCTACTGACTGAATGAAAGGAGCTGGCATCTCACTCTCTTTGAATCTTCTTTATCATGCTAAGAGGAGCAGGAAAAAGCAAAAAATTTCAGAATTGCACCTTGCAATGCGGAGAAATTACTGTTTGTGCATTTACAATATTCATTGATTTTTGCCATTGAAAAACGTCCAGAAATGATTGAAGCTACTGACTGAATGAAAGGAGCTGGCATCTCACTCTCTTTGAATCTTCTTTATCATGCTAAGAGGAGCAGGAAAAAGCAAAAAATTTCAGAATTTCACCTTGCAATGCGGAGAAATTACTGTTTGTGCATTTACAATATTCATTGATTTTTGCCATTGAAAAACATCCAGAAATGATTGAAGCTACTGACTGAATGAAAGGAGCTGGCATCTCACTCTCTTTGAATCTTCTTTATCATGCTAAGAGGAGCAGGAAAAAGCAAAAAATTTCAGAATTGCACCTTGCAATGCGGAGAAATTACTGTTTGTGCATTTACAATATTCATTGATTTTTGCCATTGAAAAACGTCCAGAAATGATTGAAGCTACTGACTGAATGAAAGGAGCTGGCATCTCACTCTCTTTGAATCTTCTTTATCATGCTAGGATTAGCAGGAAAAAGCAAAAAATTTCAGAATTGCACCTTGCAATGTGGAGATATTACTGTTTGTGAATTTACAATATTCATTGAATTTTGCCATTGAAAAACGTCCAGAAATGTTTGAAGCTACTGACTGAATGAAAGGAGCTGGCATCTCACTCTATTTGAATCTTCTTTATCATGCTAGGATTAGCAGGAAAAAGCAAAAAATTTCAGAATTGCACCTTGCAATGTGGAGATATTACTGTTTGTGCATTTACAATATTCATTGATTTTTGCCATTGAAAAACGTCCAGAAATGTTTATACCAGAAATGTTTGAAGCTACTGACTGAATGAAAGGAGCTGGCATCTCACTCTCTTTGAATCTTCTTTATCATGCTAAGAGGAGCAGGAAAAAGCAAAAAATTTCAGAATTGCACCTTGCAATGCGGAGAAATTACTTTTTGTGCATTTACAATATTCATTGATTTTTGCCATTGAAAAACGTCCAGAAATGACTGAAGCTACTGACTGAATGAAAGGAGCTGGCATCTCACTCTCTTTGAATCTTCTTTACCATGCTAAGAGGAGCAGGAAAAAGCAAAAAAATTCAGAATTGCACCTTGCAATGCGGAGAAATTACTGTTTGTGCATTTACAATATTCATTGATTTTTGCCATTGAAAAACGACCAGAAATGATTGAAGCTACTGACTGAATGAAAGGAGCTGGCATCTCACTCTCTTTGAATCTTCTTTATCATGCTAGGAGTAGCAGGAAAAAGCAAAAAATTTCAGAATTGCACCTTGCAATGTGGAGATATTACTGTTTGTGCATTTACAATATTCATTGATTTTTGCCATTGAAAAACGTCCAGAAATGTTTGAAGCTACTGACTGAATGAAAGGAGCTGGCATCTCACTCTCTTTGAATCTTCTTTATCATGCTAGGATTAGCAGGAAAAAGCAAAAAATTTAAGAATTGCACCTTGCAATGTGGAGATATTACTGTTTGTGCATTTACAATATTCATTGATTTTTGCCATTGAAAAACATCATGTTATTCATATACCAGAAATGTTTGAAGCTACTGACTGAATGAAAGGAGCTGACATCTCACTCTCTTTGAATCTTCTTTATCATGCTAGGATTAGCAGGAAAAAGCAAAAAATTTCAGAATTGCACCTTGCAATGTGGAGATATTACTGTTTGTGCATTTACAATATTCATTGATTTTTGCCAATGAAAAACGTCCAGAAATGTTTGAAGCTACTGACTGAATGAAAGGAGCTGGCATCTCACTCTATTTGAATCTTCTTTATCATGCTAGGATTAGCAGGAAAAAGCAAAAAATTTCAGCATTGCACCTTGCAATGTGGAGATATTACTGTTTGTGCATTTACAATATTCATTGATTTTTGCCATTGAAAAACGTCCAGAAATGTTTATACCAGAAATGTTTGAAGCTACTGACTGAAAGAAAGGAGCTGGCATCTCACTCTCTTTGAATCTTCTTTATCATGCTAAGAGGAGCAGGAAAAAGCAAAAAATTTCAGAATTGCACCTTGCAATGCGGAGAAATTACTGTTTGTGCATTTACAATATTCATTGATTTTTGCCATTGAAAAACGTCCAGAAATGACTGAAGCTACTGACTGAATGAAAGGAGCTGGCATCTCACTCTCTTTGAATCTTCTTTATCATGCTAAGAGGAGCAGGAAAAACCAAAAAATTTCAGAATTGCATCTTGCAATGCGGAGAAATTACTGTTTGTGCATTTACAATATTCATTGATTTTTGCCATTGAAAAACGTCCAGAAATGATTGAAGCTACTGACTGAATGAAAGGAGCTGGCATCTCACTCTCTTTGAATCTTCTTTATCATGCTAAGAGGAGCAGGAAAAAGCAAAAAATTTCAGAATTGCACCTTGCAATGCTGAGAAATTACTGTTTGTGCATTTACAATATTCATTGATTTTTGCCATTGAAAAACATCATGTTATTCATATACCAGAAATGATTGAAGCTACTGACTGAATGAAAGGAGCTGGCATCTCACTCTCTTTGAATCTTCTTTATCATGCTAAGAGGAGCAGGAAAAAGCAAAAAATTTCAGAATTGCACCTTGCAATGCGGAGAAATTACTGTTTGTGCATTTACAATATTCATTGATTTTTGCCATTGAAAAACGTCCAGAAATGATTGAAGCTACTGACTGAATGAAAGGAGCTGGCATCTCACTCTCTTTGAATCTTCTTTATCATGCTAAGAGGAGCAGGAAAAAGCAAAAAATTTCAGAATTGCACCTTGCAATGCGGAGAAATTACTGTTTGTGCATTTACAATATTCATTGATTTTTGCCATTGAAAAACGTCCAGAAATGATTGAAGCTACTGACTGAATGAAAGGAGCTGGCATCTCACTGTCTTTGAATCTTCTTTATCATGCTAGGATTAGCAGGAAAAAGCAAAAAATTTCAGAATTGCACCTGGCAATGTGGAGATATTACTGTTTGTGCATTTACAATATTCATTGAATTTTGCCATTGAAAAACGTCCAGAAATGTTTGAAGCTACTGACTGAATGAAAGGAGCTGGCATCTCACTCTATTTGAATCTTCTTTATCATGCTAGGATTAGCAGGAAAAAGCAAAAAATTTCAGAATTGCACCTTGCAATGTGGAGATATTACTGTTTGTGCATTTACAATATTCATTGATTTTTGCCATTGAAAAACGTCCAGAAATGTTTATACCAGAAATGTTTGAAGCTACTGACTGAATGAAAGGAGCTGGCATCTCACTCTCTTTGAATCTTCTTTATCATGCTGAGAGGAGCAGGAAAAAGCAAAAAATTTCAGAATTGCACCTTGCAATGCGGAGAAATTACTGTTTGTGCATTTACAATATTCATTGATTTTTGCCATTGAAAAACGTCCAGAAATGACTGAAGCTACTGACTGAATGAAAGGAGCTGGCATCTCACTCTCTTTGAATCTTCTTTATCATGCTAAGAGGAGCAGGAAAAAGCAAAAAATTTCAGAATTGCACCTTGCAATGCGGAGAAATTACAGTTTGTGCATTTACAATATTCATTGATTTTTGCCATTGAAAAACGTCCAGAAATGATTGAAGCTACTGACTGAATGAAAGGAGCTGGCATCTCACTCTCTTTGAATCTTCTTTATCATGCTAAGAGGAGCAGGAAAAAGCAAAAAATTTCAGAATTGCACCTTGCAATGCGGAGAAATTACTGTTTGTGCATTTACAATATTCATTGATTTTTGCCATTGAAAAACATCATGTTATTCATATACCAGAAATGATTGAAGCTACTGACTGAATGAAAGGAGCTGGCATCTCACTCTCTTTGAATCTTCTTTATCATGCTAAGAGGAGCAGGAAAAAGCAAAAAATTTCAGAATTGCACCTTGCAA